>NC_143566.1:63602727-64207045 GCF_054136105.1 Typopeltis vanoorti
GGAACAATAACCTGTTTGTCTCTGCTTGTTAAAGTATTTTTCAGAAGCCAAGTGATTTGAGGAGCTGATTTAGCCACTTTTACGATGTGTCCCCTAAACTTCAACTCCCTATCCACCAACACTCCTAAATCCCTGGCCTCATCAATCTCCTGGAGTATGGTTCCACCAATGTGATATACTGCTGCTAATCTTTTCACCCCAAAATGCATAACCTTACATTTTGCCACATTAAATTGACATCCATTTTCCTTAGCCCAGTCCTCCAAACTATCCAAATCATCTTGCAAAATTTTGACATCCTGTGCACTCACAATTGCTCGACCCAACTTTGCATCATCAGCATACAAGTGAACACTTCCTCTCAGATCCTTTCCTATATCGTTAATAAACAAATTGAAAAGTAGTGGTCCAAGAACAGAACCCTGCGGCACACCACTAGTCACAAGCTGTCTTTTGGACTCCACTCCTGAATAAACCACTTTCTGGTATCTCTCCATCAGACACCCTCCTATCCATCTCACCAACCCAATATCCATCCCCATCTGCTCCAGTTTACTGATTAAAGTTCCATGTGGTATCTTGTCAAAGGCCATGACAAGGTCCAGTAGAATCACTGTTAACTCATTACCCTTATCCAGTTCAGCCGTCACTGTTATAAAATGTGAGCAAGTACTGAGGCATGATTACCCTTCACAAAAACCATGTTGTCCCCATACAGTATCCCATTTTCATCTATCCAATCCTGTATTCTTCTCTTGACTAATTTCTCCAAGACCTTGACAATGATTCCTGATATGCTAATTGGTCGGTAATTTACAACAGCAGTCTTGGAACCTCCTTTGTGCAGTGGAACTATTTTCCCCTCTTTCCACCTCCTTGAGACTAACCCAGACCCGAGACTCAAATTAAACAAAATGGTCAAAGGTACTGACAATTCTTTAGCCGCTTCACTTACGACATGAGCTGGTATACCATCCAATCCCACAGATGTATTGACATTGAGGTTTTGCAATAGACTACTCACCTCCACTTCATTCACCACAATTCCCATATAATCTATTGGTTCCTCATTTGTGCATTGTCACCACCTGGAAGATATAATCTTGCAAAGTGCTCGCTCAGTAATTCAACTATATCAACTGATTCGGTTACCTCCCTACCATCGGCATTCTTTAAAATCATTCTGCCATATACATTTTTTCTTTTACTTGCAATATATCGAAAAAACTGTTGGGATTCTCTTTAGCCTGCATGGCCAATGTTCTTTCATAATCCTTTTTTGCTTTTCTTACCACACTCGTTACCCTTCTGGCTGCACTTTATACCGTTCATGTGCCTGCCGGTCATCTTTCTCCTTAAATTCCTTCCATAGTTGTTTCTTTTTTTGCAGCTCAAGCTTAATGGCATTATTCATCCATTTAACCCCTACTTGATTTATTATTCGGACTCTAGGTATACAGTCAGCCGTTGCTTCATGCAAACACTTCTTAACTGCCTCCCATGCACTATTAACTTCTAGCCCTTGCAGTTGTACATGCCATGGCACTGAACCAATCAATCTCCTAAGCTTGTTATACTTACTAGCCCGATAATTACACATGTACCCTGTCTTAATTGTAAATTCCACACCTTTAGCCACCTTCCAAGTCAGGATCCTATGATCACTCTCACCAATTGATAGCAACGTGGTCATATTCACAGCCAAATTCTCAGATGCAATTACTAGGTCAAGCACTCCCCTGGTATTTTTCATTACATGCTGTCGCAGATAATTATCCCTTAATAACCGCATAAAATCCAATTCCTTCCTCCCATGTGTCCTCTCCTCCTTCCAATCAATGTTACCATAGTTGAAATCTCCCATAATAATTACCCTCCTTCCACTCATTTCTTCTATTTGCTTATGCATACTATCTCCGCCATCTATTCCATCACCTGGTCTATAGGCAGCACCCAACTGTATATTTCGTTCTGCTAGACTCTATCTCACACCAAATAGCCTCAAATGTGCTCTTTTCTCTATCCTGCAGTTCCACTTCTATTCTCCTTGGCTGTAGCTCATCAGCTATCATCAGTAACACTCCTCCCCCCATTTTATTCTCCCTGTCACTCATGAACATACCATACCCCTCACATTCAATCCCACTGGCTGTGTCATCTTCTGTCAGCCATGTTTCACAATTCCAATAACCTGTGGTCTGGAAGTGCCAACCACGGACAAAAATTCTTCCTTCTTATTTCTAATACTTCTGGCATTAGTATACAAGTTACAAGTGTAAATTATAAATTATGAAAGCAAAAATCTAGGCATGTGCACTCTCTTTTTAACTGGTGTGTGCATGTACAGCTTAGAGGAAGACATTGCTGGATCTGTTTATTAGAATAAGGTATTTAATCCAAGATGCGAAGCTCTTACAAAGATATTTCATATTCTAGATAGAATTAAAACCCTGGTTTTTCCAGATGACACCATAATTATCTGAGTTACTTTCTTTGAGTTAAAGACCCACAGAGCTAATGTTTGATGTAACTTTAGAAGCAGCTTGCAACAGTGTCACCACCAAAGAACTTCAAGGTACAGATGTTAGTATTTCATGGGAAATAGTTCAAGGGTGTTGGGGGGGGGGACAGTGTCAGACTGCATAGCTTTCTGATCACAGCTCAACATTCTCTCTGCACTTGCTCATCATTAGCATCATCATTGAGCAAGCTTGAAAAAAAAAAAATTATGGAGGGAATGTCAAGGGAAATTGTAATTAGCAAACTTAGCTGGCCTGGTTGGTCGAGTGGTTACCATATCCGCTCTCCAGCTAAAAGGCTGCACATTTAAATCCTGCTGTGGGCATGGATCTTTGTGATTGTCTGCAAAAATAGTGTGGGTGGTAGATGCTGTTGGTGTTAACGATGAAGATACCTATGGTTGGTAGAGTCGTAGAGACGGAAAGTTGTAGAGTAGGTGGCCTCTTACGATGAGTCTTTGGAGGTGTTACATAATAATAATAATGACCAGTATAGAGTACTCCAACATTCAGATAGTAAGGGAGGCCACATCAAAGAAAATTAGCCAAGTAAGCCAAGGATTATTTCATTATATTGCAAGTAAAAAGGAAGAATAATTATAGTAGAATAAATTTAGTGAAGGTTGCTTGCTTTAAGCCAAAGGATTATTTCATTATATTGCAAGTAAAAAGGAAGAATAATTATAGTAGAATAAATTTAGTGAAGGTTGCTTGCTTTAACAGAAGAAGAATAAATAGTTGAATTACTGATTCTACAAGTGTGATACAAGAAAATCCTAGAGAAATGCCATGTCCATAACCAGGCTGTTTAATTTTAGTCTCATTACTGCCAGCATCCCAAGGGAGTGGAAAGAGGACAAGAGAGTTCCATATTATAAAGGAAACTGCAAGACAAAGGCAGAAATGGGAGGCCTTTTAGTAACTTACTCATTTTAACAATAAAGTGGCAAGTAAAATTAGATATGAGAAATAGATATACAATGATAAATTTCGAAAAGATGTTTGACGGGCTAATGTGTGGAAATCTAAATTGAAGCAAATTGGGAATGGACAAGATACTGGTGACATGGATAACAGAATATCTGTTGGATTGGCAGAGAGTAGGGTGGTGGAGTCAAATCAAGGAGAAGTGACCATGGTGTTCTAGGCTCTAGTATTTTGGATGCTGCTATTTTAGGGGGAATATCCAGTTTATTGATCACAGTGCTAAACCACAAACAGCAATCCTGTAATGGTAATGCGGAAACGTTCAGGATGCTCTAAATGTAGTCTGGCTGGCTGATAAATGATAGTTGTTCATATCTCTTGGGGGTAAAGCTTACATTCAGATGTCAACCATTTCAGTCCACTTTGGTATATAAAAATGCCACAAACTGTGTGTGCTTTATGCATGGAACTTCAATAAATTGATGAGGCTAGGGGTTTGGGGAAGATGGACAGAGAGTTGATGATTAGAAAACATATATATCCAACACTGTATACCCAAGGTCATGAGGATAAATCTGGTAGGAGCTAGATGGATGAGTAGTATCATTAAGTGTGAAATGCAAGCAAAGAAAATGTTGTGGAGAGTATATTTAGGGAGAAAGGTGACCAGCTAACTTATGAACAGTACAAAGATCAGGCAAGAAAGATTACCAGTATGGTAAAGAAAGAAAAATCAGATTACGAGAAGAAATTAGCCAAACAGAGGAAATCCCAAAGAGTTTTTTTTTTTTATTACATGGAAAGTAGGAAGAAGAACAACAATGGAAGGATAACTTTAATTAGTACAGATGGTAGAGAGGTAACAGAGGCAGTTGAAATTGTTGAGCTACTGAATGGCCATTTTGTAAGGGTATGTCAGTCAGATGAAGATATTGCTATGACAGAGGTGACAGGGACCAATATGAAAACATGTTGAAGAATTGCAGGTACTTAGCATATTGCAGAATCTGAATGCAAATAGAGCTGTGGGATTGGATGGGATATTGGCTCGTGTTTTATGAAAACGTGCAGGGGAACTGGTGATGCTTTTGACTAGGCTGTTTAATTTAAGTCTCGGCTCTGGCAAAATTACAAGAAAGTAAAAGGGAGGGCTAAATAATTCCTTTGCATAAAGGAGGATCAAAGTCTGTAGTTGCAAATTATAGACTAGTTAATATCTCAGGAGTGGTAGTAACAGTACTGGAAAAGTTGGTCAAAAAGAGAATTCAGGAATGGGTGGATAAGAATATATGATACTCTGAGGGACAGCATAGTTTTGTGAATAGTCAGTCATGCCTTAGTAATCTACTGACTTTTTATAATAGACTAACAACTGACTGGGATAAAGGGAATGGCTATACAGTGATACTGCTGGATTTTGCAAAGCCATTTGACAGGATACCACATGGAACTCTGTTACGCAAACTGCAACAAATGAGATTGATAAGAAACTGGTGATATGGACAAAAGGGTAGCTCATGGACAGATACCAAAAAGTAGTATACAGAGGAGCACAATCCAGGAGAAAGCAGGTGACTAGAAGGCTCTGTGCTTGGACCACTGTTGTTTAATTTGTACATAAATGATATAGGAAATAATTTGATGGGAGATACTCAGTTGTTTGCTGATGATTCAAAGTTGGGTAAGGTAATAGTTAATCAAGAGGATAGAGACTCTTTCTTTTAAGGTTACACAGTGATCAGCATTCATATTTATGAATTTAGGGACACAAAACACACATGTTAAAAAGATTATTTTACTGATTAATAATAAAATAATAACTTTACATTTCGATCCCTGTATTTAGGTCATCTTCAGAAGGATACATGTGTATAAGAACAAGCTACGTGCTGTTGCACTCTAAACAAGTAAATTACATCTACATTGTTAACTAATCTTTTTTTTTTTTTTTTGCAGAAGTATATAAGGAGATCAACTCCTGACTCTGATGGCATTCCTCTGGTTGTCCTAAAGGTTTGTGCTTCAAAGTTGACTCACATTCTGTGTCACCTTTTCACACTCTTATTCCACTGGTATCTATCCTGTACTCTTGGAAATTAGCCAACATTCAACCTATCCCTAAAAAGGATGACAAATCTATACCTTCAAACTACTGTTCAGTTTCTCTTACTCCAGTTCTTTCCAAAAAAAAAAAAAAAAAAAAATGAACAGCACTCAGCTGCTGTCATTTTGAAGACTTCTTTTAAAAAAATCAACTAACGCCATCTCGTGGTCCTTAACCCTAACACAATATATTTAATGTCTGAAATAATGTGGGTTCTACAGTCAATTTTCTTGAGTTTACGGACCGAAAAACCTGAGTTTCCGGGAGAAAAAACCGCTTTCCCGTGCCAGAGATCAACTAACTCTGAAACCGGTCGAAAAAAGGCTTAGAAAAATTTCCTCTAGTCGCGACTAGAATCAAAAGCAAGTTTTCCTTCGTGCAGTCAAGCGCCATGATGTGCAAATGCCACATCCACTGAGCTACACAGGCACTTGTTTTTTTTTTTTTTTTTTTTTTTTTTTTTTTTTTTTTTTTTTAATCAGCTAATGCCATTTTATTCTCTGTGTAGGGAGTAGGCGAGGCCATTTAACCCTATCTAATTTTTGGATACTGAGTTGGCAGTTCAATCTCCACTTTGAAACCCCTCCATATGGGGCACCTGTTCATGGTGGAGGGGACCTCCCAGTGATGGTACTGGCCCTTTTCATTCTTCCTCTTTCTCTTTGCTTTGCTTCTCCTGAGTCTTTTTCACTATCCTTTTTCCAGCCCACTATCACTAGGATCCAACGCCCTGCTGCCGTGTTTGCCATGCAGTGCGACCCGTGGACATCTGGAAAGGGAGATCCTGGTAGTCTTGCACTACTTTAGCCCCTGCTTTGGCAAGACGGGCGGTACTGGATGGCCCAGCCAGGATCAATCGGCTAGTGGGCTTGCCTGCAAGGGTCAACCGGTGTTGCAGTAAGTCTCTCACCCCATGGTACGGGGTCGGGATCCTAGACCTGCTGCAGTGCCAGTATAGCATCCAGGGTAGCCCTGACGTTCCACTCCTGAGCACAGCCTTTGTTTGCCGGGTAGTGGGCATCCATGTGTGGCTCCGTGGTGGGTGGGGAGCTCTGGCACCGAACTAAAAACTCCTTAAATATGAATCCTTCATCCTCAAACATTTCAGGGACCCTAACAAGGTCCCAACTAAGTACTGATACTATAGATACAGCATATGGAAACAGAAGCAAGAAACAAAAGATATCGGATACTAACATAAATGTACCAACCTTTTTAATCATTCATGCAACAGGTGAAAAACCAAGTGGGAAAATGTCACCCTTCTTTATCCAAAAGGGTTTAGAAGGACTGGCATGACCTCCCAAAACTGTCAAGAAATTGTGTTCTGATGATATCCTTGTGGAAACAATGTGTAAACAACATTCCGAGAAACTATTGAGAGCAACTACAGTGGGTGGAATACAAATTGCAGTAACACCTCACAGAACACTGAATTCCAGTAGAGGAATGTGATATCAGAATGGGATCTCCTTGATGTTCCTGATGAGGAGATATGTTCAGAGCTTAAAGATCAAGGAGTGATGGGTGTGAGGCGCATCCTGATACGTAGGGATTGTCGCCTGGTCTCAACCAAGAACATCATCCTTACTTTTGATTCACCTAGGCATCTGACATCTGTAAAAGTAGGGTATCTCAGTTGTCCTGTTAGAAAGTACATCCCTAACCTGCTGAGATGCTTTAAATGTCAAAGCTATGGACATGCCCAAACTGCCTGTCGTGGTTCTACTACCTGTGCCCGATGCGATAGTAAAGAACATGATAATAAATCTTGCTGTGAAAAAAAAACTAAATGTGTCAACTGTCAGGGAAATCATTCGGCTTATTCACGTACATATCAGAAATGGAAAGATAAAAAAGAGATACAAAAAATTAAAACAGAACAAAACAACATATCAGGATGCAAAAAGAAAGCTGGCCACCACTACACCTGTTCTACGATCCTCTTATGCTGAAAAGTAACAATTAAAAAAGTACCAACAGCAACTCAAACATGTATGTCTATTCCACCATCTGATAATTTCACCATACCTGAACTTTACAATCGCAAGTGCTTCTCTGTTGAGCGCATTAATCACAAGACCTATGGCCTGACTCCAGAGACAACTTCAAAAATAGTCCCATTCGATGAAAACTCACCTGTCAAAAAAATTATGGCAGAGACATCACTCAAAGATAAACCACCAAACACTTGCACAGGAAAAATGGATACCTCGGTACCCACTGAAAGCAAACTAAACATACGAACTGACCCTAACACGTTTGATGTTTTGAACACTCTACCAGAGGAAGAGATGGACACTGGCCATCCATACTTCCCTAAAACAGTAGATAAATATAAATCTGACAAAGGTAAGCCCTCAACCTCCCGAAAACCAGACAAATCAATAAAATCAACACAATAGGAAAATTTTTACAATGGAACTGTAATGGGATCCACCAGAATATTGACGATATCAAGATGTTGTTGCAGAAACACAAACCTTTCTGTTTCTACCTACAGGAAATGTACTTGAGACCCAATTGAGGACTGTATCTTTAGGAATTTCACTATTGTACGTAAGGACAGAACTGGAGGTGGTCCTGTTCATGGAGGAGTAGCTATCCTAGTGGGCAGTCATACTCCTTTCCATCAGGTCCAACTTAATACTTCTCTGGAAGCAGTAGCGATTCGCTTCTCTGTGGGATTTCTTATTATGTTCAATTTATTTACCACCGAATGCCGAGTTAAATGAAATTGATCTTGATAACCTTATCTCACAACTACCTGAACCCATACTTTTGATGTGTGACTTTAATGGTCACAATACTCTATGGGGTAGTGCCAACACTAATAGATGAGGTCGAATCATTGAAAGAATTCTTGATAATAACAACCTCTCCCTTTTAACTAATAAACTCGATACTTTCTTCCATATGCCTACTCGTTCATATTCCGTAATTGATCTTACAATCTGCTCCCCTTCCATTCTTCCACTACTCGCGTGGGACATTGAAGAGAACATATATGGAAGTGATCACTTTCCTGTTCTCTGCACGTTGTCTTCACAGGAACCATGTTCACCCACACGGATACCTTTTATGGAAAATTGACCAGGCTGACTGGAACACTTTCTCTCATCTTGCAAAATTTAATGCTGATGCCATCAGTCAAACACACCTATCAATGAAGCGGTAAAATATATAACAGAATGCATTGTCCAGGCAGCAACAGCCTCCATCCCGAAAACATCATCTCGATTTCCAATTCATCCAAAGCCTTGATGGAACCCAGATTGTCAGACAGTCAAAAAAGAGCAACACAGAGCATGGGGCATATTTTATAGATATCCCACCACATCAAACTTAATAGCTTTCAAGCGTGCTTGAGCCAAAGCACGTTATGTGAGACATCAAAGTTAAAAACAATCATGGATCCAATTTACTACATCAATTAATCAAATGACCAGTCCAAAAATTGTATGGGATAAAATCCGGAAAATGAAATGAATATAGAACACATTGTTTGTCTACCTTAGACCATAATGGAAGTGTTATTGCTGATCCCAAAGCCATTGCAGACACTCCAGGAGAAAATTTTGCCAGAATCTCAGCAACAGCTTCATATCCTCCTGAATTTTTAATTCTGAAACAACAGCAAGAGAAACACAGGTTAAATTTTTCTACCAATGTTCTTGAGCCATACAATCAACCATTTGTTAAGGAGGAACTAAAAAGAGCTCTCCTACTATCTCATCCTAGTGCAGTAGGGCCTGATGACATCCATTATGAAATGATAAAACATCTACCATCATCTTCTATGGATCTTCTTCTCTTACTATACAATATAATACTTGCAGAGGAAGAGTTTCCAAATTCTTGGCATAAGTCAATTATCATTGCTATCCCAAAACCAGGAAAAGATCCAACACAAGCAAATAATTACCGACCTGTTGCTCTGACCAGCTGTCTTTGTAAGATACTAGAGAAAATGGATAATGCCAGACTTCTCTGGTATTTAGAAAGCAACAATCTTCTCTCCAGTACACAATGTGGTTTCCATAGACATCGATCAACTTTAGACCATTTGGTTCGTTTAGAAACTTGTATAAGAGATGCATTTCTGAAGCAAGAACATCTTGTCTCAGTTTTTTTTTAAATGGAAAAGCTTATGATACAGCCTGGAGATATGGCATATTAAAAGACCTCTATAACCTAGATCTCAAATATATTTATTAAAAACTTTCTGTCCAGGTGAACTTTCCAAGTCAGAGTGGGAAATATGCTATCTCAACCATATCATCAAGAACAAGGTGTTCCCCAAGGCTCTGTCTTAAGTGTGACCCTTTTTGCTATTAAAATTAACTCAATCATTGAACAGCTTCCTCCCACTGTAAACAGTGCTCTATATGTTGATGACTTCACAATTTACTGTCACTCACGTAACATGAGGGTAATTGAAAGACAACTTCAGCAAGCAATTGATCATGTCTCTCTGTGGGCTCTTAATAATGGATTTAGATTTTCAACAGAAAAAAGTGTCTGTGTACACTTCTGTCGAAAATGCACTCATCACCCAGATTCTGAACTAAGAATGGGACATACTGTTATTCCAGTAGCTACAGAAACCAAGTTCTTGGGACTCATCTTTGACAGAAAACTTACATTTCTAGCACACATTCGTTAACTAAGAGAAAAGTGCAAAAGAACTTTGAACCTCCTTCGGACTCTATCCTCTACTGAGTGGTGTGCTGATCGAGCTTCATTGCTCCATCTTTATCGTGCACTTACACATTCAAAAGCTGGATTATGGGTCTCCCAAGTCTATGGTTCTGCAAGACAGAGTAACCTATGATGGTTGGATTTTCCATCCATCATCAGGGTATACGGATAGCTACTGGTGCCTTTCGCACTTCATCCACTCAAAGTCTCTATGTTGAAGCAAATGAACCAGCTCTATCACTTTGACAGAAACAGTTATCTCTTAATTATGCCCTAAAAATAAAATCTCTCCCAGATCACCCTAATGGAATAGTATCTTCTCCCTGCATTGGGAATCCCAATATCAGACACATCAAACTGCTATACATCCTTTTGGTCTGCTTGTTAAAGAAACTGTACAAGCTGTTAGTATAAATGTTGACAACATTAGCTACACTAAACATAACAGCATTCCTCCATGGCAGGTTTGCACACCATCCTGCAACCTCTCACTTTGTCAGCTACAGAAATCTTATACCCCATCATCCATTTACCTGCAATTATTTAATGCATATAGAGCAGCACACGCTGATTTCTTACCCATGGTTTACACGCTGATTTCTGATGGTTCAAGAACTAATACCTCTGTTGGCTGTGCTACTGTGTTTCCTGACATTATTATTATATCAAATCAGATCCCACCAGACTGCAGTAATTATACAGCAGAGTTACATTCAGCTTCCACTTATGCATATAAAGAAAACTGCTACCAAAAGTGTATAATTATACAGACTCATTGAGCTCTTTACAGGCTATCTCTGCTTCACAAAATAAATCCTTAATTTTGATGTTCAGTTCTGCTCGATTCCCTTGAAATCGTAGAAACAAATCAGCATTGTCTTTACTTTTGACTTCTCCAAGCGACTTTTTTCCGGATGCTCCTCCCCCCCCCCCCCCTTCTGGTGATTTCCACTCAGCACTCTGACGCTTTGTTTTGGGCGCATACTCAAAATACCACATTTCGTCACCAGTAACGATCATTTCAAGGAAGTTTGAGTTCCTTATGAGTGGTTTTAATGAGGTCCTTGCAGTGTTCAATTCGATACATTTTTTCGTCAGTCAACTTGTGGGGAACAAATCGCGAATTCAATTTATGAAGGCCGATTTCTCAGTCAAAATGTTATGCACAGTTGGTTTTGGAATCACCAATTCATCTTCAATTAATTTCACGGACGATTTCGGGTTTTCTTTGATGAAATTGTGCACTTTTTGGATATTAACTTTGCTCAGTCCAGTTTTTGGATGGCCCGGCTTTTTGGCGTCCTCAAGCGTTGAAATCGCTTAAACTACTTGTAAACTTGAGTAGGGGATAAGCATTCATCACTCTATGCTTTTTGAAGCATTTGATGTGTTTCAGTAAAACTTTTACCAAGTTTAACACAAAAGTCAATCACAACTCTCTGTTTGAAACTCATTTTCCGACCGTTCGTCAAAACACACTGTCACTCGCAAAGGCTTTTGATAGATTACCTCATGATAAGTTGACAGTCAAACTAGAGCAGATGGGGTTGGATATTAGACTAGTGCATTGGATTAGAGACTGGCTATCTAATAGGTATCAACAAGTTGTGTATGGGGGAACTATATCCAGGAAAAGGAAAGTTACTAGTGGAGTGCCTCAGGGGTCTGTTTTAGGGCCATTACTGTTTAACTTGTATATTAATGATATTGGTGAAGATTTCAATGGAGATATTCAGTTGTTTGCAGATGATGCAAAGTTGGGACGAACCATGAAGAGTAGTGAAGATGTTGTGGCCTTACAAGAAGACTTGAATAAATTGAGTGATTAGGCACAGAAATGGGGATGCGAGTTCAATGTTGCAAAATGTAAGGTTTTAAAATTTGGAAAACAAAGATGGGATGCAGAATTTATACTTGGTGAGGATATATTGTTGGAGGTGGGGGAAATAAGAGATCTGTGGGTGATAGTGGATAAGAATCTGAAATTTAGGGGACACATAGCCAAAATTGTGAAGACAATACAAATGCTTCTGGGAATGATGCAGAGGATACTGACATGTAGAAGTAGGGAGATTCTTGTTCCATTGTATAAGGCTTTGATTAGGTCACACATGGAATGTTGTGCCCAATTTGGTCACCTAGTTTTCAGAAGGATGAAGAGATGTTGGAAAGGGTCCAAAGGTGACTGACTAAGGTAGTTTCTGACCTCTAGAATGTCGAGTATGAGGAAAGATTGAGAAGATGTAATCTGCAGAGTCTGGTGGATATGAGGAAGAGGGGGAGATATGATAGAGACCTACAAGTTGGTAAGGGGTTGTTATAGGATTAATGCTGGAGAAGTTCTACATAAAATAGTCGGAGAACCAGAGGTCATCCCTGAAACTGTATAAAGAGGGTGTGAGTAGGGGAGTGAGAGGCAGATTTTTTTCATGCAGAGTTGTGAATGATTGGAATGCCTTACCTGAGAGTGTGGTGTCTGCAAGGAGTTTGAGTGTGTTTAAGACACGGTACGATGAGCTGTGTGTGTGTGTGTGTGATAAAAGGACCTCTCAGATGAGTCTTTGACTACATGAGGTCTTGGGGTAATAATAATAATATATATACCAGATATAATTTTGTCATTAAAATGATCCACTTAGCATGTGGTTGTGTGTATTCACCTTGCTTTACCAATAAATATGGAATTGTAAAGGGGATTTTGAATCGTTCCTCATGAAACATGAATTTTTAATCTGGTTTAAAAGTTCATGTTGAGTTTACACGTGTTGGGCTTAATTGACATAAGGTTTAGTAGATCCTTATCATTGCTTACAAAAACAGTGCACCTTTAAATTTGAAGAGTTGAATTTTTTTTTCTGATATTTCTGTTACTTTCATAAGAATGTACATTCTTCAGAGAACTATTTGGTGGTGATGATGGTGGTAGTAATAGTAGTTTTGGAAAAATCTGACAAATGTGGCAAAATTTTAATGTGCTTATGGCACATGAGTTGTTTTTGGCAAACTTACCTATTTTAGATAAATAATTTTGTTTTGACTAATTTTGCCACTTAAACCAATAGTTTGGCTGCACTATGTTGATGTGTTTGCTATTTGGCCTCAAGGCTCAGCTATATTGGATTCATTTTTAGTGCATCTTAACAACCAACATCCTAAAGTAAACTTATGATAGAAAAAGAAAGTAACAATTGTCTCCTCTTTCGACACCCACTAGTGACATGACTACCTAATGGCTCATTATCCTTTTTTTCATTTATAGAAAACCCGCACTTTTAGGAAGATGCTTATATAAGCAATCACACTACCACCACCACCTATCCCAGCAGTATGTCATTCTCAAAGCACTTACTCACTGAGTTCAGGCTCTGAGCCATTAGTTATGTCACTAGTGGGTCTAGAAAGAGGAGACAATTGGTACTTTTTTTTTCTATCGTAAGTTTATTTTAGGATGTTAGCTATTAAGATGCACTAAAAAGGTATCTAATATATCTGGGCCAAGCTCTTGAAACTGAGCTTTGATTGTACCAATGGTTACAACCCCTATAAAATAGATAGATGCTGCATGCATCTCCCCATCTCTCCTATAACCAGCACACATGATCACAGTAAAATCATCATCTAGAGCATACACATATATTCAACTACAAACGTAGCTTTCTTAACATAGCTTGTTTCTAGGAGCAAAATTACTTCTGAATACATCGGTCTTCAGAAGAAATTTTGTGGATGCAAGATTATTGCTTTGTCTAACTTATATTACTTCTGTCCTCAAAGAACTGATGAAATCAGGAGAGAAATTAATCTCATTGAAATTGCTTTTAAATACAGATATTTGTGCATATACAGTCTAATGTTCTGTCCAACTACACAAAACTATTTGAAAAGGAAAAAAAGAAATTTAATATAAATTTATTTAAATATATAAAATATAAACTAAATTTAATATAGTCTGACCAAGTGAAAAATAAACTTTCAACATCTTTCTCTAAATCCAGAGTAATTTAATAAAAAAAAGGTGGCATACCGTTTGGCAGCTCCTATAGGAGGAGATGACCTTGCTAATGCTTCTGCCTTGGTATCTCCACCTGGGCCTGGCTCCCACTGAAGAGACCTCAATAAAGGTCGAAACTAGTCTGGGTTGTGGCCCTTCCCTTAATGCATAACATTAGACATATCCACAAGGAGATGTGTTTTGCATTATGGGAGATACTGAGATAGGAGTGTTGGTGGCTTGTTCCACCTTTGCAAGGAGTCGCCCGGTGTTGTACCACTTTACCCCAGTCCTGAAGATACTTTCAGGCACAAACTTTGTTTGCACACACTTGGATAAAGGATTAAACTAAATTTAATATGGAAAAAAAGAGAGAGAGAGAACCTCAGAGTAAAATTGCATCTAAAAACAGATGTCTATGGAAATGCAGCATAATGTTCTAATGAAATAACATTCCTCTTTGTATCCTCACAAAATTGACTAAAAAACGGGCAGAGAAAGAGTTTCTTCACAACAAAAATCAGAATATCTCTGTCACTTTGTGACATTGTATTCTAAACAAAAGCCAAAAATAAGAATATATCAGTGTTGTTTAAGACATCGTATTTCAAATCAGAAATAATTCCCTTTGATATTTGTTAGTTATTGCTCTACTAGAATCACACTGTCTGTTTATAGATTCTTTAAATAGAAGAAAATTTCTGTAATTAACCTTTATGAGTAAATGCCAAAAATTTCACCATTTTAGCCCATGGTGAATAAATACAGGAACACCACGAAATTTCTGGCATTCTTGGTTCAAGAGCCTTGCTGGATTAGCTGCTTTGCCAGACCAATGGAGGTTACATGATGATAATAATTCATTAGTACCTATCTCACCACTAATTACATCTTCCCCATGTTTCCTCAACACCTTGTACCACTAGAAAATTAAATATTAAATGTGAATGGGTTCATTAATTACTGCATTTACAAAGAATGTTACAAACCTCTCCCAAAGTGGAAAAATTTAGAATTTTACTTGGATTGTAGAGTAAATCATAAAAGTTTCACAGTTATGGATTACTGTCTGTTTTCATAGCTAAATGATTCCTCACAGATCTGTGATGTTGTAAGGGGAACTTGAACATCTTGAATCAAAATCGTTTAACGTTCTTTGACTTTTCCCTGCTTTAGCAAACAACTGCTCTCATCTTTTGATACATTAAATCCTATAAAGCCATTGCCAACATTTTTATCAGAAGAATTATCAAACGCCAAGAAGGCCATAACTTATCATGACACTGCAACAGCTAAATTGAATTAGACCTTGCTTAGAAGCTCTATTAAGGGATAAATGTAAACAAAATAAGCTAGGAATTACTCAAAATCAAGGAATCATCACCAACTGCAGATGTGAATAATTAAGTGAGGATGTACCACATGCATTGTCCTGAGTACTGGACTATCTGTTGCCAGAAAATCGGTGGTATACTTGCCAATTAGGATACATCAGAAAGAAAGGCTTTTCTTTTTAATCCTTACAAACATAGCACTCGAGATGAAAGCTTATTAAAGCATTCCTTCGTTTTACCTCGGGTATCTTTTGTCAGTATCTAAACTGATTTCTCTGATTTATGTTCTTTTACTTTCTGCCATAACAGCAATCTTTCCCTCTTTTCCTCACCCTATTCCTCCAGAGTGACATTTAATATTGTTCCCACATATGACATTTAATAATGTTCATCCTTGGTCTTGCCTGCTACCTGGGGAGTAGAACAGTTTATTATTATTAATATCTGACCTCCGTGGAGTTCAAAAGACTCATCCTGGGAAGTCTGTACTCTCACATGCCGAAAGATCATGAAGCTGTGCCTAGAACCCATTCACAGTTTCTGCACTCACCACAATAGACAAAGCATTCTACTCAAATAGAACCTGTTTCTCACTCCCCTGCTCATGCCCTCCTTATACAACTTCTATAGATGGCTTCTGGTTCTACTCTTGCCTCCCTCTACTCTGTGAAATATCTTCTCTACATTAGTCTGGTAACAACCCCTCACCAGTTTTGTATCAGTCATATCCCTTCTTTTTCTTCTATTCACAAGGCTCTAAGTTGCAGTCCCTCAATCTCTCCTCATATACCTAACATTCTATAGACTTGACACTAACTTACTTAGTAAACCTTCTCTGGACTTTCTCCAGTACACCATCATCTCCCTGAAAAGCAGGTCACCATGTATACAGTAGTCCATATATGTGGCCAGATCAAAGCCTTACACAGGGAACCACTCTTTGCTTCTGCATGTCAATGTCCTCCTCATTATTGCCATAACCTATTGGGATATTCCTACACTTTTAACAATGTGACTCCTAAACTTCATCTCTGTCCATCATCACTCCCAGATCACTCATCTCATCCACCTCCCTAAAAATTTCTCCATCAATTGCATACCTTGACTACCAAATTTCAAGACCTTGCACTTTTCAACATTAAACTGATAGCCCTAATCATTTGCTCACTCACATAGTCTATTCATGTCCTCCTACAAGGCCATAACATCTCTACTTCTTACTGCCCTTCCCAACTTTGTTTCATCGGCAAACAGCTGCACATCTCAGTTAAGCAGGTCCGAGTCAAGTTAAACAGTAATAATACCAAAACAGATCTCTGTGGCACTCCACTAGCAACCTTCCTCTTATAGGATACCATTCCTCCATATACAACCTACTGATACCTGTCTGACAGCCAGTCAGCTATCCAAATTGCTAGTTTATCTAATCCCATCTGCTTCAGCTTAGCTACTAGCTTGTCAAATGCAGTCTGTTAAAGGCCTTTGAAAAATCCAAGTACACTACTGTATGTGAATTTGTCACTTTGCTGTAATATGTAAAGCAGATTGCTGAAACATGACCTCTCCCTAACAAATCCCTAACATCATAAAGAATACTGCTATTATCAACCCACTTCTGAATCCTAGTCCTCAGCAACTTCTCACCTTAATAACAATTCCAGACACAATCTTAATAACAGATTCGCCAATAATTTGTCACCTTAGTCTTATCCTCCCCCTTTGTGAAGTGGAACAATTTTTCTCACATTTCATTCCTTTGGGACTTGACTGTTGCAAGACTTGTGTGAAACAGTTGTGCCAAAGGTGCTATTAATTCCATATGGCATTTCCTCAAGACATGTGCCGATATCCTGTCAAATCCTATTGCCTTATTAACATCAAGTTTGTTTAATTCCTCATATACATCCTGATCATTCACCATCAGCCCCTCCTCCATACACACCCTCTACACTCCAGCTTCTCCTGATGTTATCTTCATGAGGATGAAATACAATGATAAACTGATCATTGAATAATTCAACTATATCCTTTGCATTGATTATTAATCTTTCAGTGACATCAACTTGCATCATCCTTCCATAGTCATTATTTCCTTCCAGTTATCACATATCAAAAGAACTCATTAGGATTTTTCTTAGCTTGATTAGCTAAGAGATTAAGCATGAAATCTTCCTGATTTCATGCTTAATCTCTTCATTCATCCATCCATTGTTCTCCTACCTTGTTTAACCTTTTCACCTTTGGAATACACTCACACATTTCTGCTGTTAAATAGCTCTTGCCCATGCAGTATCTGTATCCTTCCCACTGAACTCCTCTTTTCATGCTGTAGCACCCAATCTACTAAGCTTTTCATAATCACCAGCCTTGTAGTTCTGTATCTCTTCTTTATAGAAGTTCTCATGTGACTGGCTGCCACCCAGTGATCACTTCATGGTCACCCTCTCTAACTTGGAGAAGATTAGACACTCCATTTACAATCACATCCTCTAATGATATAGCCAGATCTAAGAAGCTTAATCCCTTGTGTACCCTCCATTACAATACTGCTTAAGATTGTTGTCCCATAAGAACTCGAGAAATTCATTCTCCTTATTACCCGATGCTATCTCTTCATTCCAATCAATATTGCCATAGTTGAAGTCATCCATAATGATCACTCTTTGCTTGCTCGCTGTCAGTTTGCCTATACATTTCTTTTCCTCTATCTTTCTCATTTCCTGGCCTGCAGCAGCACCTCGCCAAATATCTCGTTTTGTCAACCTCTGCTTCACACCATGCTGATTCAAAACCAGTTTTTTCTCCTTGTATCTCAACCTTGAACTGACATAATTCCTCTGCTATCATCAGTAGCACTTCCCCTCCCTTAGGACCCACACCCTCACTTTAGGGTCATTCAGTGAGATTTGGTGATCTTGTATATCACCGAGAGTTTTTGGAGAGGTATCTCCACATTTTAACAGTACCTCAATAAATGTTGAAATGGTCTGGTTCCCTTAGGACCCACACCCTCACTTTAGGATCATTCAGAGAGATTTGGTGATCTTGTATATCACAGAGTTTTTGGAGAGGTATCTTCATATTTTAACAGTACCTCCATAAATGTTGAAATGGTCTGGTAAGTAGTTCTTCTTATTATGCATAGTGTTATACATCTGAAAAGTTGTGTGCCTTCCATTATGGGATACTATGGAATTTGATGTGAAGTTATTAGCTTCTATATACAAGTAACCTAGTTAAGATACTTCATGCACAAACTTTGTTTGCTTACACTTGGATGAAGGATTAAAAAAGAATATAATTTCTTCTCAAGTTTAGCTTAATTTATAACCAAGTGAAAAAAACTTTCTTTATTCAACGTAAAATATCATAACAAAAAGAAAGTAGTTGACTGTTTAAAATGCCTATACATACAATATTTTAAAAGACAAAGTATATTTTTATATGTAATATATGAAGAAATTTATTGCAAAATTTATTCTATTATAGCAAAATGAAAAACTAATTTGGGATGCTGCATTATTCTTAGAAACGAGGTCATACTAATTAAGACCAACTTTTTCAAGAAAAAGCTTCTTTATTATTTAAAGGCCTTTTGTATTCATTAATTTGCTTGTGATATGTTTTGCCTTTAATGCTGTTTGTAATGCACATCATGACTGTATGCATACTTCGCACGGTATTTTTATTTTTCTCCTTACATTTTCACATTAACAATTTTGGTTATAGAGTAATCCTCCTCCCAAATTTTTATTCAAATAATTCAAATAGTCTACTACACCCTTAAATCTTACTACAAGTTTTCTTTCTGTATTAAATTTTAGTCATTAAATCGGGCTCATTCAGAATGGATATCAGCTCTAAACTTTCTTCCAAGTGGAAATTTTGTTCTGAGTGGTTCTGTAGGTGGATGCGTAAAACTTTGGACTGCAGATACATGTCAGCTTTTGGGTGAAGTATTAGTTCAAGATACCTCAATAAATTCAATTGCAGTAAACTCTGCTAATATATTCACTGCATCAAGGTAAGCATTCAGTTTAAATTTTAATATAGTATTCACTTAAACACTCATGTTTGTAAAACTTTTTTTACAATATATATAAACTAGGCTGTTTAAAAGCCGCAGTAAGTTTCAGTAATTTATGCTTGAATATTAATTGCTCGCTTTTTACATCCTCTTAAACATCTAATAACATTCAGTATTAGTGGTAAAAGAATTTTTTTTTCCATAAAAGAAAAGGGAAATGTTTTATTGAAGTAATTTTTTTTAATTTGATATACTTTAATAGGATATTGTTTATTAATTGCAGATGAATTGTGTAACTAATTTATCTTCATATCTCAAAATGTACTGGTTTTTTCCCCCCCCTTCAGGCTTGACTTCTATGGTTGATGTGACAAAACTATTTTTGCTAGTAATTTTTATCCTTCTGTTGTATTGCTTCATATGAATCTTTTTTCTTCAAATAGATTTGTTTACAACTTATTATATTGTGATTTAATTTTTAAAAAATTAATTTATGCATACTTTAGCAAAACTACTATCATGTTCCTTCTGCAGGCAAAGATATAAAATGTTTCTTAAGTTGTGGTTCTCGATGGTAATAACCAGCATGTTTGTGTGGAGCTGTGTGCATTTAGCCTGCAGAATCTGTTGTTACCATGTGTTTTCTAGAAAATATATTGAAAAGAATTACCCATAATGTGAACTTAGCTCCTAGGAGCTAAGTTCACATTATGGGTAAATACCAAGAATAGTGATCAGAGCTTGCGCCACCCTTTCTATGAGTTGCCTCAGTTTGCACTACCAAATGGGTCAGGTGCTGCTATCCAGGTATTTGCTTACGCTTGGAATCGCTGAACTTTATATAGTTTCTATATTCGGCATGAAACTCTTTGGGTTTCTTATTCGGCTAAGAAACAATATGGGATGCAATATCCCTTAACTTAAATAAGTTCATTTCGCTAAATTGAAGCCTTTGGCTCTTCATATAATTAGTAACTCTTTCCTCTATTTCTAAGCTTCTTCAACAACCTCCAGAATATCTTACTACGTTCATGATTTTTATTTTCTATGTTCTTGCCAAAGTCCTCCCATGACTTTTGTTTAGCTAGTTTTACACAGTGTTTCGCTTTCTTACATTTGTCTCTGTATTCTCTAAGAGCAAAAGCTGACTTATTTGCCAGGAACTTTTGATATGCTTTCTTCTTTTCTTTCACTGCCTCTTTAACTTCCTGTGTCCACCATGGGGTTCTGATTTTTCTATCCTTGCAGACAACCTCACCACATGCCTCTCTGGCTGAATCAATCAGGGTTTTCTTCAAGGCTTGCCACTGAATCTCCAAGGTTTGGTTCCTGTTCTCAAACTCTTTCATTTTTTCTTCAATAATCTTTGTGTATTTTATAAATAACAAAACCTGTGGTGCAATCATATTTAAAAGAAACACGCATATTAACCACAGTGAAAATTATTTAATTGTAAATATTTCATCCTAAGTATCTTAGGACATCATCAGTACAGTAGTTTTAAACAATAATAGGATTAACATGCAGTTAGGGTGCATGATTACAATAGAATCTCATTAAACGTGCATAACGTGGTACAGTAGTACAAAAAAAAAAAAAAAAAAAAAATTATTTAACACAATTTTGTATGACAATTTCCCATACTTTAGGAATAGTAAGAACGTCGTTGCGGTTTAAGTTTGGTCTGTGTAGTAGGGCTTCAGAACTTTCTTTGTATAAACGTTCATGTTTATATAAATATCTATGTAAAAGTTTAAACTTTTCCCAATGGATCCTATGGTTTGGATTTTCAATTCCGTGTTGAGAGAGGCCAGATTTCTGCGGTTTAAAAAGACGAATGTGGTCTTGATGTTCTGAGATGCAAGATAATTTGCATATTCCTATTAAGATAATTTGTTATGCCTATTATTGTTTAAAACTACTGTACTGATGATGTCCTAAGATACTTAGGATGAAATATTTACAATTAAATAATTTTCACTGTGGTTAATACGTGTGTTTCTTTTAATTTGTGTATTTTAGTCTACAGTTACAGCTTACATCTGTAAGCTGCTCAACTTTTATTGGCTTTAAAACTTCCTTACATGTTATTCTTTTCAATAAGAAATTCAATTTTATCCTGCTCAAGACTAAATAGTGATCACTTCCAATTTCAAATCCTCTGTACACTCTGGTGTCCTGCACCAGGGAGAAAACATCACTATCAACAATAACATAGTCAATGAGAGTTTTCTTATTCCTTGCTTCTTCTCTCCATGTGAATTTGTGCACATTTTTATGTTGGAACATGGTGTTAGTAATGACCAGTCCATGTCCTGAGCAGAAATCCAACAGGTATTTGCCATTATTAAATGGATAAGAATCCTATATTGTTATATAACCAATAAGTGAAACTCAAGATCGATAACTATGATCTATGAGTTTCAATGCCGAAAAACTACCGGCGAAGGCAATTCGAAGCAAAGGTGGAGCATGCTCCCTCACTATTCTTGATATTCTCTCATAATGTAAAACACAGCTCCTAGGAGATGTAATACTGTCATTACATTATGAGGGAAGGTCACTACCCAGACCGGTTTCAACCTTTTTTGAGGTCTCATCAGTGAGTAGGTAGACCTGGAAAATATCAAAGCTTAGTGAAAAGAACTTACATACCTTCACTATACGAATGCCATAAAGGTGTGCTTGTATTTTGTAATTAAAATAAAAAGCCAAAAGGCTAGTTTTCTGGCAATTGAATAGATATTAAATGGATAAGAATCCTATATTGTTATTCTTTTCACTAAGCTTTGATATTTCTTTTCTGAATTGAACATTCATAAGCACAGCCATTTCCAAAGCGAGTACCACATGATAACTATTCTGCCTCTGGTTAGAAACAGTTATGTCTTTAAGTGAAACACCCTCTGACACTGTAATCAAATCTAACTATTTGACCTCGAGTTCCTTCTGTAACATGTTGCTTGAAGATGTCTTGCAACAGCTGAATAAATTCAATTTCATTCTTCTCATGAGATTTTACTGTTACCCAATCAGTATTTGAATAATTAAAATTCTCCATTATGATTACTCTTCCCATGTCTATCGTATTTATTTAATGATGCCTTTCTTCGTCACTAGCAACCAATCCACCAGGTGTGTAACAACATCCCAGTATATATTTGATTTTGTTAAATTCCACCTCACAACAGATGGCATCAAACTCATTGCCACATGAAAAACTGTTGTATTGCAGTTATTTGAAACGTTTTGAAACTCAGGGGCTACCCTGAGTGTTGAGTCTTCAAAATGCAATTCATCAGAATTCAAGGAGAACCAGCCTACCTCAACTCTATCTGGGTTCAAGTCATCTGATATCATCAGCCACACACCTCCTCCTGTCTTGTCTATCTTTCATAAAAAATACTGTTCTCTTTGCACTCAATACCAGTTTTAGTACATCTGCTTCCAATAGCCAGGTCTCACTAATGCCTATAATATGAAGTCCCCAAATATATTAACCAAGGCAACAAACTCTACTCCTTTGTTTCTGATGCTCCTAGCATTGATGTTAATAAATTACCTGCTTAACACTAACTGGATTCAAGTCATCCGATATCATCAGAAGCACACACACCCTCCTCTCCTATCTATCCCATCTAATAATACTGTAGAAGGAAATCCAGTTGGTATTGTGTACATTGAAATTTGGAGAGTGGTTGGGATAATCTGGTACTCTGGGCGGTCATTTGTGATGGTAAATGTCAAAGCATCTCTACCTACTTGGTCTGTGCAGTTGTAGAAGAAAAGCCAGTATTGTGTACATTGAAGTTGCTGAGGAAGATAATCTAACTACTAGGAAAATTAGATTGAAGGACATTGACTTTCAAAGAGGGGATATCAAATAATTCAGAGTGGTTGGTGGCATTGGGAGAGCGATGTAAATAACATATGAATTTACAGAGTGGAGCACAGAGTGAGCATGAGATATATATGAGGAAATTTAATGTAAATATGGCTGATGGGCTTGATGACATTTTGCCATGTATTTTGAGGGAATGTTCCAGAATTAACAACAGCTTTGACATATCTTTTTTTAACATGAGCCTTGCATTAGTCCAAGTTCGAAAGGAATGGAAAGAGGCCAGAATTGTTCTGCTTCATAAAGGTGATAAGACTAAAGTTTCAAATTATAGAACAGTTTGAAGTTGTGGTTAAAGTGTTGAGAAGTTAGTCTAACACTTTAACTGGACCACAATTCAGAAATAGTTTATCAACATCAGCATGGGTTTGCTGAAGAAAGATGATATATTTGCCATTTGGCCTTTTCTGAAATTGGAGAACCTTTCTACATCAAATCAACAGTCCCTTTCCTCGTGGAGAAGGAGAATTCTAGGAGCTTAACCTTTTTGGATGTGCAGCCTCTGGCCGATCAATATACGTGGGTGGTCTGAAAAGTTCTTGGCCTAACAATGAAAAAACGAATTTATAATTTAAAAATTATTTTTATTTATCAACATAATCTCACTTAAGACTAATACATTTATTCCAGTGATGCTCCAGTACCATTATCCTGTTCCTTTAGTGGTTCTCAGTAAGATCTGCAAAATACCCCTCTACAGCTGCAATCACCTCTTGATTCGAAGGAAAAACGCTGACCAGCGGGGAAGAATTTTAGTTTTGGGAAGAGATAGAAGTCAGAGACAACCAAATCTGGGGAATAGGGTGGATGCTCCAACAATTCATAGTGCAGATCCCTTAATTTTCCCATTGCCAAAACACCTTTGTGGGCAGGTGCATTGTCCTGATGAAACATGATTTTTTCTTCTGCAAACTGGGTCTTTTCTCTTGAATTTTTTCGTCTAGTCTGGTTAAAAGATCAGAATAATATTTCCTGGTTATTATTTTACCCTTTTCAAGATAATTAATAAACAAAATGCCTTTAGCATCCCAAAACAACGATGCCATAACCTTGTCTTTGGCACTGAACAACTGGCTTCTGTCCACTGTTTTGACTGCCGTTTGGATTCTGGTGTTTACTGGTGAATCCAAATATTATCCATAGTAATAAATCAATGCATAAAATCAGTTTTATTCTTGTTAAAACACCCCAAGCACTGTTCAGAGATTTTCATGCGAGTGCATTTTTGATCTGCGCAGCACCCATCTTGCACGAAGCTTTTTCATTTGCAATTCTTCATGCAAAATGTATCCTACACATTCTTTTGAAATGCCTATAGTCTTAGCAATTTCATATACTTTGACTCGCCGGTCATCCAATACCATATCGTGCACTTGATCAATGGTTTCTGGTGGTATTACACTTTTTGGACGTCCTTCACGTGGATCATCTTCAAGGCAGGTACGGCCACGTTTAAACTTGGCAGCCAATTTCTTAATTGATGAAAAATTAGTAACCATCAGTGCTACATTGTTGATTACCTTAATCTGCAAACGTGCAATGTTGCACAGCATGGTATAACTAAACATAGTATCTTTTGGAACAAAGCTTATCTTCTCCATAGAAACTGTTAAATGTGAACAGGTTTTCAAATAATGTTCTTGAAGCCCTGTTACACCAGCCCAGTTTAAATCAAATATTATTTTATAATTGGGTGCCTACTGCACCCAACCCCCCCCCCCCCATGTTCCGGACTGGTAGGCCGGTTCTCCTTGAATTTTGATGACTCGACACTCAGGAGCTACCCTGAGTGTCGAGTCTTCAAAAGGGGGGCTCTGGCACCTGTGGCACCCCCCCCATGTTCCGGACTGGTAGGCTGGTTCTCCTTGAATTCCGAAGACTCAACACTCAGGGTAGCCCCTGAGTTTCAAAACGTTTCAAATAACTTGACAAAAACGTTACAGCCTACATCCGTTTCCAATTTCAGCTTATCATTTTATAGTGAGTAGATATATATATCACACACACAGGTGTGTATTAATAAACTGATATCTATATTTTTTTTATTTTATTTTCTTTGCAGTGATTCTTCAGTGAGAATATGGAGGTTACATAGTAACTTAGATATATCTTCTGATTTTAGTGATTTTGGTGATGAAGCAACAGTGTCTCCAGGATGTGTGTAGGATATATCAGCCCATCAAATTAAAACATCTGAACCAAATACTAATGCACTGTTATAATATAATTTTTATTTCTTCACTGATATTAGCTAAAAACATGATGATACAAAACATAGGAATTTTTAATTGTCAGTTACATAGTCTTTATTTATATTTGTTTATTTACTGCATGTCACGTATTCAAGTATTTGGGAAAAAGTGAATTTGCTAAAAGCATCTCTTAGGAAGAAGTATCCTTATAGTCTTCATTTTTGATAAAATTGACGTAATATGTACTAAACAGTGTGACAAAATTTTATTATTATATTTTATGCCACCAATAATAGTCTCAGATTTTGGTGATATTTTCTCACTTAGATGCAAATATTACTAGATATTCTCTACTATTATAGCCAAATTAACTAAGCCAGATATGTATTTAAAAAAGGTTGCTACTCTCAAAAAGGGATAAAAAAAAAAATAATTAAAATTTTATTCTAATTATGTCCAGTGCCTTTGTGTGCTTCCGTAATTTTGGAAATGCTCACGAACAATATTTGATACAAAAATGAATTTTGTATCTTATTTTGGTAAGAATAGCATTTCTTGTATAATCCAGTTGTGTGGCAGTATTTGCTGTACTAGAAATGGCTGATACAATTCATTTTATATAAATAATGTCGAACATGTGTATGAAAGTAATGTTATTTTCAGGAAGGAGATGATGATATATGCGATATAATTTATTCATTTACACCATCAACACTTGACCAAGTCAGATTGACTTCTTCAGCTGACTCTCACTATAACAAATAGTGACTGTGTGCATAGTTTTTAATAGTGAATTGCATTTAGAATAATATTGTTCCTGTGGGGGTAGAACTTTAGTTGGGACTTTCAGTAGTGTGGTGAGTGAGTTTGATATAATGGTATTTGCTATAGTGAGAGTCTGCTGTACTACTGACAATTATATTTGAATATTATTTAGATGATGTTAATTTAATTTTGATTAAATACCAGAAGTAACAAATTCTAATTTAGTAAAAATTATTTCGTGATTTATCATATGATATCCTTCTTAAAAATATCTACTTGAGTGATCAGGAACCAAAGATTTGGTTGCACAAAAGAACAGCCACATGACATGAAACTCTCCAATAGGCAGTGTTTTATAATCTTAAGCTGTTGCTGTATGAAAGCAACTTTATAGATTTTTGTATGTTTTTATACTAAAATTTTAATATTTATCAGATTATTTTTAATGTAGTTTTGATCTTATGCCTTAGTAGTAGTTTTGGTCAACTTCCTGCCACAGTTTATAGAAATGAAGTTACAGTAGATGCTCACTATAGCAAATCTCTAGGGACCAGAGAAATTTGTTGTGGTGTGTGAAAAACGGATAATCTTTTTATTTCTAGGAAATAAATACTCAAGAAAGTATTGACATTCAGTTGGGTAATTATAGCTTTTTCGAACTTATCTGACACCAAGCTTTAGCAGGGCTGTTGGGATCGTCAATCACTCTCTCCAGAGCACATGAGCGAATCATTAATTTACTTCTCCTCATGCATTGAAGAGCTCCAAACTATTGATAGCTGACAATGTTTGATTTCCTTTGTTTATGACCACGAATTTTTTCCTTAGATTTATAAGGAAATGACAAGAAATCATATATTGATGACATTAACCATAAAGCATATAATAAATGACAATATGAAAAAAAAGTAAAAATGAATACAATAAGGGAAGACTTAGATGAGAAGTAGAAGGGTATTGAAATTAAGAAATGAAAATCAGAATTAACATTTTAATTTTGAAATGTGTCAAATAACAAATTAATGTGCAGGCAATATCATTAAATTTGAAAATAACCTGAAAATTTCAGCAGTCAGTTGACTTTAGAATTGGTCTATTGTACTTGATAATTCTTTTTATTCTTGTTTTAATCCATTACCCAAAAGTGAAATAGTTTTATTAGTCACCTCCAATTGCAAAGTGAGAGTGGACAGAAGTAATTAACAGCTAATCTGTATTAGTCATTCTAAATGCAGGGTTTGACACAGCCGGTGTGAAAAACTTCCCAGTTGGACATCAACTTAATGTTGGATGTGTCTGTCCCAATTAGGAAGCTCAGTTTTTCAAACTAGCTATATCCCTTCTCTTAGGTTAGCAAATGCAGGCTGATAGCTATTCATCACTTCTCTTCTGTCTCTCTCCCTTTGTAAGCAGAGGGAGACCAATCACTGAAGTTTTTTTTTTTTTTTAAGCCAGTTCTGATTTTAAAGATTTCGTGTAGATAAATTAATTTAAGCTGATATGGCATTTTGAAATTTAAACACTAATTTTGGATTTTAATTATTATAATTTCATACCTTGTAGTTGTTTTGTATTTGCATTTTTTTGTGTGCTTTATGTATTCCACCCAATCGTTTGCTATCGTCAGAGTATGATTTTCCAATATTTCATTACCAGAGTTAGTTTTCTCCTCAAATTTACTAGTATCAAAGGATTTTGGCTATTCGCAAGCCTCCTCTACTCCCCACTTAACAGAGTGCATTGTAAAAGCATATGTATGGCATTACTGGGCTTCACTCATTTTATTTTTGTTTTTCTATATCTAACAAAATTCTATTTTCAACCATGTCTTTAATAAGAATAAGAATTTAATTTAGCTTCTAGCAAATGTAGAAAAAAAAAACAGATAAAATTTGATTTTTTTTTTTTAAATTGCTGTATAATGCAAAAAATAAAATCTAATGGCATCCTCTATTATTCTTTTTATCCTAGTTTTAATAGAAAACATTTCCTCACAACATTGCTCCCAATAGCTGTATTTTGTTATGTGAATTGCCATCATTTATGAGGAAATTTGCCTTAAATAATAGTTTATCATGAAGATTTTGGACTTTTACTGTTTGCATGCAGCATTAAACTTAAAATAGCATTAGTTATAAAGATTCAAACTATGGAAAAGGTATTTTCCATAGTTCATCCTATATACTATCCTTTCCTTATGAATTGCTTTTTAAAAGTATATATCTATCTGGGATTTTGATATTCTAGACTTTTTCATTCTCTTAAATAAAACTCTTTAATATAAAATAAGTAACTAAATAAATAATATATGTATGTCATTATTTTGCTAATTAGTTTCTTTAAATTACAAGGAACTGAAAACGAGTTTCCTGGCAAAATAACCTGTCTCTTTAAAGATACCAAGCTATTTTAAAGTTGGTTTTAATTCATTTCCCAAGTAAGCAAACAGACAAGCAAGTCAAGTTTGCACCTGCAAGTCTTAGGAAACTTGTGGTAAAGGTGGAATAAGCTCTGATCACTATTCTTAGTATTTACCCTTAATAAGGGTAAATACTAAGAGTTGCACTACTTGCAGGCACAAACTTGACTTACTTGGGAAATGGATTAAAACCAGGTTTTAAATAGCTTGGTATCTTTAACGTATATTATACCTTTCTATATCCTGTCTCTGTTCTAATTCAGATAATGATACTCAAAATAAAGGACCTCATAAATTTTATCACTTCATTCAAAATATGCTTTCTATCAAATCTGAACATGAAGTGTCCTTACTTGTAGACTATGTACATATATAATGAATGTGCAAGATTAAAAATAGCTTGCATTTTTAATGATGGTTTGTTCTGGTTATAATTTAGGCTGCTTTATGTAATCTCAAATGTTGGTCCCTTCCATGAAAGGGGTGTATATAAAATAAGTAGTTTTTTTCATTCATAATGCAAAGTTTTTAGCATATATTTGAATCTGCATGAATTTTGAAGATCTATAGACATTTTTATTTTCAATTGCAGGCAATTTGCCTTTGTTTAATAGTCTAAATACTGCAACGCACAGTATAGTAGTAAGCATCATGTGAGAGTAGGACCAAACATCTCAAGTGGTCACATTCCTGTATAAATTTTGCAGTTATATAACTTGAAAAGGGCTTCCATAAATTATAGATCTATCTTGGAGGTAATGCTCAAAAAATTTTAGATTCAAGATATAATCAAGGCATGGGGATACTATTTTGATATTATAAGACCTTGTTTAAATACTTTTTTTTTTTAAGATTTGTCTTGGTAATAGAAATAGCTATATCACATTTTCCCTCTTAGTATATATATATCATGTACATATGTATATAGTATTAATATGCTGTTTTCTGATCTTACTTGTTAAAAGCATTTTACCACATTAATCAATCACTTAATCAACCACAAAAAGGGATAATAAGCACTGTTTTCACAAGCTGATAATGGCATCTTCATTCATATGCTTAACTGCTTTTTTAATGATGTGTCCTAGCAATATTTTATCTAAGATTAATAGCAATAATGATTATTTCTGAGTCTGGACATTCAACAAGCACTGTGCTTTAAACAATTGTTTTTGGAGACTTCAATAGTTTTCTTGTGGTGTGTGTGTGGGGGAAGACTTATTCGTAAGACACTTTCATTTTAAAGTTTCATAAGAAACTTTATTTTTTCTATAAAGGGCTTTCGTAAGACACTTTCATTTTAAAGTTTCATAAGAAACTTTATTTTTTCTATAAAGGGCTTTCGTAAGACACTTTCATTTTAAAGTTTCATAAGAAACTTTATTTTTTCTATAAAGGGCTAAGTTTTATCATATAATGAACTTTGATGTTATAGGATATACCTATTTAATAAAAGTTCCATTTTTGATTTATTATTCAAAGAATTATTTTTTTCAGCATTATTTTCATGCTAATCCAATAGTCATGCAAAATTCCCAAAATACAGATACCTGTATTTTGGAACTACTGATTTCCACAAAACTTTTTATAAATTTACTGCTATAAAATGAGATCTGATTGGTGTAATAATAGAAAAATTACAGCAATAATAAAAGTTGTTTTTATCTACATCACTTTAGAAGAAATGTTTAATGAGCATTATTAAAATGCATAACCTTACCAACCTCAAATGTTGCTATTCAATCAGCTTTGAGCTGTTTAATTTGAATGCTACACCATCCTCCTCACAATAATTCAAACTAACATGTACAAAAACAAGGTTTTAGGTGAACTGTATCCCCAACTCTCAAATTATTTTTCTAGCATAAGACAGTTCATCTAAGAGTAGCTTTTTGATTTATCTAACGTACTGTTTCTTGAGCTATAATAACTTTACATTTTGCTTCCCCTGATCTTTACAGCTTGTCAAGCAGCATAATTGTGCTCTTAATGTTTGACTTCTGAGTCTCTAAAAACAAATGTGTAGTAATTAAGTTTTAGATGTGTAAATTGTTTGATCTGTTAACATCAACTTTTTATCAGTTACGAAATTTGTAAATATTGTTAAGTTTTGTGTGTGTATTATGGGAAAAATGTAAGGACATACATTAGTTTTCAAATGTAGTTGCAAATGTTTTTTTTTTGGCATTTCCATTTATAAAACATTCTCATTTCTTTAATTAAAGAAGAGCTTATAGCATGATATGAATATACATATTTTTTTAATGATTTTAAACTGTTAATGTTATTAGATGTTTGTTATTTCTCTTGTACTTAAATTTAACACTACTAGTTAATCTATCTTCTGAGATATAGATTTTGTTATTGCACTTCTTGATACCAAGCCACAAATGTGATAATATTTTAGGAAACAAAACAAAACTACTGTACTATTTTTAAGAGAATGTTAATTTTATTGATAAGTTTACTATGTATAATTTATTGTGTTTTGGATATCAGTTATAGCTATGTACATCCTGTGATAATTTTCATTCCAACTGACTGTGGTGTAATATTCCAAATACAGAAATCAAAGATTTTTTTTCTAACCCTGTGTAGTAAATATTAATACAGTTCATGCTTCCATCTCTAAATAAACTGTGCTAATCCTTTTAAGTTCAGTTTTTCTGAGATGTGAACCCTGTCTCATAACGGGTACTAGATTTATTACATAATTCCATACCTTTTGAATAAGAGCAAATGTTTAGACTTTATAATACTGTGTTATAATGTTGACAATTTATTCTGATCAATGTACATTGCCTTTCTAGTTATTAAATATTATTTTCTTTGTATATTGGTTAGTGAAAGAGGAAATAAAGTTTTCAAACAAAATTTTTGTTTATTATTGGGGGGGAAAAACCTTTACATCATTTATAGTATAAGAAGATTTTCTCATTCTTTAAATGATTGCAATGCTTTTTATTCATAAAATACAGTTGCTTCTCACTACAGTGAACTTATAAGGACCACAAAAATAGAGCAGCCTTGCCACTGCTTTTCTTGGATGAAAATTAAATTAATATGTTATGGTTGAGAGCACTGAGATACACTATCTTCCAGCTCATATAAAACTTGGTAAATAGGTTTGTTATGCAGGCATGTAGTCTTATTTGAAGATGTTTCAAGATACTGCATTACTTCTTTTAATCTTTCTTGATCGAGGACTACAGAATCTTGTTTGGCGATACGGTGAGCTTCTTCCTTATTGAAATAAAAACATACTTCAATAAATATATAATTTAACTCCTGGTAAAATTAAATATGATGAAACAAAATTTTAGCACAATCAATTATTCATCAGCCAGTGTCATGCCATAAAACCATCTGCATTTGTAGGTAGTATTCTCATGCTCGATTTAAATAGTACGGCAGCAATACAATTCTGTCATACAACTTAAATAAAATGAGCAATATATTGCTCATTTTATTTAAGTTATATGACAGAATTGAAGTTTAGTATTAATATATTCGATAATTACTGATTTCTCTCTGAACTTACCTGATTAATTATATTTAAACCTCTTTTAGAATATCTAAATAAAATTTACTAAACCAGCACTTGAAATGGTTACAAGTCACATTCTTAGTTTCATCATTTATCTAAGTGTAAGCAAGCAAAGTTTGCACTTGAAATAACCACTTCATGACAGGCAACTCATATATATATATAGAGGTACTTCCTATAATGCTATGCATTATGGGAAGGGCTACTACCAAGACCAGTTTTAACCTTTATTGAAGTCTCATTTGTGGAAGCTAGACCCAGAAGTTATATTTCTACATACAAGTAGCCAAAAAGGTATCACACCTTATTTACTAAAATACTCTGGATTAGAGATGTTGAAACTTTTTCCACTTGGTGATATTATAAATTAAATTAAAGATGCCAAGAAATTATATTCTTGGTTTCATCTTCTATCCAAGTGTAAGCAAACAAAGTGGAAAAGAATATGTAACCCATATTAATCAAAACCAGCAGGCAGAATTGAAGAATATATAAATTAAAACATGTTCACACTATCTGTGCTATATGGATTATTATTTGAAAATTTAGCTGAATTTCATAAAAGTTTCTCTAGGAATGCACACAGCATTTCTAGGCTAAAATAATATTTTAAGAGAATATATGCAACTTTAAAACTTTTCCACTTCGTTATATTATAAATTAAAGATGCCACGAAATTCTTGGTTTCATCCTTTATCCAAGTGTAAGCAAAAATTTTCTTAGTATCCCATAATGCATAGCATTATACATGTCTGTAAGGATATGTTGCCCAGCAACTCGTATATAGAAGCTAATGACTTCACATCAATTGCCTTAGTATTCCATAATGCAATGCACATTTCCTTACAGACATGTATAATGCTATGCATTATGGGATACTAAGTCATTAACCTCTATATACGAGTTGCCCAGTCATGAAGTTATTTCATGTGGAAACTTTGTTTTCTTACACTTGGATAAAGGATGAAACCAAGAATTTCTTGGCATCTTTAATTTATAATATAACCAAGTGGAAAAAGTTTCAAAGTCACATAGATTATTTTAGCCCAGAAATGCTGTGTGCATTCCTAGAGAAAATTTTATGAAATTCAGCTAAACTTTCAAATTTATAAATTCTTCAATTCTGCTGCTGATTTTGAATTTTAATATGGGTTACATATTCCTTTCCATCATAATTGCAAAGTTCTGAAAAGCTTTTCTCATGCAAATTAGCACATGTTTTTTTTTTTAAAGATCCTTGTTATACTCCTATGATTTCTCAGCTGATTGTCTTAAAGTAATAATGAGCCTATCTATGTACTTCACCTGAATCAAGCTTGTTCTACAATTTTTCATAGTTGTTGCATGCTTATGAAAATGTTACTTGGAGCACTCACTATAAAAATTCCTTTGTAATTCTCACTTATTTTATTTCTCTTTTTCATAGATGGATACTCTTAAGATTCTCCAGCCATTCGGAATATGATGAACTGAATTATACAGAGTAGTTACAATAAAACTATTGTAGGAAAGTGGAGCACCCATAGCCGTACTATGGGTGCTCCACTTTCCCACAAATGCATATGCTAACAATTTGCTCTGAAAAACTAGTTTTAAATAATTTTTTAAAACTCATTTTTCCAATTATAATTAGCAAAATATTTATAAAAAATGACTACAACAAGAAAACAATCCAAAATAAAAAATATAAGGTCAACATAGTCATTCCTTACATTTGGGGAATATAAAAAAACTGACAAAATACTGCAAAAGTACAACATAAAAGCCACATTTAAACAACCCACAAAATTAAAAAGTATATTCATATCCATTGAACATGTAACTTACCCTACATAGGTATTTAAGTCATCCTAAAATAAAATATGCCAGAGAAAGGCATCCAAGGTGCCTTACATATTGTGCTAAAACCTGGTGCAGACACAAATTCAAAGAAGCCCCTGCAACCAAACCAATCTTAAGAATGGTGACTCATCTGCACACTATCTAGAAAATGAACTCCAGTAATTTTCCTTGGCATAACCAGCATTTTCCTCATTATATATCAGATACAGAAACTAGAAAGAAATTGATATGGTCCTCAGACCATAAACAGGACTATAGGAAACTGAACCCTAACCACAGTTTAAGTTTTTTTTCTCTAAGTGAATCTTCAGTAACCACTGAAGATTCACTTATAGAAATCTGATCTGAAAGATGAACGAAATGTTTGATAGCATTGAATTCATGCAGTTCACTGCTACCACACCAGTGAAAAATTGCCAAGAGATCAATGTGAATACATTAGTTGAGTTCTCAAAAACCCTAAAACTTGGAATGCTGGAGCATTATATATATATAAGGTTTAAAAAAATGAAAACTATGGATAGGTGTGAGGTTTGTGGTAAGTCATATATGACATGAAAAAAAGAGGATGCTATAGCAAGGAACTCCAACATTGCTGGAAAATCTTGACAGGAAGGAAGTTGATCACCATGACATACAGTAAAATAATAGCAGTGGGAAATGACAACCCAATTACAAAGTAAGTAATCTGCTATGCCAAACTTGAACAAATATGTTTGGAAATATCAGTGACTACACAAGTATAGAGCATCTTGGCTTAGTCTGAACATTCTGTGAATAGGAGATATATATGCTACAGATTAATAGGTGAGCTGCTAGGTGGTGAAGAAGTTGACTGTTTATGCTTCTTTAGAGAAACATGCAACATTAAGACACGTTTACACAAGAATATTATATTTTAATTTGCCAAATATTTCAGTCTGAAAATAACAGACTATCTTCAGTGGCTACATAGGAACAGTTTTTAACAAGGTGGAATACCAACAATTGATCATTCAAAAGTAGAACGAGCCGTGTGATGTTATATTGTTAAGTATTAAACAGAGGAAAACATTTTTTATCGGAGTAATGATTAAATTAAAGATATTAATTCACAAATTCATATAATCTTAATTTATAAATAACAGACTAATGTAAGAATTAAAGTCTTACTTTAAAAAAAAAAAATTATATATATATATTAATGTGTTATCCTGATTAAACTTTCCCATATTTTTGATAAAGATATACCGTCATTTCGATTCAAGTTAGGGCGTTGAAGTAAGGCCTCTGCATGTTCTTTAAATAAACGTTCAAATTTATAGCGACATCTGCATAGGAGGCGAGTCTTGGACCAGAGGATGTTGTGGCTTGTCTCTATTCCGTGCTGAGCCAATCCAGACTTATCGAATTTGTTGTGCTGAATGTATGATTGATGTTCCTAAATTCTTTTTTCTATAGAGAATCCTGTTTGTTCAAAGTAGGACAGATTACAGTTACAAGGAACTTGATACACACCATGCAGAGACATAGTTGAGCATTTATTTTTAGAAGAGGGGAAATAGGTGGATATTTTGTTAATATGTATATATAAGTGGCTGTTAAATCATATTTCTTCAGAATTCGTGAAATTGGTTCTGAAATCCCGGAAATATAAGGAATTGGAACTCAACGTATTGAATCTGTGTTGTTTTGAATTGGCTTGTAAGAATCTAACAGATGTTGTGTACTCTTTTCGGAGAAGCCATTTAATTTCATGCGGTGTTTGATAGTTGAAAGTTCTTTCTGTAATTCATGAGGAGTTGAACAATTAATTCTGGCTCGTCGGATTAAACATTTTATGATAAGGATAATGAGCAGATTGTTTGAGAATATAACGTCCAGTGAAAGTGGGTTTTCTGTAAACTCTTGTTGTTAGAATACCCGAAGGTGAAAGGATGAGAAGGATGTCTAAAAAGGATAACTTGTTGTCTTTTTCAATTTCCATGGTAAACTTAATACAAGGATGTAAGGAATTGATTCGGGCTAAAAAGGAAGGTAAGGAATCTCTGTTATGAGGCCATACGAAAAGATGTCGTCTATATATCTCACCCAAAAGGAAGGTTGAGGGAATTATTATTATTATTTTATTATTATTATGGGTATCTCCATGGAGTCAGTAGACTCATCGCGGGAGACCCAAACTAGCAAAACAATATCTGTCATATCTCTTCTTGAATTCATTTACAGACGAAGAGCTCACAACTAAGTCAGGCAATGAATTCCACTCATTCACCACCCTCCAGGCAAAAAACCTTGTTCTGACACCTTTGTTAACCACACTCTTCTTTAATTTCCAGAGATGACCTCTTGTTCTTCCATCATTATCACACAGCTGAAACATTTCCCCTGCATCAATCCTATAAAAACCTTTTAGTAATTTGAATGTTTCTATCATATCCCCTCTTCTTCGCCTATCAACCAATCTCTGCAATCCACAAGCTCTCAATCTATCAATGTAGGGAGTATTTTTTATATCACTCACCAACTTGGTCACTCTTCTCTGAACCCTCTCCACAGCCTCCTGATCTCCAAGGAATCCAGGTGACCAGACCTGAGCACAGTAATCCAAATGTGGAAGTATCAATGCTTTATAAAGGGGAATAATAACCTCTTTATCTCTAGATGTCAGTGTGTTCCTCAACAACCAAGTAATCCTATGTGCAATCTTGGACACCTTAGCAATGTGTCCTCTGAACTTCATCTCCCTATCTACCAATACCCCTAAGTCCCTAGCCTCATCAATCTCTTGGAGTACCTTTCCATCGATGTAGTACACAGCTGGTAATCTTTTAATCCCAAAATGCATGACTTTACACTTTTCCACATTGAACTGACATCCATTTTCTTTTGCCCATTTTACCAGCTTATTTTAATCCTCCTGCAAACTTTCAACATCAGCTTGATTTTTTATTGCACTACACAACTTTGCATCATCAGCAAACAACTGAATATAGATGAGAACAGGACGTCTTCTAGATGTTCCAAATAAAAGTTGGCTAGAGCAGGTGAAAGTAGATTTCCCATGGCTGTTCCTTCCACTTGGTTGTAGAATTTGTTTTGACATAAGAAATATCCAGAGTGCATCACGAAATCAAATAATTTTATGTCTTGTGGGAAGATGTCAGCAAGTAATTTAAAGTCTCTTTTGAGAGGTACGTTAGTATATAAAGATTCTACGTCTTCGATGTAGAATCTCTATTTAATTCTAAATTCTAATCGCATAGCCAAATATTTAGCAAAATTATTGAAATCACATTCTTTTAGGCTTTACACAGTGATCTGAATGCATTTTTGAAAATTATGGAGATAACTACCATGTTTGAATAAAAACTTTAGTTTAATATAACTAAAATCTACATTCGACGTGTCGACCTTTATGTCAAGGTCATCTTCTGGAGCATACAACTACACACAGGAAACAAGCTACACTACAATCAAATTGGTTTGTTACAGACAGTGACCAACTGCTACAACAATTGTTGGCATGACCTCTGGTGGAAAAAAAAAAATTATACATCAACGCTAGAGTCCTATTATTATCTGTTGGTTGTAGAAATACATTGGGCACAACAACAAGTATTTATCTATATACATATATTAACATCATGTACACATTCCAGCCAGTTGGTATGGAATGGTTTCTAATACTAGCTGAGGATTGGCTAGAGTCCTGACTTATGCTGGATCTTACATATTAGGTAGGCTGAATGTGTGCCATCCAGATCCTTGGAATTTTCATGCCATCTTTGTTGTTGATATTTGGGTGGTTTATCAGGATTTCGCAGGCTTCCTTAAATTTCCTTTCGTACCAGGTTTTTGTGCGGTGTAAAGAGCAGGTGCTTTTCCAGTTGATTTGGTGTAAGGTGTTGAGTGCGTGGTCTGAGAGCCCTGCTTCACCATAATGGTTATATTTAATGTGTTCTTTCTTGCATATAGGGATTGTCCGTCCTCTTTCACCAATGTACAGTAAGTTACAGGTGCAGCGGATGCAATAGACTCCAAGATGTGCTAATGGGAGGAGAGGATCCTTAGAGGAATTGAATATGGTTTTAAGTTTAGTGGGTGGTTTAAAAGTGGCATTGAGGTTATAATGTTGTAGGATTCTGTTGATTTTTTCTGATAACCCTTTAATGTATGGGATGGCTATGGTTTTACTGTAATCTAGATTCATTTTTGTTGTAGTTTTATGGAGTATTTTATTAACAGCATTTTTGTTATATCATTATTTATGAATGTGTCGCTGATGATTTTTAGTTATTGTTTCAGGGCTTGCTGGTTAGAGCAAATTGTTGTAGCTCTGTTTTTAAGGGTGTTAATGACTCCATATTTTTGTGATGGGTGGTGGTATGAATTAGCATGTATGTATTGGCCAGTGTATGTCGGTTTTCGGTAGACCGCGAAGGATAGACTGCCTGAAGGAAGACGTGCGACTAGTGTGTCTAGGAACTGGAGCGAATTCCAAGGATCTGGAAGGCACACATTCAGCCTACCTATCATGTAAGATCCAGCATAAGTCAGGACCCTAGCCAATCCTCAACTAGTATTAGAAACCATTCCATACTAACTGGCTGGAATGTACATGATGTTAATATATGTATATAGACAGATACTTGTTGTGCCCATTTGCTCCCGTTCCTAGACAATCTGATCTATAGTGTTACCATAAATATGTGTTGTTTGCATGTGATATTTCTTCCCCTGATTGTTTAAAAAAAATTCCAAAACAGTCTGACATCTTTGTGATAATTCTTCTGGTCATTTTTGTAATTTTGTTTAGCTACTTTTATACACAACTTTGCTTTCCTATATTTTTATTTTGCTTTACTTTATTAAATAAATATCTCTAACAGGATTTTTTTTATTATTTAAACTCCCAATCCAAACACTCAGTATTTTATGAACAGTCTATACATGAAATGGCAACCAAATAAATACTTACTTCCAGGAACTTAATAACTTTTAAAGGTCTACACTTTTCTAATGGTACAGATAAGCCTTCTTTCTGAATAAGCATCAAAACTTCACACAAATCAGCTAAACCATAAGAAGGTATACAAGATGCCACACCTAGAACTTCTGCCCTCTGCTGATCATTTCCTGTTAATATTTTTAAAAATTATTTTGTTAAATATTGTACTATCCTAGTAAATGAGCCATTCACAGGCCAAAATGATAAACTCCACTTTTTGAATTTTAGTGCCAAAGCTTGATTGATGCTTAACTTTTTATATTTAAAATAAATTTCCTTAATAATTAGACTTAACACCACTAAATGAAAAAAAATTTTTTTGGCCGTCGAATAATAAATAATTTATTTCAGAAGCCAATGTCATTAACTCCATACTCTTAAGTAAATTGTTGCAATAATGCCATTCAAACACTTAAGAATTTAAAGTAATTTTTTAATGCAACAGTAATATTAGACAATAACGGTAAGCTGTTTACCATTATTGTCTTAAAAAAAGTAAAACAATTAACACGTTAAGTGCCAAGGCCACTTAATTTACCTTTTCATTTACGGAGCACACATTTTATTTAAAAATGTAACGAAAAATATATATCTATTACAGAATTTCGAAAGAAAATAGCTACTCATCTTATGAATTGAAAGTTTATTTTTCACGTGGCTAGAATATAATAAATTTGGTTTAATCCTTTATCCAAGTGTGAGCAAACAAAGTTTGCACCTGAAAGTATCTTCAGGACTGGGGTAAGGGTAAACAATGAGTGCATGGAAATTGTTGTCATGTTTCAAAGAGAGAAATGGTAGATTTGGGGGAAATGCCTCTACGTGATATTGTATAACCATTCTCTAGTCCACGGTGACCCTTTTCAGTCTTTTTCTTTGCTTTTCTTCCCAAACACAAATTATTATATCAAAACAAAGAACTATAATTGGAATTGCCAACACCAGGGCGACTCCTTGCAAAGGTGGAGCAAGCTACCAACACGCCTATCTCAGTATCTCCCATAATGCAAAACACATCTCCTTGTGGATATGATGTTATGCATTAAGGGAAGGGCCACTACCCAGACTAGTTTCGACCTTTATTGAGGTCTCTTCAGTGGGAGCCAGGCCCAAGTGGAGAAACCAGTCAGAAGCATTAGCAAGGTCATCTCTACCTATAGGAGTTGCCAATTGGTGTGCCACCTTTTTAATAAATTACTCTGGATTTAGAGGAAGATGTTGAAAGTTTATTTTTCACTTGGTTAGAATATAATAAATTTAGTTTAATTCTTTATCCAAGTGTGAGCAAACAAAGTTTGTGCCTGAAAGTATTATCTTCAGGACTGGGGTAAGGTGGTACCCCAGTCCTGAAGATACTTTCAGGCGCAAACTTTGTTTGCTCACACTTGGATAAAGGATTAAACTAAATTTATTACATCTTACGAATTGTTGAGATAAAGAAACCGTAAATAGCAATACTATAAATTATATTCAAAAATTGCATCACTTTGTGTTAATTTTTAATATTAGAATAATATTACATGTTGTTGGTTACTAATGACCGACATGGTACTTAACGTGTTAATGAGTTACTAAGTTATTTTCACTTGCCAAATCGATTAACTCCCTTGGTTATGCAAAAAATGTTAAAATAAAGATTATTCCAAGGATATACTGTTATACACATTTTATATGTCGTTAGATAAAAGCTATGCCTGTAATATACATTCTACAATGTTTATTTGAATTTAAATTTTAAAAGGAATTTTAAAAAATTATGTACATTATATTATCAATTTTCTCTACTTTTTGTTTTGTGAAGTTAATCGATTTGGCAAATGAGAGGCTCAACTGTCAATGGACATGAACTGATATTGCTAAAGAATGATACATGATATTTGTGTCCTATACACCAGACTGGCATTTCTTTTTAGTTCTAAATAGAAAATATTTATATCTTATATGCCAAACAATGAGTGCATGGAAATTGTTGTCATGTTTCAAAGAGAGAAATGGTAGATTTGGGGGAAATGCCTCTACGTGATATTGTATAACCATTCTCAAGTCCACGGTGACCCTTTTCAGTCTTTTTCTTTGCTTTTCTTCCCAAACACAAATTATTATATCAAAACAAAGAACTATATTTGGAATTGCCAATTACGCAAATTGAAAATAATCTCCGTCCAACTCCACACAATGTTCATGCCTGTTGTATGGGTGTTCGAAGGCATGGTGGAAGTCCTGAACCTCCTTCAGCGTCGCTGAAGCAATCTCCCTTTCAAGGCACACTTCTTCTTTGGGAAGTCTGCAGGAGCCAAATCTGGCAAATAGGGGGCTGATGTTCAATCGCACAGATCATCTTTGAAACCAGAACTGCTTTAAAGGCAGTGCACGGGCATGTTGTCATGCAACAGAAACCAATTGTTGTCGTGGATCAGATCTTTCCTGACACGGCATGTGGGCATTGCATTACTCCTAAATAATATTGACCATTCACTGTGGTGACCTCAGGAACAAATTTGCAATGGATAATCCCAGCAGCATAGAAAAAACAATGACCATTGTCTTGACGTGTGATTTTTGCACCCTGATTTTCTTCTGCTGGGGAGAAGACGGATCAAACTGAAAACACCAACTTTCATCACAGGTGATGATGATTCATTGCAACACATCGTGATCTTGATCAACTGCATGCATGAAATCTTGACATGCAATCCAGTGCTCTCTCTCTCTCTCTATGTGGCACGAACCTTGAACAAATCCTTCTCTTATGCAAATCTCTAAGATTTCTGTACAGCGCATAGCCTAGTGGTTATTTATGTCATGGGCAACAATTTCCTTAGTTTTCACCTCATTTTAATATGTCCATGCAGAAACTGGCCATCCACAGCATGATTCATCCTCCAGGGACTCCCTCCCATCTTTAAATGTTGATAACCAGCAGAACACCTGTACATGGCTCAGACAGTCATCGCTGTAAACAAACTTTTTTTTAGATCTTGGCACTTCTGTAGCAGTTTTTCCTAAGTTACAGTAAAATTTTATCACAGCTCTTTACTTCAATGGTTGTCACATGAAAATTGCCATGTCACCTGACTTGAAATTCGCACCTGCAATTATAACACACTCTGGCAATCAAAACTATAAACACAGTTACTTTTATTCAAAGGGCTGGCCTGTAAAAATTTGATCTCATTACTTAACAGGCAGACTGTGTATTCTTCATGCTACTTCTCCTGTCTTTTTTTTTTTTTTTACTATCCCTTCTTCCACACTACCCCCATCACTGTGATCTACCACCTACCTGCCTGGTTTGCCATGTGGTGCTACCCGTGGAGACATCTGAAAAAAGGGTAATCTATTGGTAGTCTTGCACTACTTTGGCTTTGGCTTAGAGAAGATGGGCTGTCCTAGATAGCCCAGCCAGGATCCATCAGCTAAGTGGGCTTGTCTGCAAAAGTCAACAGACCTGCAACGGTGTTGCAGGTCTGTTAACCTTTGCAGACAAGCTCTATGGTTTGAGGCTCAAGGCTTGCTGTGGTGCTAGTATACCTTTCAGGGTATCCCTGGTATTCCACCCCCCTGAGTAAATTCATTGCTTGTGGTCAGGGATATCTGGCACTGAACAAAAAAAGTTCTTGAGCATGAATATGATAATTGAGGATCATTTGATAACAAGCAAAAACAAAAGACGTCATACTAGTGTTTTTCATCATCCATGCAAGCGGTGAAAAGCATTACTATTCTTAATTCAAAAGGGTTTAGAAGGACTGGCAGGATCTCCTAAAACTATCAAGAAACACAAGTCCTTCTGTTTCTGTCTGCAGGAAACATTTAAAACTCCACCTTACAGAATTTCACCATTGTTTGTAAGGAGAACTGGAGATGGTCCTGCTCATGGTGGAGTAGCTATCCTAGTGGGCAGTCATACTTCTTTCCTTCATCAGTTTAATACTGCTCTGGAAGCAGTAGCAATTTGCATGTCTGTGTGATTTCTTTTTACAGTATGTTCGATATATTTCAAACCAGTTTATGATTTAAATGAGATGGAACCTGATAATCCTATATTGCATTTGCCTCAGTCAATACTTCTCATAGGTGACTTTAATGGATACAACACCCAGTGGGGTTTGCTAAAGGAAGATTGTATTTTAGCCATCTACTTACTTATTATAACAAGGTGACAAATACATTGGACAAGGAGGATGCATATACAGTAGTATATTTAGATTTTGCAAAGGCTTTCGATAGATTAATTACCACATGACAAACTAGTAGTTAAATTGGAACAGATGGGGTTGGATAGTAGATTAGTGCATTGGATTGGAGATTGGCTGTCTGATAGGTGTCAACAGGTTATGTATGGGGGAGTAATATCCCCAACGAGGAAAGTCACTAGTGGCGTGCTACCAGGGGGTCTGTTTTGGGGATTAGTGTTGTTTAATTTGTATGTAAATGACATTGGAAAGGGCTTAAATGATAGTATACAGTTGCTTGTAGATGATGCAAAGTTAGGGAGAGTTAGAAGACATAGCTACATAGCAGATGTAGCTTTGCAAGAGGACCTAAATAGACTGTCTGAATGGGTGAACGTGTGTGTGTGTGGGGGGGGGGTGTCAGTTTAATGTTAGAAAGTGTAAGGTTTTAAAGTCTGAGAAGGAAAGTATAGGATTGGTGGGGATATTTTGGAGGAAATGAAGAATTTGGGAGTTGTGCTGGATAGAGACTTGAAATTGTGTGGACATTTTGCTAAAACTGAGGATGATACAGTGGATTATGGGAATGACGTGGAGAACACTGTCATGAATTTTGATTTCATTGTACAAGACTTTTATCAGGCCGCATATGGATTACTGTGCACAGATTTGGTTAGCAGGTTTTCAAAAGGATGATGAGATGTTGGACAGGGTCCAGAGATAATCGACTAAGTTGGTTTCTGGTCTCTGGAATGTGAGGATAGATTGAGAAAATGCAAATTACAGAGCCTAGTGGATAGAAGGAAGAGGGGGAGACATGATCGAGACGTATAAGTTGGTAAGGTTAATTACCTGATTAACGTGGATGAGATTTTTCATAGAATATCTGGAGATATGGGAAGAATGAGAGGCCATCCCTGGAAGCTATAATAAGGTAGGAGTGAGGAGTAAATTTTTTGCATGGAGAGTGGTGGGTGATTGGAATGCATTGCCTTCTCAGGAGAAATGGTGAGTGCAGGGACAGTGAATGCATTTAACTCGAGGTACAGTGAGCTGTGCATGTAAGAATGGGACCTACTACAATGAGTCTCTTGATTCCATGGTGGTCTGTTGATAATTGATAATACTCTTCTATATGCCTAACTGCTTGCATTCTGCAATAGATCTTAAAATCTGCTCTTGTGGAATGTCAAAGAAAAATTTATGGAAGTGATCATTTTCCTGTTATTTGCACTTTCTTCGCAGAAACCATGTTACCCTACACAAATGTCGACATAGAAAATGGACCAGACTGACTGGAACATTTTTCCCAATTCTGAAGCAGTCAGTCAAACACTTATCAATGAAGTGGTGAAAAATGTAACAGATTGTATTGTCCATGGAGTAACAGCCACAATTTCAAAGCATCATCTGAATTTGCATTCTGCCCAAAGCTTTGGTGGTGCCAGGTAGCCACAAACAATCAAGATAGGTTATGTAGTATATTTCATAGAAACTCTACCACATCAAACTTAATACCTTTTAATCATGCACAAGCGCAAGTGCATTATGTGAAATGTCAGAGTCAAAAACAACCCTGAATACAATTTACATCATTGATTTTGCACTGAGTGGCATCAAACAATCAGTGCAAAAATTGTATGGGATAAAATCTGGAAAATTAAAGATAGATAAGAGAATACACTATTTGTCTACCTTGGAACATAATGGGTATGTTATTGCTAATCCCAAACCAATTGGAAAGAAAAGTTTGCTAGAATCTAAGCAACAGCTTCATATCCTTCTGAATTCTTAATATTGAAACAGAAACAGTGACTAAGCTTCCTATCAGACATTTCTTAAGGAGGAACTAAAAGTAGTAGCTCTTTTGCTATGTTACCTCAGTGCAGTAGGTTCTGATAGCATCCATTATCAGATGATAAAACAACTTCCATCAGTTTCTATGGATTCCTTTTCTTACTATACAACAGAATATTTACAAAGTTTCTGGATTCTTGGCATAAGTCAGTTGTCAGTGCCATCCCAAAACCAGGAAATAATTATTGACCTACTGCTATGCACGGCATCTTTGCAAGATACTGGAAAAAATGCTTAATGCCAGACTTCTCTGATATTGTTTAGAAAGCATGGTAGAGCCTCTGCTACTAATGGCTCACTTAAGTATGTTTGAGCGCGGTTAGTAGTTGGAAGGGGACCAATCGTTCGATGCTGTCGGCACACTCTCCCTCGATGAGTCTTTGGACTCCCTGGAGGTGTCAAAATAATAATAATAATAATAATAATATTCTCTTCAATTTCAGTGTTCTTCAGCATGGGGGAAAAAAAAAATGACACAGGCTAGAGATATAGCACATTAAAAGACCTCTACAACATAGTCTCTTCCTTTATTTATTAAAAACTTGGTCTAGCTGAATCGTCCACGATGCCTGAGTGGGAAGTATGCTATCTCAGCCATATCATGAAGAAGAGGGTAATCTCCAAGGATCTATCTTTAGTGTCATTAATCAAAGTTAACTCAATCAGTTAACAGCTTCCTCCCATTGAAGGCAATGCTGTATATGTTTATGACTTCCCAATTTACTGTCACTCTTGTAACACAAAGACAAATTCAGCAAGCAGTGGATTGCATCTCCCCATGGGCTTTTAGTAATGGGTTCAGGTGTTCAGCAGAAAAGTGTCTTTGCACACTTCTGCTATACACATACTCTTCACCCAGATCCTGAGTTAAGAATGGAACAAACTGTTATTCCAGTAGCAACAGAAGCATAGATCTTTGACAGAAAACTTACATTCCTTGCACACATTCGATGGCACATGTAGATTTTTTTTTATACATATATATCTGATTCACACGTGAAAGACAAGACCCATAGCACATTAGTGCCATGTGTGAGCAAGAGGAATAGAAGAGAAGAGGAGTCTATTCACATTTTGCTTGAACAGCTGAGGGTTATAATCTTTGGGGAAGGCAGAGTGGGAAAGACTGTTCCAAAGGACAGAAGTAGATGGAATAAAAGAGGAGGCAGTGAATGAAATTGGTTTGGTGAATTTTAAGGTGAACTGTAAAAAGGTGTTTGTAAACAGTGCCTTTTATTTTAATGGTTTTGGAGGAGAGCGGGGGAATAATAGTGGCCAATTCAGCAGAGCACTCTCCATGAAAGTATATGTAGAAGAGACACAAGGAAGAAACTGAACATCTATGAGACAGGGATTGAAGTGGGTTTGTGAGAGAGGGATCATTAATTAGCCAGACTGCCCTTTTCTGGATAAGTCAAGCCATCTTGGTGCACCACCCCAAATATGGGAACAATATTCCATGGCTGGCCAGATTTGGGCTTTGTATAGGGTTAAGAGCTGTGAAGTAGTGTCTTATGCAAAAAAGTACTCCAAATTTTTTGGCAGCTGCAGAAGCTATAGTTGAAATATGGCACAAGCGAGGAAAGATCAGAGGTAAAAGTCAGTCCAAGAAGAGGAATCTGATCATGTTTGGAAATCTCAGTATTACTGAAGGGGGGGGGGAGGATGCAAGCTCTTTCTTGCAAAAGATCAGCCAGAACTGGGCTATGGTGATAATGAAGTTTACAAGGTTGCCCTTGCCCCAGATATAGCTAGATCTGAATCAGGTCCCTAGTCATGATCTTAAGGATTCTAATACTTGAGCATTAACAGGTTAATCAAATGAAAAGGAGGAATGGAGCTATCAGCAAAGCTATGGATAGGATTGGAAGTCTGTGAGAGCAGGTCGTTTATATACAACAGAAAGAGAGTGAGTGAGTGAAAGAACAGAACTCTGGGATACTCCTGCATTAGTGGGGAAATATGAGGAGAATAAGCCGTCCACCATGGCATGTAGTGAGCGACCAGTGAGAAAGGTGGCGATCCAGTTGCAGAGTAAGGAAAGCAGACCACAGCATGGCAGTTTGGTGAGTAGGCCTCTGTGCCAAACCCAATCAAATGCCTTTGAAATGTCGAGGGCGACCACATGAGTTTCTCCAAATTTCTCCATGGCCTGAGTCCATAGGTAGGTGGTGAAAGCAAGAAGATCAGCAGTAGATTGCGAGTGACAAAATCCATATTGCTAGTCACTGATTAGTTGGTATGTCTCTAGATGGTTCAATGATTGGTTGTTGATGACCTTCTCCATAATTTTTGAGAGAACAGAAGTGAGAGCAATTGGATGGTAGTTGAATCGTTGACTTTTATCACCTTGCTTTAGGATGGGCTGGATGTGGACCTGTTTTTATGTTGTGGGGTAGATGCCAGTTGAGTAGGATATATTGAAGAGAAAATACAGGATCGATGTTAGGGGCACAATTTTTTTACACAATAGGAAGGGGATACCATCAGGACCAGATGCCTTGTTTGAGTTCAAATTATTCAGGATTCTTTTTGTTGGAAGGCCATGAAGAGAGCCATTCTTTGGGGGAGTGGAGGGAACTTGGTCATCAATGCAAGAATTGGAAGAGACGAGTGATGCAAGTAAGTTGGCCTTGTCTTTTGGTGAAGTGACTACAGTACCATCTGGATGTGAGAATGGTGGAAACCTGAGTGGGCAAAAGTTGCGCTCAATGCCCTTGGCATGGGACCAGAAGGAGCAACTGCCATTTACGCAGGAGGCAAATTAGCAGCATTTGGTCCTTTCAATGTCCGACTTGGTGATGATTCTTTTGCAACTGTTGCATGCTGTAGTATAGGCAGAGAGGGCAGCTGGAGTTTTGGTCTTGAGCCAATTGTGATAAACAGAGGTGTTTTCTTTGCAGTCTTGGTACACTTTTTTGAGAACCAAGGCTTGGATGGTGGCTGAGAATTTGGAGTGGAATAGGGGTACTCCTTCCTCATTTTTTTAAACGGGGAAGAGTCTTTTTTGTGTGATAAGTAGGATTTTGCATAATTTGAGTCCTGATTATTATTATTATTTAAGCCTTCCACCACTTGATAAAGAGACCAAAAGCCATCAAGAGTGACATTAGCTATCAAAAATATAGTCTTTTAAAGAAAGACTGTATATTCATGTTTTGAGGGGAAATTTGGAGTACCTGGAGGAAAACCAACATAAAGTGATTAGTGATGCTGCATTGTGGTTTGGAGAACATTTCCTTTGTGTAAAAACCATTTCAATAATGAGAAGTCAATAAATGATAAGCATAGGAAGAACTGTAATTTTTTGGAAAATATAATTTGTTACCCCTGATAGTAAGGCTATTCATAACTATTTTTAAGGAAATTACAACATAGGCTAATATTAACTCAAATAAATTTAATTAATATTCCAATATTTTACCAAACTCCCACCATCAGGGAACAAAATATAACAAGGTACCAGCACACAGGTACTATAATAATAATTAATTATTGACATGCTTCACATACACGTGTGTGTGCGGGCACATGCATGCATGCACGCACACACACACACACACACAAACATACATACCTGCTATAACAACCTATTAGTAGTTGCTTTATTCTCTTAGCAGAAATTTAGCCTATGCATATTTGATTGTGTGTGAAAGTGTTCATGAGGAACTAGATCATTAACATTTATACATTGTATTTCAAATTTTCCATATTATAATATAATTTTGAAAGAAAAACAACAAAAAAAAAAAAACCACATTACTAACCAGAGAATATTTGTACATTGAAACCATTAGCAAATAATCTTTCATCAGAAATGGATAAAAAGCCATTAGAGATATATTTGGAAGTCTTGAGATTAAATAATAACTGCCAAACAGTAGATCCTCCAATTGAGCTAACAAAAAAAAAAAGAGTTTTAACATTATATGTCACATATTAAATTAGCATTTCTAAAAATTACTTCACTTATAAAATCATTAATGTGTTACAGAAATTCCTACTAATAAGGAGTACAGTGGAATTCTAATGACGCTATACTGCAATGTAGCTAAGTACACAATGTTCACCATGTACATACATTATCTGTGTGCTAAAAGACAAAATCAGTATATTTTACATTTATTTAGTATGGACATTAAGCCACCCTCTTCTTCAATTCTAGCACACTACTACCTGACCAAAGCCCACTAGACGTAATGCTGTGCTAAAGGAATTCACTGTGATATACTATTTATTATAACAATTCCTGTGTTTCCTAGAATTACTTTAGTAAGAATATACTACATTATAATTCACTCTTGCAACTAGTTTCTGTCCTGTGCTGATAAATGAAATGATGAAGGATTAGTGGGAACTAAGCCCAGGAAGAAACTGGGGTTAAATCAATGCAAAAAATCATATATTTTTCATATGCAAGTATTAAAATGGCTAAATCTTTGCATTATATAAAAACAGAGAGCATTTGAAAACTTAAGCAAAAAGAAGAGATGGTATCATAAAACAGGTCTTAGGCTATTGGATGTAAATATTTCAGACTTCAGAAAAAAAAAAAGAAATGCTTTCAATAAGTATTTATCAACCAGCTCAGTTGAAGATAACGTTACAAAAGCTTCCGGCCTGACATACCAAATTCATGCCAATTTTAAAATGCTGCATGACAGATAGCACCACCTATGGGGAGGTTAGTGTACCAGTTTCAACTGTCTACCTGCATCATTCAGTTGGAGGCACTTGTTTGACTCACATGCTAAGTGGCTGTAATATTAAAACTTGAGCACCGTGCTGTGATAAAGTTTTTGACCAAAGAAGGGCTTTCTCCAAGTTGTATCAAACAGTGACTGGGCGGTGTTTGTGGGGAAGCTTCTCCTTTATATTCTACCTTGAAAGAATGGGCTAAACAATTTCACCTAGGAAGAGAGATCATTAAAGATGATCCTCAAGATGGTTGGCCTGCAGAAGTGATGACTGAGGAAAATGTCTCTCTTGTTGAGGAACTGCTCAATGACAGGTGGCTGAAGCTCCAAGAAATCTCAGCAAGGGTGGGGCTTTCTACAGTAACTGTCTTTCACATCATTCATGAGATGCTTCACATGATGAAGGTCAATGCAAGGCAGGTATCCCGACTCTCTCTTCAATTCAGAAGGAACATTGTGCAACCTGTTCCTGCAAGTTTTTAGAGCTTTGGCAAGGAAATCAGAGAGAAGTGCTGGAATCCATTGTCACCAGGGATGAAACCATGGTCCGTTATTATAATCCTCTTTCCAAAAGGAAATCCACTGAGTGGTGCAAACCAGGCGAAGCACTACTGAGAAAAGTCAAGGTGACTCAGTCCACCAAGAAGATCATGGCAACAATCATTTGGGATTGCCAGGGACTTCTCTTGATTGACTTCAAGGAAAGCAATACCACCATGAATGCAGAATATCATGCTTCACTCCTCCACAAACTGCATGATGCCATAAAGGAGAAGAGTCAAGGAATGCGGAGTCATGGCATTTGCCGGCTTCACAACAATGCTCCAGTCCATATGGCTATTGTTGCAAAGGCTGCAGTGAAGGACTGTGGCTTCCAGGAGATTGAGCACCCACTCTACAGCCCAGATCTAGCACCCATTGACTACTACCTCTTCTTGAAACTGAAGAAAGACCTTCGAGGAAGAAAATTTGTAGATGACAATGAGGGGAAAGATGCAGTTTAGGCCATTTTGCAGACAAAAGTACAGACTATTTTTCCAAGGGCATAGAAATGTTAATTCAAAGATGTGAAAAGTGTGTTGAAGAAAAGGGAGATTATGTTGAAAAGTGACACAATTGTTTTCTTTCTATCACCTCTAAAAGTTAGTCAGGCCAGAAACTTATGGACCTCATTAGAGAAAGGCATGGCTAAAGGAGAAGAAAGAAAAACACAGAGAAAGCCAAAATCATTTCATATCTAATTTAGAGATTTAACCAAATTCAATATTAACATAAAATTTGAAATAATCTGAATCAAGAAACAAGGGACTGGTGATTAACTCTCTAAACAATACCAGCAAGTTATGTATAATGGAGTAGTGTCTCAAAAAAGGAGGGTAACCAGTGGCATGCCTCAGGGTTCTGTTCTTCTCCTCTGCTGTTTAACTTTTTTGTAAATGATATATCATGTGGACTGACTGGTGATCTTCAGTTGTTTTCGGATGATGCAAAGTTGGGAAGAATTATAAATAGCACTGTTGATGTGACCAGAAAGAATCGTCTGAGAAATGACTATGTAAGGGAAATGGTGAAAGTTACAAACTTAGGAATACAGGAGGCAAGGTTGAGATGGTTTGGTCATGTAACGAGAAGAAAGGACGGGTATGTGGGAAGAAAGGTCATGCAGATGGATGTGCAGGGGAAGAGGAAGTGCAAACGGCCAGAGATCAGATGGAGGGAACTGATGGAGGAAGACTTGAGGATGAAGAACTTGGGTGTGGTTACAGCCCCAGACAGGAGGATGTAGAGAAGACTCGTTAAAAACAGCGATTCTACTTAAGTGGGATAAGCTGCAGAAGAAGTTGATGTTAATTCCCTTCAGGAAGTTTTGAATTGATATTGATAAATGCAAACTGTTGCATTTTGGAGTGCAGAAATATAGGCTGCGTAGCCTACTGATGGGGGAGGTACTGAGAAAGTGGTTGAGATTCGAGATGTGGGAGTGATGGTTTACAGTAGACTGTTCCCACTGGTTTATTCTGGTATTATAATTTATTTAAATATGCCTACTCACAGTATTTCCTTATTGAACAACAATCAATGCATCTTATCTGAATAGCTTGGGAAATGGCTTCTTCAGTTAGTGGAGTTTTTATCATTAGTTACGACTATTACTGATAACACCCTCCATGGAGTCTGCAGATTCATTCAACTGACAACATATTTATCATGCTGAATCTTAAAATCCTAAACAGCAGTAGAATCCATACCAGTGACCTTTTATTTGCTGGGTGCCTTTGAGGTAGTGTAAAAGCTGGGAACTGATGGTTCTCTCCATTACTTTAGATATGACTGAGGTGAATGAGATAGAGTGGTAGTTTGACGGCAGTAATTTGTCGCCCTTCTTGGGAATGGGTTGAATATAGGGCAATTTTCAGACTTTGCACCACCAGTGGAGTAAGAGCATATATACAGGCAACATAGGACTGGAGGCAGTTCTGGTGCACAAACCTTCAGGGCAATTGGAGGAATGCCTTCAGGGCCAGCAGACTTTTTTGTGTCTAATTTGGACAATATTATTCGGATATCTTTTTGGCAGTAGGATATAGGGGACATTGTATCTTGGGCACCTGGAATGGGATATTTGTCATTGTCAGTTATACATGCATTGAAGGCAAAATGTGAAGTCAATCTCCTGGCTTCATTTTTTGTGGATGGTGATGCAATAGAGCCATCTGGGTATGATAGGGGGGTGGGAACTTTATTTACTAATGTTCCTTTATCTGCCAACACTGAATTACTACAACAAGAATTTCCTTCAGACATTGTTCAAATCTTTGATTTTGTAATACATTCTGGTTATTTTTCCTTTTAAAACAAGTTTGATTTGTATCAACAAATCGAAGGAACAGCAATGGGCAGTTATCGCCAACTTCTTTATGGACCACTTTGAATGACGTACTTTTGATATTTCACCTAGATATACTTACTGGTTCAGATAATAAATGGCATTTCTGCTATCTGGAATGGCTCTTTTTATGAATTACAACAGTTTCTCTCAAAATTAAATGTACATCATCCAAGTATCCAATTCACCATACAAGAAGAATTAAATAAGTAGTTAGCCTTTTTATATCTTTTAATTCTTTGTCAACCAGATGGTAACCTACATGTTCTACAAATAAACTATTACAGAAAGAATTCTCGTAGACAGGCTTATACGTTGGTGATGCATTATTAAATCATTTAAGGAATTGAATAACGTAGATACGAATATAAATTAAATTAAATTACACTCTAATAAATATTTCCGATATTTCGGCAACGTCACGTTGCCATTTTCAAAAGGAACTTACAAAAAAAGGCACGTGCACGTAGGCACTACAACACAGTAACTGAGAATGAAGAGATGAAGCTATTATTCTCCTAAAAGTCCTGATTGTGCACCTCTAGCAGGCTAAGTAGGTGTTCTTGGCCGTTGCGCTGAAGGTCTGCTGAAGTAAGCCTCCCAAATCTGGGGCAGTCTCATACAACCAAATCTGTTGAGGTTTGGAGAGTTTCTTAGGGCTGAGGCTGATTCCATAAATAGTCTTTCGAATTTGTATTTGCTACGGTGTATTACTGTAGCTTTCTTCCACTGTATTCTGTGGCGTGTATCCAGAGCATGGTCTGCAAGACCAGAATGGCTGTACTTGTGAAAACGAATGTAGTCCTTGTGTTCAGAAATTCTGATATTCGCTGTCCTGCCTGTTTGGCCAAAGTAAGAAAGTTTACAACTGCAAGGGACCTGGTATACACCAGGTAGATCTAGGGGAAGTGGTTGGTCTTTGGTGGAGCAGATAAGGGATGCCAATTTTCTGTAAGGCCTGTAACAGGAGGTCAGGTCATGTTTTTTTTAAATTTTGGTAATTTTTTCTGAGCTGCCTCGGATGTAGGGAATGGTGATGGATTTAGAGTAATGCTTGTTGTGGAGGGGGGGTGGGGGGGCTGCAGTTTGTAGGTTTTAATATTTTTTGGATTTTTTTTGGGGTGAGGTAGCCATTGGCTGAGAAAGTGCTGAGGATGTGATTTAGTTCAGTGTTTAGGGCAATGTCGTTAGAACAGATTAGTTTAGCCCTGTTGTATAGTGTTTTCACCACTCCATATTGTTGTGTGTGTGTGTGGGGGGGGGGGATTGTTGATGATTGTATCTGCCTGTATGGGTGGGTTTTCTATAAAATGAGAAAAACCAAAGTTCCATCAGGCTGGTGGGTGACTAGTGTGTCTAGGAAAGGGAGGCTGTTGTTTTCCTCTTTTTCCAGGGTGAACTTGATTCTGGGGTGTTGGTTGTTTAAGTGTGTTAAGTAGGAGAGGAGTGTTTCAGAGCCACGTGGCCAAATAGCGAACACATCATCAACATAGCGAAGCCATATGGTTGGTTTTTGTGGGGCAGAGGCTAAGGCTTTTTCTTCAAAGGTCTCCATAAAGAAATTGGCCAAGGGTGGGGAGACTGGTGAACCCTTGGCTGTCCTCTCTATTTGTTTGTAGAATTTTCCCTGCCAAACGAAATAGCCTGAGTTCATTGTGAACTGAAATAGGGCTGAGATAGTGGGAGAAAATTTAGCTTGGATTAGCACTAAAGTTTCCTTGAGTGGGACATTTGTGAATAAGGAGGAGACGTCAAAGCTGACCATTATGTCAGTATGTTGGAGTGTAAGGTTTTCTATGCTGGCTTTGAAGTGGGATGAGTTTTTTATGTGTGATGGTGTGTTGCCAGTATAGTGTGTCAGCTCTTTGGCCAAATGTTTAGCTAATTTGTATGTGGGGAAATCAATGCCATCCACTATGGGACGTACTGGCACATTTTCTTTATGTATTTTTGGGAGTCCATAAATACGGGGGGATATAGAGTTAAATGGCTTTAATCTGTTGGTAACTTCTACAGGTCATGAAGTGACTTTCTTAAGGAGCCTGTGAAGTTTTCTAATTTGTGAGTTGGTGGGATTGTATTCGATAGGGAGGTAAGTAGCCCGATCTAATAGAAGAGCATTAAGCTTACCTGTGTAGTCCTTTTGGGGGGGGCTGCGTTGCATTTCCCTTATCCGCTTTGGTGATAACTAATTCTTTATTATTCCTCATTTCCTTAGAGCTTTAAATTCCTTGTTGGATATGTTGGTTTTTGGTGGTCTTGCTTTGGAGAGGACACAAGCTACATCCAGTCTTACACTGTTGGAGATTTGATGTGGAAGGTGGCGGATTCCCCGTTCGATCTGGATCATAATATCCTCACTAGGTATTTTTCTGGGAGCAATGGCGAAGTTGTGGCCACGTGAAAGTGCATTGAGTGCTTCAGGCTTCAAGGTGACCGAAGAAAGGTTGATTATGGTGTTGGTAGCAAGTTTTGGAATGACGGTAGAGTTCTTTTTTAATTTTTCGAATTTTTTCATCTGTCGGCCTCGTATTTTTTCAAATTCTTTGTCTGCAGTGGTACACGAGATGTCATGTAAAATAGACCAAAGTTCGTGACTTAAAGTGCACGAAAGCCCATCTTCGAAGGCACAAATAACTTCGTTAATGTCCCCTAAGAGAAACTGCGTGGCGGTGATTTGTTCACGAAGCAACACGTAGCTAGCGCAGTTATATATACGGAGAGCTTTTTGAAAGAAAACGGTGCTTGAATTTTACACAGTTCGGGATTACCTTATTACCTTATTATCCTGGCAGCGTTTCAGGAAAGTTAGATGATTTAATTGTCTAAACAGCTTCAACTTCATTTTACCGTATTGGCAGGCCTTCCATGCGATTGTATCTCCATGGATGATGTTGATTATCGTAGGCTTTTAATGTGAAATTTGACAAATTCAAAAGACTATTTATGGAATCAGCCTCAGCCCTAAGAAACTCTCCAAACCTCAACAAATTTGGTTGTATGTGACTGCCCCAAATTTGGGAGGCTTACATCAGCAGACCTTCAGCCCAACAGCCAAGAACACCTACTTAACCCGCTAGAGGGCCCCATCAGGACTTTTAGGAGAATAATAGCTTCATCTCTTCATTCTCGGTTACTGTATTGTAGTGCCTACGTGCACGTGCCTTTTTTGTAAGTTCCTTTTGAAAATAGCAACGTGACGTTGCCGAAATATCAGAAATATTTATTAAAGTGTAATTTAATTTATATTCGTATCTACGTTGTTCAATTCCTAAAGTGATTTAATAATACAGAAAGAATTTCAACATATTTCCATTTTTTTATCTAATAGTTATAAGAATTATTTCATAAAATGAGCTTTGAACAGTTTTGGTATCTCTATCTCTTCAAATACAAAAGAAACAATTTGTATTCCTATCCCTTATGTGCAAGGCATTAGTGAATGTATAGCAAAAGTTTTAAAACCACTAAATATTTTTGTTGTCTTTCACCCCATCAAAGGACAAGCTTCTACATCTCAATTATCTAGGTGGCTACCAGAATTCCTTGCTCTTGTGGGTTATCTTATTTCAGACAAACAGGAAGATCTGCTTTTATTTGGCTAGAACACAAGTCTTATATTCAATACCTTGAGCCTGAAAGTCTGGACTTCCAGAGCATGCTATCAGCACTAGATGTAGAGCTCACTGGAACAAGACAAGAGTCCTTCACAAAAGTCAGTTCCTCATTGAACAGCTTTATATAAAGAAACATGTGAAACCTTGCTTCAATCTCCTAACTTAAACTGAGCTGATGGTCTACATCTATCCCCTTTGTAGGAGATAGGAAAGATTAGCTGATTTAAAACGTACTAACTTTATTTTATTTTATTGTGTGTGTCGTAGTAGTTGTTTGTGTATATGAGGTGCGGCTATTAAATAACGAGACTGGTTGCAAAAATGTGGTTTATTATTACAATTATAAAATTATTGTACAACTTAATTGTTATCCCCTTCATCATATATTGTCTCCGTAGCACAATTGGAAGAACGACGGTATGTTGCGCCCTTCAATTGGAAAAGGCCTAAGTTCGAGTCTCGTCATGACGGGAGGAATCTTTATATGGACTTTTTTAAATCAAAGGTGAGTTAGCCGATCTCATAGAGAGGTAGCAGGGTTTTTCATCCTGGAAACTCTATTTTTCATCCCGCATACAGACAAATCGGCCCTTCAGAACACACACAATTTACAGACAAAAAATACTAGCTGTGGTGGCGGCGGTGGATGGCGCTGATTGGTAGCGGAGGTTCAGTGTAGTGGTGAGAGACGGAGAGTTGTACAATGAGTGTCCTCCTGCGATGAGTCTTCAGACTCCTTGGAGGTGTCACGAATAATAATAACATACTCCCCTCCTCTATCCATACACCGTTGCATACGAATTTTCCATTGTTGGAAACAGTGCTGCAAGTCATCAGATGTTATCTGCTTCAGCAGCGCTGCTGTTTTCTCCTTTACCACATCCACTGACTGAAAATGGGTGCCCTTCAATGTGGATTTCAACTTTGGAAAAAGGAAAAGTCACATGGAGCTAAGTCTGCAAGTAAGGTGGATGGTACAACACTGGAATCTTCTTATCAGCCAGATATTGCTTTACAGACAGTACACTGTGGGCTGGAGCGTTGTGCTGATGGAGAATCTAAGTGTTGTTCTCCCACAGATCGGGTCTTTTCTTCCTCACTCATTCTCTCAGCTTGGCCAGAACCTCAAGGTAATAATGTTGGTTAACTGTCTGATCCTCTAGTACCCAGTCAATCATTACCACGGCATTGATATTAAAAAAAAAAAAAAACGATCAGCATTGCCTTCCGTTTTGAATTGCTCATTCTTGCTTTTTCATCTTCGGTCAAGTGGGAGTTTTCCAGTGCGTCGATTGTCTCTGGACTTCGCTCCATGTGACTTTTACCTTTTTCCAAAGTTGAAATCCGCATTGAAGGGCATCCATTTTAAGTCGGTGGATGACATAAAGGAGAAAACGGCAGCACTACTGAAGCAGATAACACCTGATGACTTGCAGCACTGCTTCCAAACAATGGAAAATTCGTATGCAACGGTGTATAGATAGAGGGGAGTATGTTGAAGGGGATAACAATTAAGTTGTACAATTGTAACAATAAACCACATTTTGGCAACCAGTCTTGCTATTTAATAGCCACACCTCGTATATAAAAAATATTGACATATTCACAAAATTTAAGTAGCATTTTCTACAAACAATATTTCTGTATTTAGGGAAAATTATAAAACATAAAACACTGAATAATCATTTAATCGCCAAAACAATTGGATACATGCTGTGTGACCTTAGATGGTCACACAGCAAGTACCACAGTACCCAGGATTCAGAGAAATCATCAAACTCTGTCAATGATAGGGAGTGACATATCACGGGTATTCAAGTTCTGCAAGAAAGGGGTCAAAACCTCCTCTAAAGTATTATTATTACGGGCGACTCCAAGGAGTCCTTAGACTCATTGAGGGAGGCCCTAAACATCATGTCCATCACAACTATTCAACATTCACACAGTATCTATCATACTTTGCCTTGAACTCATTCATTGTCATAGCACTCACAACAGACTCTGGCAGCTTATTCCACTCATTCACCACTCTAAAATTAAATACCCAGCTCTAACACCCTTACTAACCACACTCTTGCCTAGCTTCCATGGATGTCTCCTAGTCCTACCACCATCAGTCCTGTTCTCAAAAATATCCTCTGAATTAATCCTAATAGATACCCTTCAGCAATTTGAATGTCTCAATCATATCTCCCCTTTTCTGCCTATCAACCAATTTCTGCAACCCACAAATCTTCAACCTGTTTTCATAGGTTCATTTCATAGACCTGCTATCATCTTGGTCACTCGCCTCTGGATCCTCTTAACCTCCTCCTCCCCATCAAGAAGAAACCTAGGTGACCAAATCTGGGCACAGTAGTTGAGATGGGGTCTTATCAAGGCTCGATACAGAGGAACAATAACTTGCTTATCTCTGCTCGTCAAAGTATTCTTCAGAATCCAAGTGATTTGATGAGCTGATTTAGCCACTTTTGCAATGTGCCCTCTAAACTTCAACTCCCTATTCACCAACACTCCCAAGTCCCTGGCCTCACCAATCTCCTGGAGTAGAGTTCCACCAATGTGATATAGCACATTGGTGGAATAAACCATCTCTGTCTGCTACACTTCCCAAGGTTAAATCCATGTGTACATCTATAATATTCTCCCCACTCTCCAACACAATGGTATCTATAAACTGAATTTCACCCTTTTACAAAGCACTATCACTGTTTCTGCTAAATCTTGAGATCGAGATACTTATGTTTCCCAGCACTTCCGTCTGCCTACATCTCGCACATGCACACACATCCCATTCTGCATCTGCAACATTTTTAAACAACAGGATGCATATACTGCATATGTAGAAAGCAACAAAATCATCAACTATGCACAAATAATGTAGCCTTTAAATGGTGGGCACTGGATGTACTATAAAAACTGGCAGCTGCCATGCTGAATACAATCAATACAATTGTATACAGACGTTACCTCTATCTTCATATTAAATGCAATTTTAATTTATTTGGCAATTTCCAGAATGTACATGCAACATTTTGACATTGCTTTGGCCTTACTTTTTACTCTTAATGTAAATATCTTTTATTATACATATGTGTATATGTATACAAAGTGTACTTTTTTTAACCAGATAATAAATAGAACACTTTATATATATATGTATATATGGCATAATGGATTTACTCAGTTGAAAGACATTTTAAAAAATATATAAAATGACTGTAAGCTGAGAGATATAAAATAAAACACTTGTAGATAAACTTATACATTGGTGATACATAATTGTCAATTTTTAGGGAAAGACAACATATACTGTTATATTAATTAAAAAACTTTAATATTTCCTACATTTCGGTAATGTCACATTACCATCTATTTGGCCGCATGGCTTGGACACACTCCACAACTTCTTATCACACTTAGACAATCAACACTCCAGGATCCAGTTTACCTTGGAAAAAGAAAACAATAACAATTTCCCTTTCCTAGACACTGATTACACACCAGCCTGATGGATCCCTGGCTTTCTCTGTTTACAGAAAACTTACACATACAGGTAGATAAATTCACCAGCAATATGGGATTATAAAAACCCTATATAATAGGGCAAAATTAATCAGTTCAGATAACAATGTCCTTACTGAACTTAACCATATTCTTAACACCTTCATAGCCAATGGCTACAACCCCATAAAATCCAAAAAATATCAAAACCAATTAATCTCAACCCTCCTCCATAACAGGGACTACTCTAAATCTATCACATTCCTTATATTCGGGGTACTTCTGAAAAGCAAACAAAAATCCTAAAAAAATATAACTTGACAACTTGTTATAAACTATATAAAAAATTGGCTAAACTTACTATGGCCAAACAGGCAGGACACCTAATATCAGGATATCTGAACATAAGGATTATATCTGTTTGAACCAATACAGCCACTCAGGACTTGCTGACCATGCTTTGGACATCTGCCACAAAATACGCTGGAAGAAAGCGATCTTACTACACTGCTGCAAGTATAATTATGAGAGATTATTCCTGGAATCAGCCTCAGCTCTAAAAAACTCCCCAAACCTCAACAAATTTGGATGTATGAGACTGGCCCAAAAATGGGAAGCTTGCATTTTTAGAACATCAGCCCAACAGCCAAGACTACCCAATTTAGCCCACTAGGTGGCACCTTTTAGGACTCTAGAACCGACTTCAGTTGTTGTCTTCAGCCATATTTGTTCAGTGCTAGTGCCTGAATGCACATATCATTAATTTTATGTTCCTTGAAGATGGTAATGTAACATTACCGAAATATATGAAGTATTAATTAAAGTTTTTTAATTAATATAACAGTATACTTTGCCTTTCTCTAAAAATTGACAGTTAAAATAAAACACTGTTTTTATTCAGCATGACTAGTTTCGTCTTTAAGACTTCTTCAGGTGCACAAAATAAGAGAGAAACAACCAACAAAATCTGTAAAGGAATAAAAGTCTAAACAACTAAACAACAATAATCGAATAGTTGAATCTAAAGAAATTTCCCTTAATCCAATACATCTGAACAACCACCTTAGTTATAATTTCTCAGACTGTCATTGCGCTGCCATCCAACTTTGTTGTTCATGAGATCTTGAATGCATGTGCATACCCAACAATGAGATTATACAGAGAACAGCTTTAAATATTCAGTCACCAATGCTTTAATATTTACCTTTTCACGTTAACACTTTGTTGTTTAGATTTATTCCTTTACAGTTTCTGTTGGTTGTTTCTCTCCTATTTTGTACACCTGAAGAAGTCTTCTTAAAGACGAAACTAGTTGTGCTGAATAAAAACAGTGTTTTATTTTATATCTCTCAGCTCCCAGTCATTTAATATTTTTAATATATATATATATATATATATATATAAATCCTGAAGGTCTCATTGACTCATGTCTGATCAGTCCTCCTAACTACTTATTCACAGAATATGTTGCCTTTTACCTGGCAGTATGTCACATGAATTTTCAATAATGCCTGAACATTTCAGTATCTAATGCTATACTATTGGATAAGCATTAAGTAAATCAAAAACAGGTAGCAAAAATATATTCACTAAGAAAGCTTTGTTTTCTTATCATCTAATAAAAGCAGGGTAGTTTACTTACAATATTTTTGTAGCAACCTCTTCCTTCTGCACAAAACTAGCTGGCTAAATGGATAGTAACCCTTCTCTTCTATAGATTTAAATGACATGATGGTGGTGGTGGTATGGATGTTTGAGAAAGTGTTTAGATGAATTTCACTGCCAGGTGTGAGTGAGACCACCACATTGCTTAGTGGAAGCCTGAAGTGGCTTAAAATGAGTTCCATGTTTAGTCTCTAGAGCATGATTTCAGGATCATTTATCTCTCATACTACCCAACTGTACTAAATACACCTTTAAATATGTTATAGGTGACTTACATTTTGTAAGTATAATTTACATTGAAGATAATAATCATAACTCCAGAAATCCACTCACAATGGGCAAGTTATCCTAGGCAAGCGGCGTGTGAATTTTCCTCCTCATTCTAAATACATTCAAAATCTACTGCCTTATTTTCTTTGCATAATTTACTTTTATTTTTTTTCATTTTAAAACATCTCATTCACTATCAAGTTATTGAATCAACAAATATGTTTTATTTTCAACCAGAAGATAGCATCTTATGTAATTAATTTAATAAATTATTTCCTTCATAAGACTGTTTATTCTTACTAAAAGTTAGTTTGCACAAGGATACCTGTTTCCAGAATATGAAGTAATTCCAATCTACGACAACAGATGGCATTATTTATATTTTGTTATACCCTCTCTTTTATAAACCAGAGCCTGCCATGCATCCACAGATTAATTTTGAAGAAAAATACTTAAGTTTTCTCAAACAACATTTCATTTTGCATAACTAGCAAGTCATCACCATTACCAAGACCAATTTTCATGTTTCACTGCCAACTGTAATTCTTTTAAACCCTTAAGTAGGTATGAGGTTGTAACGGTTATTAGCATAACCTTATTTTCACAATTCACAACATGATGAAAAAGGTTTTAAATAATATTAAACAAACAAACAAACAAAAAATCTTGCAAAGACATGTTGGAGACTGCATCACATTATTGACAATTACCTCATGAAAAGTTAATCTGGTTCCATTGCAAGTGTTAACTATTTTTTGTTCTTTTTTATAAACTATTATTTGTCTTTCCTACTGAATTATTTTTATGGATAATTTATATAAAATTCTTCATTACTGACAATCAATGAAAGGAAATGCAAACTAACTACACTTTTTAGTTTTATGAAGTGCAAAAATTGAAGGCATAGTTTAGGGACTAGAAAAACTAAAACCACTGGAGAAAATACTTCTGTTGTGTCATCAACTAAAAACAATCAAAGGGATGATTTCAAGAGTCTAGGAACTCAAGTGATTGTGCTACGAAGATGAAGTGCATCCTGTAGGACATAAAAACATCCTGTGACTGCTGACAGAAACTCAGATTACAACAAGGTTTTCAAGGTGAAGACATTCAATTTTCACAAAAAATGTTGCGACATAGACCTGGTCTGAAATAACATAGGAAAGCCAGCTTTTCAAAGAATGATGTAATCTAAAATGTTTGAACACTCAAAGTGCATTTTAATACAGCTTATTATAAAGTTAAATTTAATAACGCATTTATTCACTTCAAAAACTTCATAGGAGTGCTTAATGGTCAAAGCTATATAACTGAGAGACCTCCACATCGCTTTTAAAGGAATGCGGAGAACCGACCAGGGCTTCTGACCTAATGTCCAATCCTCACCTTCTCGTGGTGCTGCTGCCTGTTGGGTATCTACCTGGATACTAAACGAATGAGGATGAGCTGGCAATTTGGGATTTAGCCAACCAAATTGTATTCTTATTGACTTAAACCAATATAGAAAATGATGATACAACATGACAAAATTTCATGCCGGCTGGGGCATCGCCCAGTTAAACAAGGCCCCCGTTGTTTTCGCCAGGGAACCAGGGTGAACAGCGAAAAGTCAGCTACTGGAACAAATCTGAAAAAACACCCCAACTCAACATCACCAGAGTTAAAGATCGGTACTATCAACATAAGAAGCCTGAATGACAAAGAAATGGAGCTAGCTGAGGAATTAGATAAGTACCAGATCGACATAATAGGGGTGATTGAAACAAAAAAGACAAAAACTGGTGAGATCTTTCTGAGCAATAAATACAAAATGTTATATTCAGGCAATGACAATCAAGGAAAAGAAGGAGTAGCCACTGTATTCAACACTAAATATGAGGCTAATCTTCTTGAATGGCAGGCAGTCTCAAGTAGAGTGATGTGGGCAAATATCAGAATGGGGAACTGGACAATGAGACTTATTTGTGCCTATGGCCCACAGAAGGTTCTAATAAGGTAGAAGTGGAGAAATTTTTTAATGCTTTAGAGAAAACATCTGACACAATGAAAAAGAAAAAGTTGGTCCTTGTTGGGGATCTAAATAGCAGAGTAGGAAATGATTGTCAGACATACAAAAATATATTGGGAAAATTTGGAGAAAAGAGCAAAGCTAACAATAATGGCAATTTGTTGGATTTCTGCTCAGGACATGGACTGGTTATTACTAGCACAAATTCACATGGAGAGAAGAGGCAAGAAATAAGAAAAGTCTCATTGACTATGTTATTGTTGATAATGATGTTTTCTCCTTTGTGCAGGACACCAGAGTGTACGGATTTGTTGGGGATCTAAATAGCAGAGTAGGAAATGATTGTCAGACATAAAAAAATATATTGGGAAAATTTGAAGAAAAGAGCAAAGCTAATAATAATGGCAAATATTTGTTGGATTTCTGCTCAGGACATGGACTGGTTATTACTAACACCATGTTCCAACATAAAAATGGAGAAAAGAGGCAAGAAATAAGAAAAGTCTCATTGACTGTTATTGTTGATAGTGATGTTTTCTCCCTTGTGCAGGACACCAGAGTGTATGGATTTGAAATTGGAAGTGGTCACTATTTAGTCTTGAGCAGGATAAAATTGAATTTCATATTGAAAAGAATGACATATAAGAAAGTTTTATTGTGAAGACTAAAATACACAAAGATTATTGAAGAAAAAATGAAAGGGTTTGAGAACAGGAACCAAACTTTAGAGATTCAGTGGCAAGCCTTGAAGAAAACCTTGATTGATTCAACCAGAGAGGCATGTGGTGAGGCTGTCTGCAAGAATAGAAAAATCAGAACTACATGGGGGACACAGGAAGTTAAAGGGGCAGTGAATGAAAAGAAGAAAGTATATCAAAAGTTCCTGGCATATAAGTCAGCTTGTGTTCTTAGAGAATCCACAGACAAATGTAAGAAAGCTAAACGTAAAACTAGCTAAACAAAAGTCATGGGAGGACTTTGGCAAGAACATAGAAAATAAATATCAAGAAGGTGGCAAAATTTGGAGGTTATTGAAGAAGCTTAGAAATGGAGGGAAGAGTACTGTAAAAGGAGTTAGAGATGATAAAGGTGACACAAAAGCGGGAGAAAAAGATATCCTTGAAGTATGGAGTAATTACTTCGAGAAATTGCGAAATGAAACAAGCAGTGATAGCACAGTGGTAAAAAACACTCAACGAGCCAGTCAGGAATACATATCCATACTTGAAGTAGAAAAAGCCATCAAAGGCTTAAAATGTGGAAAGGCAGCAGTAGTAGATGATATTCGACCAGAAATGCTGACGTATGGTAGTATAAAAGTCTTGCAGTATTTCAGAAGGCCTGGACAGAGGGACGAATTCCCAATGATTAGAGTAGAGCTCTCATAGTATCCATATATAAAAAGGGAAATAAAACAATGTGAGAATTACAGAGGTATTTCCCTACTGAGTGTTCCTGGTAAGATATATGCAAGTATACTTGAGAAACGGTTGAGAAGAATTATAGAAGAAAAGCTTGGTGAAGAAAAGCTGGATTCAGGCCAACTAGAGGCTGTCAGGATCAGATCTTCACTTTACGACAAACAGTGGAGAAATCATGGGAATATAACAAAGATCTCTATTTGAGTTTTGTAGATCTGGAAAAGGCATATGATAAGGTGCCAAGAGAGAAACTATTCAATACGCTACAGTTATATGGTGTCAATATAGTATTATATCAAGCAATACTTAGTCTTTATTTGAGTTGTAAGCCAGCAGTTAGAAATGAAGGAAGTACAGGAAGATGGTTTAATGTTAAATCTGGTGTGAGAAAAGGATGTACATTATCCCCTCTGTTATTCATTATCTATACAGATCACATTATGAAGGAAAGTGGTATTAAACATGATATCAAAATTGGAGATGTTAATGTCAGTCAGCTTTTTGCTTTATGCGGACGATGTTATACTTATCAATAAATCCACTACGAGTCTGCAAGATTCCTTGACTAAATTGAATAACTGTTGTAATAGATATGGTATGAAGATCAGCAATAAAAAGACAAAGACAATGACAATAGGCAAAATCATTGAAAATGTCAACTGCATTGTGAACAGAGAACTTGTGGAACAAGTAAAACATTTCACCTACTTAGGCACGATTTTTAGTGAAGATGGTAAATTAAATATGGAAATAGACAACAGAATCAATAAAGCTGGTATAGTAGGAAGTCAATTGAATAAATTCATATGGAATAAGAAAGAAATTAGTTGGAACACTAAATTAGCTGTATACAAGACAGTGTTCAAACCAGTTTTAACTTATGGATCTGAGAGATGGGTTAGAAGTAAAACACTTGACCAAAGACTAGAGACTGCAGATATGAGAGTCCTGAGAAAGATCAGAGGCACGTGAACAGATGGCATCAATGGCAATATCATATTAAAAATGAGGATATTAGGAAAGAACTTGATATTATCAGCATCCAGGAATGCATTAGCAGAGCTAATCTCAGGTGGTATGGTCATTTAAATAGAATGGGTGAGGAAAGATTGGCAAAACAAGTATTCTCTGCCAGGTTGGCAGAAAAATGACCAAGAGGAAGACCAAGGTATAGGTGGTTGATAGGGTACAAAGTGCCTTAGACGATAGAAATATAAGATCAAATAATGTTGGAGTCTTGACAAATAACAGACTGATTTGGAGGAAAACTGTAGATAGGAAGTTAGTAATGATGTAAATTTTTCATGTAGTACTATGATATCCTGTACACCCCTTGAGGGTACATGGCAGGAATTTGATGATGATGAAAACTTCATAGGCATAGTAGAATGGCATGAAATGTTAAGAATTTGTAACAGTTAATGCTGATGCTGTTAAAGAAAAATTAGTTAAGGAAACTAGAGACTCCAGCAATGAGTCTTTTCTTGATATTTCTAGAGACACTTCAGATGAGGAGAAATTCGTCCATTATATGAGATACACGGATAAAAATCAGAAGAGGCATTTGTTTACATAATTCCTCTCCAAAACCCAGCTATGGTGTGCTTTCATAGATGGAAGAGTGAAATGAACAAATTATTTTCCTTGTCATGAAAGACTGGTAATTGGTTAGGAGGAAGTGGTACATACTTAGTAAGGAATATACATGCTAGGAAAAAAAAACAATGGACTATTGTCAAAATTAGAGAGACGTGCCAGAGCTTACAGATTACTGCACATTATTTGAATGTTTTTTTTTTTTAATTCTATTAAAGATGTTCTCTTTGCTGCTGAAATAGAAAGTGGAGATTATATATATCTATTCATAAACACGAGTAAAATTTTTTGGGGGACCAGTAGATTTAAGTGGTATTTCTGGAGCCCTGATAATAAAATTCAGAATAATTATATTGCAGCAAATCAGTATATGTATCCATATGTTCTACAGTATTTTTATTTACTTAAATTTTTTTTCTAATTACCAGTTTTCTTTTGATAATACAAAATATAATGTTGGAGAATGACAAATTAATTTGTATTTTTATATACAGTCAATCCCTCGACTTAAGTCCGGATTTCGTTACATCTTGAATGGAACCCGGCAGGACGTAAGTTGAGTCAGACGTAAGTCGATACATTAAATCAACAGAGTTATAGGGATGATTAGGGACTTAAACCTAATAAGTATACTGTCATTTTAATTTTTAAACCTTATTATAAAACTGTACTGTGTGTTACTGCCACTATAAAACAGGAGAATAATCACCTAAATCTTCCTCCACAATCATATCTTCATTACCTTCCCTATGTGAACGATCAGTCTGTGGGTCTTCTGGTGTAATCTTTGTTTTTCTGATGAAAATGTCCAATGTGCGTTCCTCTTCGTCTTTTCATCATAAATTTGTTTATAGCAAGCAAACGCATCATTTACTTTCGTTTCTACTAGTAAGTAGCATTCAAAATTGGGATCCATGTTTTCAGTCATTTTGAGAACATCGCTAACTTCAGAGAACATTTCTGCAAGACCACTGTGAATTGTTCAACTACCTCTTCTTGTTTCACTTTTCCCTCTTCCTTTTCTCATTTTTCCTCTTCTGCAACAGGTTGTTCCTTCAGTTCTACCAATTCTTCGTTGGTCAACTCTTCAGGGGCAATTTCTATGAGTTGAATTATGTCGTCATCACTCAGACATTCAGATTGTTTGCTAGGCCACTATTACAAACTTCCAAAATCGTGCACAAACCATTTTAATGTCTTTTTCCATATGACTCACACATTGAAGTCACTTCATCCCAAACCACAATAATATTTTTAATAGCATTATAAATATTGAATGTTTTCCAGAATTGCATGAAAGTCTGATCATTTCTTTCAGTAGCAGAAATGGTTTGTGAAAAAGTTTTCCATAGATAATAAGCCTTAAACACTGCAAGAACTCCCTGATCCATGTTGGATCAATGAAGTAGTGTTTGGAGGGAGAAACCTTGAACTTGAAGATCACTGCTATAAGATGTATAAGACAGATGACTTGGAACATTATCCAGAATTAATAAAATTTTAAATTCTACATTTTTCTTTCACATGATAGCTTTCCATTTCACTCGCATAACAGTTGATTAAGGCATCCTCAAACAATTTTTGAGTCATCCACGACTTCTTATTGCTCCGATAATGAACTGGAAGAATATGCTTCCTAATGTTTTTGAAAGCTCATGAATTCTCAATGTGCCATTTCACAAATGATTTAAGTTTATATCCAGCCACATTACCCCTAACAGAATCGTAATACGGGCTTTAAGAGCTTTAAAACCAGGCATAGATTTTAGCTTTTTTGTGGATGAATGTCTGCTCGGGCATTTTTTTCTGAAAAAAGGAAGAGGGTCTCATCCATATTAAATATTTGCTGTGGCAAATAATTTTCCTCCGTAATAATTTTATCCAATTTCTCCACAAACTCTTTGGCAGGCTTCTCTATACATATTCACATTATGCAGCGCAAAACTCTGCTTGAATCTCATGAATCAACTGGAAGAAGCGTTGAATTCGAAGTCGCAATCGGACCCTGCTTTCTCCTTCAACATGTTGAAGAGACTAAACATCTTAGTGGTTACGGTCATAGTACTAAGGGGGTATGCGCATTTGGTTCAGGTCCCTCTATCCATGATGCAAGTAGCTTTTCCATATTTTGCAACTTTGTTTCAAGATGAATTGCTCACTCTTTTTCTGTGATTCTTCACTAGGTTTTTTGACTATGCGTGTAGGGACCGTGTTTCACAAAACATCCCGAAATATTTAATTATAAATACACAAATAACCCATTTCTCAAACAGAAAATCAATAGAGGAACTGCTGAAGACACATTCCGACTGCCGACAGAGGTTGCTGCTGAAAGCGCTGTAGCCAACATACATGCTTTACCTTATGCTTGCTTGAGTCTTGTTCAAAAGTATAGCCAAAAATGTTATTTATTCCTGCATGGGATCACAGACGTATCTTCGAAAAGATGTAACTTCAGTGGAACGTTAAGTCGAGGGATGATTGTAATTGTGCATGGTTTAAATAATGTGTTTACATAGATTCGAGTTCCTCAAGAAACCAACAGTCACAGAGGTCTGACCACATTCAATATCTTCCTACTTCAGATGTGTCTATCCCAAGAGTACATGCTGCAAGATAGGTTCTTTTTATAAGTCTTTATCATCAATTAAGTCATTCTTTTTGCATCATTATATTTATGAGTGTCTGTTTGATTAACTGTAATGGTAATATTTAATTTTCTGATTTTTAAAGTTTTAATATCTGTTTTCTTGCACATTACATTGTGAGCCATGGTGTCAATGTGCAAAACAATGGTGAGCAATTTTAACGTGTGTAATTATGTTCACTGCAGCATGTGCAAAATGTATAGCCTTTGCAGAACAAGAAATTTCTGGGAGCAGAATAAAATGGGTGAACATGTTTGTAAAAATTGTTTCACGAGCAAATGCCAGAAGAAGAGAGTAATGAAGTAAGCTGAAAGACGAAATGCATGATAATACAATTAGCATAGTTAGTTGCAAGAGATATGAGTGACTCTACAAATGACACATTGAAAAATGAAGAGAATGATCAGAAGGTAATGGCAACTGCAAACATAGTGCACTCACATGGAATTCTTCACAGAACAAAATGTGAGTGAGTGGCTGGAGAAATACCTGGTGGATGGTATGACACAGATGTGAAAGAAGGGGGGAGAAAGCAGAGCATGAAAGAGCAAAAGCATGAAAATAAGATCATATTTTCTATGGCGATTCATTGACACAAGGAGTCCTTGAGGAGAGTGTGATGAAATCATGTTTACTATAAAGAATGTCAGTTATGCTGTAAGAATGCAGAGAGTTAAGGTTAAAGAAGTATTTATTTTGGCTGGTACAAATGATTTAACAGGTGACCAGTGTGGTATGCATGAAGACATGAAAGAGTTGCTAGTGCATGTGAAAAAAGAAGAGTGAGAAAGTTGTGAGTCTGTTGCCACAGTATGAGAGAGGCAAGCCAAGATGGAGAGCTATGATCACAAATGAATCAATGCACAGATTGTGCAGGAGAAATGGTGTGGAGGTTGTGGACTGGTGGAGTGAGTTTGATGGAAGAAAGGAATTATATAAGGTGGACGGCTTGCATCTAAATGGATTTGTTGTCAGGAGTCTTGAGAAAGTTTTGTTCAGTGACAGCTCATAAGTACAAAGTCAGGGAAACTAGAAAGTTCGGGGGTGGGGATAAATTTATATTCCATATAAATTTATTCAGTTGACAACTTCCTACCATACCAGCTTTGTTGATTCTGTTGTCTATTTCCATATTTAATTTACCATTTCACTAAAAATCATGCCTAAGTAGCTGAAATATTTTACTTGTTCTATAGGTTCTCCATTCACAAGGCAGTTGATATTTTCAATGTTTTGACCTCTTTTCAATGTCTGTCTTTTTAATGCTGACCTTCATACCATATCTATTAAAACAGTTATTCACTTTAGTCAGGGAATCTTGCAGACTTATAGCGGATTTATTTAGAAGTATAACATCATCCACATTAAGAAAAGAGCTAACATTAACATCTCCAATTTTCATATCAGGTTTAATATCACTTTCCTTCATAATGCGATCCATGTAGATAATGAATAATAGAGGGGGATAATGTACATCCTTGTCTGACACTAGATTAACATTAAACACCTTCCTGTACTTCAATTCTAACTGCTGACTTATAACTCAAATAAAACTGAGTATTGCTTGTAGGAGAATGAATGACTACTATTTGGGTTTTTTTTTTGTTTTTTTTTTGGTCAAATTTATTTTAAAACTAAGTTATACCAACTAGTTTTGCCAACTGTGGCTGTTGGCTTCATCAGGGTAAAAGATGTATAAAAAATAAGAACACTTAAACACTAAAACCTGTTTACACTAAAATCAAGCAATACTTATCATCATAAGTATTGCTTGATATAATGCCCCATTAACACCATATAACTGTAGCGTTTCGAACAGTCTTGGCACCTTGTCATATGCCTTTTGCAGGTTGATAAAACTTAAATACAGATCATTGTTATATTCCCATGATTTCTCAACTATCTGTCGTAAAGTGAAAATCTGATCCTATCTATCTGTCGTAAAGTGAAAATAGACAACAGAATCAACAAAGCTGGTATGGCAGGAAGTTGTCAACTGAATAAATTTATATGGAATATAAATTTATCCCCATCCCCAAACTTTCTAGTTTCCCTGACTTTGTACTTATGAGCTGTCACTGAACAAAACTTTCTCAAGACTCCTGACAACAAATCCATTTAGATGCAAGCCGAACAACTTCTCTCTTGGCACCTTGTCATATGCCTTTTACAGGTTGATAAAACTTAAATACAGATCTTTGTTATATTCCCATAATTTCTCAACTATCTGTCATAAAGTGAAAATCTGATCCTGACAACCTCTATTTGGCCTGAATCCAGCTTGTTCTTCACCAAGCTTCTCTTCCACAATCCTTCTCAACCGTTTCTCAAGTATACTTGCATATATTTTACCAGGAACACTCAGTAATGAAATACCTCTGTAATTCTCACATTCAGTTTTGTTTCCCTTTTTATATATGGGTACTATGAGAGCTCTTCTGAACTATGCAGTGCAGCCACTGTAAGACTTTCATACCTCCATACTTGAGCATCTCTGGTCGAATATCATCTACTCCTGCTGCCTTTCCGCATTTCAGGCTTTTGATGGCTTTTTCTACTTCAAGTATGGATATGTATTCCTAACTGCATAGTAATTTGCTTACTTTTTATAATCAACTGACAATGGAGCTATGTAAGGAAAATGGATACCCAGTGATATTGTTAGATTTTGAAAAGCATTTGACAAGCTTCTATATAGAACTCTATTGCAAAAATTGGAGCAAATGCAGATGGATATGAATATATAATTTGGACTAGAGGGTGGCTTATGGACAGATATTAAAGAGCTGTTTATGGAGGAGCTGAGTCGAGGAGAAGGCATGTGATCAGCGGTGTAACACAAGTCTCAGTACTTGGTCCTCTGTTGTTTAATTTGTACATCAGTGATACAGGAAAATTATTTGACAGGAAATATTCAGTTGTCTGCTGATGATGATGCAGAACTAGGAAGAGCAATGATAAATGAAGGTGATGTAGAAATTGTGCTTAAAGACTTAAAACTGACTAGCAGCATGGGCAAAGGTAAAAATGTCCAATGTAATATGGCCAAGTGTAAAGTGATGCACTTTGGGAAGAAGAGATCACAAGCTATGTACTATGCTGATGGAACTGAACTACAGAAAACTGAAGAGGCCAGGGACTTGGGTGTGATTGTGAGTGAGAGAGAGAGAGAGAGATGAAATTTAGGGGCATATCATGAAGGTAACCAAAACAGTACAATCAGAATAGATGGCTGTTGAAGAACACACACACTAAGAAGCAGGGATAGATAGATTATTGTTCCCCTATATATAATGCCTTTAATAAGGCCATATCTGAACTATAGCTCACAGATCTGGACTCCCAGATTTCTTGCCCATGAAGAAGTTGTGGAAAGGATCCATAGGCGAGTGACAGATTGTAGCAAGCCTGTGGAATGCCCTCTATGAGAATAGACTGATGATCTGTGGGCTTCAAATATTAGCCGATAGGCAAAAAAGAGGAGACATGATAGAAACATTTAAAAAATTAAAGAAATTTTATAGGACAGACATTGAAGACTTTTTTTTTCAGTACATGGCAAAAAGGACAGAACAAGGGGTTACAGTGGAAGTTGTATAATAGTGTGGTTATCAAGGATGTTAGGACTAGATTTTATTTTACTACAAAATTGGTGAATGAGTGGAATAGGTGACCAGAGGTGGTTGAGGGTGCTTCACCAGTGAATGAGTTTATGCAGAGGTATTGTGTGAATAATGGCTGGTGTGTGAATAATGAATCTCTCATGATGAGTCTTCTGACACCATGGAGATACCTTATCGTCATCAAATTCCTGACATATGCTCTTAGGTTGTGTACAGGCTCTTATAATAAGAAGCAGGGATAGACAGATTATTGTTCCCTATTGTGACAAGAAAAGTTACATTATTACTAGCTTCCTGTCAACAATTTTCCTTCAAATTAATCTGTTATCTGATAAGACTCCAACATTATCTGATCTTATATTTCTGTGTTCTAAGGCACTTTTTGCTGTATGTATCAATCCATCTACATCTTGGTCATCCTTTGGATCTTTTTCCTGCCATCCTGCCAAAGAACACGTTTAGTTAATCTTACCTCTCACATTCTGTTTATGTGGCCATACCATCTGAGATAAGCTCTGCTAACAATGTCAAATTCTTTCCTAATATCCTCATTTTTAATATGATACTGCCATTGATGCCACCTGTTCAGTCCTCTAATCTTTCTCAGGAATCTCATATGTGGTCTCCAGTATTTGATCAAGGGTTTTATTTCTAAGCCAGCTCTCAGATCCATAAGTTAAAATTGGTTTAAACACTTGTATACAGCTAGTTTAGTGTTTTAACTACTCTCTCTCTCTCTCTTATTACATATAAATTAATTCAGTTAACTTCCTACCATACCAGCTTTGCTAATTCTGCTGTCTATTTCCAAATTTGCCATCTTCACTAAACATTGTGCTTAAATAGCTGAAATGTTTCCTTGTTCTATAAGTTCTCCATTCAGGATACAGTTGATGTTTTCATTGTTTCTGCCTATTTTCACTGTCTTTGTCTTTTTAATGCTGATTTTCATAACACATTTATTACAGCAGTTAGATATTCAATTTTATCAGGAAATCCTGCAGACTTGTCCTGGATTTATTTAGGAATATTGCACTATCTGCATAAAGTAAAGAGCTGAAACTAAGATCTCCAATTCATATATTAGGTATAATACCACTTTCCTTCATAATGTGATCCACACAGATGATGAATAACAGCAGACATAATACATATCCATGTCGCAACTCAAATAGAGATATATCCAGTTATATCAAGCAATACAATATATTGCTTGATATAACTGGAGCATTTTGAACAACTTTCCTCTTGGCTCCTTGTCATATGCCTTTTCCAGATCTACAAAACCTAAATACAGATCCTTGTCAGTATCAGATTTTCACTTAAAGTGAAAATCTGATACTGACTTTGTTTGGTCTGAACCTAGTTTGTTCTTCTCCAAGCTTCTCTTCCAAGTATACTTGCATAAATCTTACCAGGAACACTCAGTAGAGAAATGTTTCTTTAATTCTCACATTAAGTTTTATTTCCCTTTTTTTTTGTAGAGGGGTATTGTGAGTGCTCTACTCCAATCATCTAGAATTCGACCCTCTGACAAGGCCTTCTAAATTATAATAATAACATAATACATTTGAGTTCCTAAAGCAACTAACGGTCATAGAAATCTGACCACATTGAATATCTTCGTATTTCAGATGTATCTATCCTGATATTATCAAGCCATCTTTATTTGGGACATACCTGTTTTCTTAACATCATCTAGATCAATCAACATAATCCTGTTGACCAACCAAATGTCTTGTGTTCTGAAAACATAGCTAAATCATCATAGCCTTTCCTTACATAAGCTAGTGCTAAGAGGTGGCTCACCACTCCTGTGACATATCTCTTCATTATTCATGATGCCAAACCATCTTACTTCTAAAGTACTCAAATACTGTTGATCGAAGACATCAAATATACAATTTTCACTCAATGGCCACATCTCAACTCCATAAGGTGAAACAGGAGAGAGAGAGAGAGAGAACCAGACTATTGTAGGTTTTAAGCTTTTTTTTTTTCTTTACTGATATTTTGCTGTCTTTCCAAACTTATTTTGCTGTCTTTACAACTCAAATAGAGACGATGTATGGCTTGATATAACTGGAGCATTTTGAACAACTTTCCTCTTGGCACCTTGTCATATGCCTTTTCATAATTTTTTATATATCATAATTTTTTGAACTCTCCTGAAGCCATCCGTAACCATCTACCCACTTCATTTCTCATTTCACCAATGTCATTTACACAGCTACAACCAAGATAATTAAAGCAAGAGACTTGTTCTACAGTACACCCTTTAAGACAGAGGACTCATCTTTATCACCTGTTTGCATTAACTTTGTTTTCTCAATACTGATAATCAAATCTAACTAACTCCCAACATTATCAATTGCAGCAATGAAGTAGTTAATTATTTGTGAATAAAATCAAATCAGCAGCATAATTCAGATCAGATCAGATATTCTAAGATTCATAGACCACTTTAACCCATCCCAAATGTTTACCTTGCAGAGTCTTATTTATCACAAAATTAATTACAAGACTAAATAGAAAAGGTGATAGGACACACCCCACAGTATATGTTTATCAACTTTATCACAAGCCTTACTCTTATCATCTCAAGCAGTCATAATGCTAATAATAACAGGAAATTGATGAGGCACGAGATTTAGGAGTGTTGGTAGATAAGGAATTGAAATTTAGGGGACACATTGCAAAAGTGACCAAAACAGCTCATCAAATCACTTGGTTGCTGAAGAATACGATGACAAGCAGAGACAAGCAGGTTATTGTTCCTCTGTATCGAGCCTTGATAAGACCCCATCTAGACTACTGTGCTCAGATTTGGTCACCTAGGTTTCTTCTTGATGGGGAGGAGGTGGAGAGGATCCAGAGGCGAGTGACCAAGATGATAGCAGGTCTGTGGAATGAACCGTATGAGAACAGGTTGAGGATTTGTGGGTTGCAAAAATTGGTTGATAGGCGGAGGAGGGGAGATATGATTGAGACATTCAAATTACTGAAGGGTTTCTATAAAATTAATTCAGAAGATATTTTTGAGAACAGGGCTGGTTGTGGGAGGACTAGGGGACATCCATGGAAACTGGGCAAAAGTGTGGTTAGTAAAGGTGTTAGAGCTGGGTTCTTTACTTTTAGAGTAGTGAATGAGTGGAATGCGCTCCCTGAGTCTGTGGTGGATGCTGTGACAGTGAATGAGTTTAAGGCGAGGTATGATAGATACTGTATGAATGTCAAATAGTTGTGATGAATATGATTTGGGCCTCCCTCGATGAGTCCAATGACTCCCTGGAGTTGCCCGTAATAATAGTAATAATAATAATAATATTCAAAAGCTTTTACAATCTTCCAAAAATTTTGCCTATTGACTGAATGAAAAGCTTTTTGAAGTCAACAAAACACATGATCACAGGTTTGTGAAATTCTAAACATTTCTCAAGGATCTATGAAAGTATTTGGTCTAAGAAGCTTCTTCCTTCTCTGAATCCTCCTTGTTCATCTCTAAGTGGCTTATCCACCAATTCCTTTATTCTGCCGAATAAAAATTATACAGGCCCTTATCTGGAATATACAATAAGCTGATTCCTCTATAATTCTCATATACTGTGCAATCTCCCTTTCTTAAAAATGGCATTACTGTACTTTTAGCAAAGCCTTTTGGAACTTTATCACTTTGAGAGAAAATGTTCAGAATCTCAGTCAGCCAAGTCACTATACCCTCCATACCTCCTTTTAACATTTCTGTAGTAATTTCATAATATCCTGTTGATTTCTGAATTATCAGAATAATTTATAAATCTAACCTCAGATGGTGTAATGGGACCGATATCAAAATTGGGAAATGGAACTAGTCTGTTCAATAAGGATAACTGAATCACAAGACTGAATATTGTTTGAAAGATTATCAAAATGCTCTGCCCACTTTGCTGTGATGACATCCTGCCCTTCAATTGTGTTCTTATTTTTATCTTTTAATGACTTCACTCCCTTCTACCTGTCTATTGACAGGAAGAGCAGTCACTATCCATTTAGATGAACACAAATCGTACATCTGCAATCAAGACTATGGTCAATCTGGCCTTGCACACTATGTATTAGATATAACTCACAGAATCTTCTGGAAGAAACCACCATGCTCCACCATAGTAAATTTAAAAAGGAAAGACTGTTTTTGGAATATGCAGTGACGCTCAGAAATCAACCTAAGTTAAACAAATACAGATGCATAAAACTTCCCAAAATTTGGGAAACAATAATCGTCAGGGGTCCCAGTTTACATCCTGAGCCACCTACAAATGCCCATAGAGAGGGCACAAGTAGATAGGACTTTTAGAGTCACCCACATGTTTCACTAAGTGTCATATTTTTTTTTTGTGTGTGTGTGTGTGTGTGTGTGTGTGTTACAAGTGTTATTTGTACTCCCTTAAGATGTTTCGGTGACTGAGACGAAACAGTGGAAGAATTAAAATTAGTTTTTAATCCTTTCCTAGTGCTGTCGATACCCCATTAAACCTCCAACATGATGTCCTTCCAGCAATTAAGCCTTAACATGCAGAAACATGGCATTTATCTAGCTTATTTAAACAGCAGGTGCTTCTTTACGTGAATAATGATTGGAGTTTATGAAATAATAATGTTTTTCTGTTGATATGCAACATGAGTGAAACAATATTTTCAAAAACGTTTTACACCAAGATGTCATTTTTCCTAATAGGTTTTGGTCAGCCTGGTTGGCAAGTGGTTAATATTTTCGCTCTCCATCTAACAGGCTGCAGGCTTGAACCCCACCATAAGCATGAATGTTTGTCATTGTCTAGATGGGAAATGAATTTCAGTGCCCAGTGTGAGACCATTGTCCACTGAAGGCGTGAAGTAGCTTGAAAAAGTTCCATGGTTTGTCTCTAGAATGGAGCTTCTGGATTATGTAAAAAATAAATACAAAAAATATATAAAATTAATAAAAAAAAATTTTTTAAATCCTTAGCCCACTCCTGATACTAATGCACTAGAGGTTTTACAACATTTTGTAAGTGGGGGTCACATAAAACAAGTGTCAATCTTAATTAGATATGTAATTAAGATCTTATTTAGAGTGTGTAATTTGAGCACAGTAATTTGAGTCATAGTGCATCTTGGTAATTAAGTCATAACACCTTTGAAATTAAGTCATAACGCGCATGCCTGCATGCATATGTGTGTAATGCAAAATTTAAGAACATGTCCCTTTTTTAATATAAAATATGTCCAATTTATATATACATATATTAAAGCACATAAATCACTGATGATAGTAACAAGTTGTTTTCACTCAGGAGGAAAGTAAATTATACTCACCATGAAATTATATTCTTGTTTTCACTCTTACTTTATCCTAGCATGCAAAAAAAAAGGTTTGCACTTAAAATATGTTCATGACCAGGGAAATTTAAGGTCAAGCCCACTGTTATCTATATGCAAATAGCCTGGTTATGAAGATATTTCATGTAAAAAAATTGATTACATTAAAATTAAACTTGCCAAGAAATTATATTCTTGTTTAATCCTTTTATACAAGTGCAAGCACACAAAGTTTACACGTAAAGTATCTTCACAACTACTTGTATATAGAGGCTCATCACTTCACATTAAATGCCTTAGTATCTCATAATGTAAAGCAAACATCCTTTTGGAAGTTTGGAATTTTCCACAGAATGCAATCCACTACTCTTCAAATTAAATGCGAATCCTTCTCAGACATCCACGGTATACTACAGGTTACTCGACCTCTCAAGTATGGGATTATCATTGAACAAAATGGCCATAAATCACTTTTTCTTCTGAATTATATACTAAAGGATGTAATTTCCAAAGAGACGTTTTTTTAAAGATGCTACATGTTGTTTTTATCCACAAGTCATGATTTTTTCCCCCATTATATTATTAATTTCATATTATACTGCAGTTTAGTATACTTCTACATATGTATCAAAGTGGGTAGTCAGTATTAAAGCACAAATAATGGGGGATACTGAAATCTAGTGTCTACCTAAGAGAACTCATGTATCATGGGGGGGGGGGATCAATTCAGAGATCAAACTGATTGAAGGTCTGAAATTTTAGAGATCAATGGTTTAAAGGTCATGAAAGTAGCTGACTACTGTGGCTTCAATTTTTCCATCAGTTGATCCACTTTCTTCTTTCAAGCATCATGCAAAAGAAATAGTTGCATTATTTTAAATTATACCACCAATTCTTCTCTAGTTTTATAGAACATGAAAAAAGATACAGTAAAAAGTGCCATAGAAGATAGAAATATAAGATCTGATAATGCTGGAGCTTGACAGGTAATAGATTTATTTGGAGGGAAATTGTAGATAGGAAGTTAGTAATGATGTAAGTTTCATGCATCATATCCTTAAAAACCCCTTCAGGATATATGTCAGGAATTTGATGAAGATGATGATAAAAAATGACTATGAAAAATAAAGATTTATCACTTAATGAGAAATTTTAAAAACATAATAATTCCAACGTGTTTTACATGAAACATTTAACATACCTTTCAGAAAGATGAAGAGGCATACTAAGTGTGTTTTCTATTGACACGTAATAGGTGCTTAATAAACGATTAAAAATAATAGTTTCAAGAATTCTCACAGGGTTGAAAGCAACAACACAATTTTCATGAAAACACATCCAAACATCATTTCTGACACATCCAATTAATCTGCACTTGTGATCTGCAAATTCTCTTTAAAAAATAATAATAAACATTTTAAAACAAAATTAACTTGAAATTAATTAACTTTTATGTTTTACTCCACTTAAAAATTGTATATAATTTTTACTTGTGTTACAAAAATAAGATAAACAGGATAAAAAAAAATCAAAAGAATACAAGAACAAGGCATAATTTAGCACTTAACTAGAAACAGAAAGACTTGGTCCATGAAAGAGAGAGTGTTATGTGAAAAAAGCATATGATATACTCAAACAATATATTATTACCTTGATCACAATTAGAAGCTAATTATAAAAAAAGTTTGGTATTCAATATGGTGGCACAAGGACAACTAGAGTCATACTGTGCCAATATATGCCACATGTGCCAATATTGAATGCAATAAATATATAATAAATACATAAAACAATAGCATAAACAGGTATAAAAATGTGTTTAAAAAAACTACTGTAAAAGTATAAAAACAAGCATAAAGAAATTCATACGAACATAGATAAAAAAAAGACAGCTGTTAAAAGCTTATTTATATACACTATCTACATTCTATTAATAAAACTAATACATACAACCTGTACATAATCTTATAAAGGTGATAAATATTAATTCTCTGTAAAAATTTTAAAATGAAAATAATGCCTAATTAATCTGATAAATCTGCCTGAGAATACACAGCTTAAACTAGTTATTAATATGACTAAAATAGTGACTGCACTCACTGATGAAATGAAGGTAGTCAATCTCATTATTAGGTTTAATGGAATGAATACAGCACAGAGGAACAATAAAATACAACTATATTAGATCCTATACTTCATCCTATACTGTCACAGATACACTCTCAAAATTTTAAAAGCACACACAAAAATACTGAAAACAATAAGTAAAAAAATTAGACTAAAAGCCTAAAGTCTTATGAGGGGTACCCTCCATTGGTGCAAAGTAATGCAAAGCTAGCACATCTGTTGGTGTCAAGAGCCTTAGATGAATGAAATTTTATCTCAAGCTTAACACAAGTGGGTATAATTCCAGTATCCATGCACCCTTGAAGTTCCCTGGATAACTGGAGTTTCCAATTAACTGTAATGTTTAGTTTTGTATACGATGCCTACTATACGAAAAATTAAGTCTAGTATTTTGGCTTTAAATTAAAGATACCAAGAAATTATATACTTGGTTTAATCCTTTATCCAAGTGTAAGCAAACAAAGTTTGCATCTGAACTATTTTCAGGACTGGGGCAACTCATGGTAAACGTGGTATGACTTCACATCACTTACCTTGGTATCCCATAATGCAAAGCACATCTCCTTGCAGACATGTATAATGCTATGCATTATGGGAAGGGTCACTACCCAGACCAATTTCAACCTTTATTGAGTTCTCATCAGTGGGAGCCAGACCCAGAGGTGATACCAAGGTTGAAGTAATGCAAAAGTCATATTTTCATATATGAGTTTCCAAAAGGTGTCACACATTATTAAAATACTCTGGATTAGAGACAGTTGGTGAAAGTTTTTCCACTTTAGTTATACTATAAATTAAAAATACCAAAAAATTATATACTTGGTTTAATCCTTTATCCAAGTGTAAGCAAACAAAGTTTGCACCTGAAGCATTTTCAGGACTGGAACTGCAAGTAGATGTGCAAAACCTTTACCACAGGTTACCCCAGTCCTGAAAATACTTCAGGAGCAAACTTTGTTTGCTTACACTTGGATAAAGGATTAAACTAAGTAAATAATTATTTCTTAGTATCTTTAATTTATAGTATAACCAAGTGGAAAAACTTTCAACAACTCTCTCTAATCCGGAGTATTTTAATAATAAGGCAAGACACCTTTTGGCAACTTGTATATGAAAATATGACTTCTGCATTACTTCAACCTTGGTATCACCTCTGGGCCTGGCTCTTGTGATGAGACCTCAATAAAGGTCAAAACTGGTCTGGGTAGTGACCCTTCCCATAATGCATAGCATTTTACATGTTTGCAAGAGATGTGTTTTGCATTACGAGATACTAAGGCAAGTGATGTGAATTCATACCACCATGAGTTGCTCCAGTCCTGAAAATACTTCAAGTGCCAACTGTTTGCTTACACTTGGATAAAGGATTAAACTAAGTATATAATTTCTTGGTATCTTTAATTTATAGCATAACCAAGTGGAAAAACTTGCAACAGTATTTAGGCTTTTTGTGATGGATTAAACTCATTATTGGGTTTAATGGAAAGAATACAGCACAAAGTAACAATGAAATACAAGTTTATTAGATCTTATATTGTGGAAAATTATATTCTCTTACAATGTCTATATTCCTAGACATTGTCAGGGATACAATCTCCAAATTGTAAGAGAACACACATAAAAAACGCCTACGAAAAATTTCAAAAAATTAAGGATAAGCATATCAAAAGGTATGAAAATTTTAAGAAGTCTGTTTCTCAGCCACACAGTCAACCTCTTCAAGTTGCTATTAAATTTTTGTCCAAAATTACTTGACAAAGCAGGTAGTCTGCCTCCTTAGCCTTGTCTGCAATCTTGCAGTGTTGCCTCGTCAAGTTCCATCTTTCACATCAAGCTGCATAAGAACATTGCTTTCACCATTTACTTATCTCCTACTAATGCCAATAACATCAGGCTTGACATAGCTGATATCCTTAAGCAAACATTGTCATTATCCAAAAGAAATCTCTCCAACAGCCAGTTGCATATTCTCTGTAAATTATACAAAGACAATAACATAATAATAATAACAACTAGAGCCGACAAATATATTGCTGCTGCGGTCATCAATACTACTGATTATAACTGGAAAATGAATGTGTTACTTAGAGACTACACTATTTGTAAACCTCTGGATTATGATCCCACCAATTCTCAGAAAAAATATTGAAAAGAAAATGTCACTTCTGGGCCTTCTGAAATATTAAAAAACTCAGATTGCCTAAATTCATAAACTTTATTAACCCTCTCCATTCCATACTGGGTGCTACTAACTCCCTCTTTTAGAGTAGTTAAACAATTAACTAAATTTTTAACTCCACTTCTTGGTTAATTCAAAATTTAGTTTTAAATAATAATGATATCATGGTGAGCTTTGATGTCATCTCCCTTTCTGACAGTTTAACTTTACTGAAAAAGTATTCACCAACCCCAATATCAATGATCTTTTCAACTTAGCCATTCATCTTGGCTACTTCTTTTGGAAGGATATCATATATAAACAGATACAGAGTACAGCCATGGGCTCTCTTCCTCTAGCCAATTTCTATATGGAATATTTTGAAAAAAACATGCCATTGATACTGTCATTCTCAAACTTCCTATCTGGCAAAGATATACTGATGATGTGTTCTCCATTTGGTCACATGGCTCAGACACATTAGATTCCTTCCTCCACCTCAACAGTCAGAAAACCAGAATCCAGTTCACCATAGAAAAACAAAATAATAGCCTGCCTTTTCTAGATACTCTAATCACACATCTTCCCAGTGGCATCTTTCTCAGTTTTCATAAAACCCACCCACACAGGTAGAACTACTGTCCCTCTCAACAGTATAATGTTATCAAACCCCTGTCAACAGAGCCTCCAACCTCTGTTCCACCAAGGCTCCCCTTTCAGCTGAACTCTAGTTTATTTGCCATGCCTTCCTGTTCAATGGTTACACTGCTAAAAAGATTAAGAAATGGTTTTTCTCGCCTTCTCCTCAGATCTCTCTCGACAAACAGACTACAGTAATGATATTACCATTCCTTATATCTGGGGTACCTCAGAAAAAAACAGCCAGAACTCTAAAAAAATATAATGGTGGTCTGAAAAGTTCTCGGCCTCGACCATAGATGGCAACACTATCAGCAAGATTTTTTTTCTAAGTTGGTACATCTGTCATAAGCATCCATGTGAAATTGCAAGTCATTCTATCAAGTAGTTTTTTTTATGCAGCTGTCTGAAGCAAAAGTGTTGTCTGTATCCCTTGAAATGGATAAAATTGAGTAGTGTACAGTTATAAAATTGTTTGTAAAAGAAGGTTTAATGCCAGAAGAAATTCATTTGAAGTTCATAAACGTTTAGGGGCACTCTTCTCCTTCATATTCAACAATTAAGAAATTGGCTGCTGAGTTTAAACGTGGCCATACCAGCCTTGAAGATGATCCACGTGAAGGATGTCCAAAAGTGTTACAACACCAGAAATCATTGATCGACTGCACGATATTGTATTGGATGACCGGCAAGTCAAAGTGCATAAAATTGTTGAGACTATAGGCATTTCAAAAGAACGTGTAGGATATATTTTGCATGAAGAATTGCAAATGGAAAAGTTTTGCACAAGATGGGTGCCATGTTTGCTCACAGCAGATCAAAAACACACTCGCATGAAAATCTCTGAACAGTGCTTGGAGCATTTTAACAAGAATAAAACTGATTTTGTGCATCGATTTATTACTACGGATGACACTTGGATTCACCATTACACTCCAGAATCCAAACAGCAGTCAAAACAGTGGACAGAAGCAGGTTGTTCAACTCCAAAGAAAACAGTCAGTTCCATCAGCAGGAAAGGTCATGGCATCAGTGTTTTGGGATGATAAATGCATTTTGTTTATTAATTATCTTGAAAAGGGTAAAACAATAACCAAGGAATATTATTCCGATCTTTTAACCAGACCAGACGAAAAAATTCGTGAGAAAAGACCCGGCTTGCAGAATAAAAAAAATCATCTTTCATCAGGATAATGCATCTGCCCACAAAGGTGTTTTGGCAATGGGAAAATTAAGGGATCTGCACTATGAATTGTTGGAACATCCCCCTTATTCCCCAGATTTGGTTCCCTCTGACTTCTATCTCTTCCCAAAACTAAAACTTTTCCTTGCTGGTCAGCATTTTTCTTTGAATCAAGAGGTGATTGCAGCTCTTACTGAGAACCACTACAGTGATGGGATAATGGTGCTGGTGCACTGCTGTCATAAATGTATTAGTCTTAAGGGAGATTATGTTGAAAAATAAAAATAATTTTGAAATTATAAATTTGTTTTTTCATTGTTAGGCTGAGAACAGTCAGACCACCCTCGTTTGTAATGTTTTCAAAATCTGATCTCCTAAGTGTCCATTCCCTTTCCTCTCTGTTCTAGGTGTTTACGAGGATTCATGTTCTTGAAAATTATCTTATTATGGCCATCCAGAAGGCTCCGGATGTTTCTGCAGCTCCAGTAAGCCATGGGTTCACTGCTTTCCCCACCCTTGGCCAATTTCTTTATGGAGACATTTGAAGAGAAAGCCTTAAACTCCGCCCCACAAAAACCCACTATTTGGCTTCTTTATGTGGATGATGTTTTTGCTATTTGGCCACATCAGACACACTCCATTCCTTCCTAACACACTTAAACAACCAACACCCCAGAGTCCAGTTCACCTTAGAAAAAGAGGAAAACAACACCCTCCCCTTCCTAGACACTTTAATCACCTGCCAGCTTGATGGATCTTTGGTTTTCTCTGTTCACAGAAAACCCACCCATACTGGCAGATACATTCACCAGCAGTCCCCCCCCCCTCACAACAATATGGGGTTATATAAACACTATATAACAGGGCAAAATTAATCTGCTCAGATGACAAGGCTCTAACTACTGAACTAAACCACATCCTCAAAACTTTCTTAACCAATGGCTATAACCCCAAAAAAATCCAAAAAATACTAAAACCAATAAACCACAACCCCCCCCTCCACAATAAAGATTACACCAAGTCTATCACCATCCCCTACATCCAGGGCACCTCTGAGAAAATAACCAATATCCTCAAAAAATATGACCTTACTTCCTGTTACAGACCATATAAAAAGTTGGCATCCCTTATCCGCTCTACCAAAGACCAACCACTTCCCCTAGACCTACCTGGGGTATACCAGGTCCCTTGCAGCTGCAAATTATCCTACTTTGGCCAAACAGGCAGAACAACAAATATCAGGATTTCAGAACACCAAGACTACATCCGGTTTCACCAGTACAGCCGCTCTGCGCTGGCAGACCATGCCTTAGATACCCACCATAAAATTCATTGGAAGAAAACAAAAATAATTCATCGCAGCAAGTTTAAATATGAAAGATTATTCAAAGAATCTTCAACAGCTCTAAAAAACGTTCCTAACCTCAACAAATTTGGGTGCATGAAACTACCCCAAATTTGGGAGACTTACATTATGAGAACTTCAGCCCAACTGCCAAGACTACCAAATTAGCCCACCAGAGGGCACCATTAGGACTTTAAGAACAATATTAGTTTCTTGCTTTCTTCCTCATTTGCTTTGTGTTAGTGCCTACGTGCACATACCATATCTTTATGTTCCTGAAGATGGCAATGTGACGTTGCTGAAATATAGAAGTTATTCATTAAAGTTACCTTTAATTAATATACTTTATATGCGTTGTTAATTCCGTAAACTAATTACCAGTTATGTCTGACCAACGTATAAGCCTTGCTACTAGAATGTAAAGAGTATCATGAATTTGCATATATATATAAAATGCACATTTGGTAGTGTTGCAATCTCATGTAGTTAAAGGCAAGCTTTATCATACAGCTTAGCAGGAAAGTTGTTACTTTCTGGTGGCATCTGAGAAGATACTGTATTATGCATTTGAGAGGACACTAGAATACTCCACTAGAGTTCTTAATTTTTAACTGTCAGTGAAGACAGGCACAAAATTAGAACACTCAGTCCCATGAACTTGAAAGAGCTGCTGGTGGACAATGGGAGGCATGGAATGGTAACCTGCACAGAGAAAAGCTATAAAGGTGGTGGTATGTATGAATACCACAGAGGTAGTGTATTTTATGTCTGTGAAATATTGTCCAGTCTCATATCCAAAGCTTCTAAGAGCGCAATTGTTTACAAATCAAAGAAGGAACGTATGGCAATCTGATGAGAGCTGTACAGATTCTCCCACCTTGGAGACAAAAAATAGTTGACCATGTGGGATGGTCTGGCAGGGATTTTATTTTGGCAGTGTATAACAGTCAGCTGTTGACATTGAAATAATAGTTCATTTCCTTCAACACAGAAACTCAGGATCCATGAAGTTTGAAATGCTCCAATTGCAATTTTTATAGCTTGATGGTGGATAGAGCCCAACCATCATAGTGGTTGGGGTCTATCCACTCTAGATGCACACAGCTAGAACCCATAATCAAATTTAGATCTGATCGGTGAATGGTACAAATGGCACAAAGTACATTTGCCAGCACACTAAGAAGCGGAAGGGAAAGGTATGAAGGATGATCAAATGAGAGAGCAAACCATGGAAATATTTTTGTGAAATATGAGTACCAAGAACTTAGCTTCTGTTTCAACTGGATTAAAGTTTGTATAGTCTGAGTAACATAGCAAGATGAAGACCAGATCTGCAGCAAAAATGAACATAAAACTGTCTTTCTTTTACTGGGAAAATCTGAACTCATGTGTGACTATTTTGAAAGATGATCAATTGCTTGTTGCAGCTATCTTTCTATAACCATCATGTAGCAGAAGATGGTAAAGTCGTCCATACAGAAGACATTACTTAAAGTTGAGGAAGTTGTTTGGTTATTGAGTTTACCTTAATTGCAAAAAAGTAACACTTAAAACTCAATCTTGCAAGACTAACTCTCTTGGGCATACACAATCTAGGGAGAGTGGTTCACACTAAGACTTGAAAGATTTGGTTAGATAAAAAGTTCTTGATAAAACAAGGGATGTTTGCTATGAGACCAAAGTTGTGTAGGTCTTTCAATATTCCAAATCTCCATGCAATGTTGTAAGCTTTTTCCATATCAAAGAAAACCAATACTAAATGTTTATGTTTTAAGAAGATGTCTATATCACTAGTGAATGTTTCTAGCTGTACTAGATGATCAGTTGAGTGATATTTGCAGAAGCCACATTATCTTCTCGAGAAAAGATTGTTTCTCTCCATAAACCATAAAAGTTCAGTTTTAAACCATGTTTTCTGGAATCTTACACAAGCAGTTGATCAGAGCAATTGGAAGATAGTTCATTAGGATTTTTGGATCCTTCCTTCCTTAGTTTGGAAAGACAACACTAATCATCTTTTGCCCGGTTTCTAGAAAAACCTTGTCATAAAAAATTCTGTTCAACAGATACAGCAGTTGATCCATGGAAGATTGTGACAGATCTTTATTCATCCCATAATGGATTATCTTGGGCAACATTTAAGCAAAATGAACAAAATATGGCCTTTTTCTGTTTTATCTTTTTGAACAAGAAACTCTAGGGGATAAGAAGATATTGCTGCCAAAAATCTCCTCTAGAGTGCCAGCAACTGCTGTTTGGTTGACAAATGTACCTCCATTATGTTCAAGGATCAAAGGTGGATGGGTGGTACAAGGTCTTGTAGAAGAGTAATGAGTTTTTTGTTTGTTTTTTTAATGTGACAATTAGCACACTAATGAAATAATGATGACATAGTATATTAGAGTGATTCACACTCTTTCTGTCAGTACCAGTTTCTCATCAGTAGCATAAACACCTGTCAAGTAATTGTGTTTTTAGTAAGTGTATATTTGGTGAGTTCATTACAAAAATGGAGAAAAGAAATCTTGAAAAATGTGCAATTAAATTTTGTGTTAAACTGAACAATAGTGCTACCGAAGTATTTGATAAAATTAAGCAGGCGTATAGAAATCATTCTCTAAGAAGAATTCTCCAAGATTGAAGAAGCAGCACATGAGTAAGTCCAAAACAACAATGATAATTGTCATCTTTTTTTTGATAGCTATGGCATGGTCCACCAAGAATTTTTACCTCCTAAAGTGACTGTTAATCAAATTTGCTACAAAGAAATCCTTGAATGGTTGCAAAAATGCATCTTACAGGTGCATCCAGAGATTGCAAATGATTGGATCTTGCATCAAGACAATGCACCTTCTCATTCTGCACTCTTGGTTTGTAAGTATTTAGCCAAAAAATGCATTCGTGTGATTTTTTTCTTTTCCCCAAGCTCAAGAACAAGGTGGAAGGGAATTATCGATTTTGAGACTGTAGAAAACATACAAAGAGCAATGATAGGCCATAAGTGAGCTAACAGAAGAGGACTTCAAATTCTGTTATACCACACGGAAGGAATGCTGGAACCCATGCATTCCATGCAAGAGATAGAAGGTGCCCACAATATATCAGAAGATTAATTGAATATAAGAATTTTGTCTCATTACTTTTTTTTGCTAGATCCCATATATTTGCCCTTCATTTTCTGGATTTTACCCCAGATCTCTTTGGTGTTAAATGATCTGGTTATAGAGGATGCATATTAGTTCCAGGATTCTTTTTGGTTCTGACAATGAATACATCTTACTCAGGCACATGCACATTTGAAAAAAATCAAGCTCAAGAAACCTTCTCATGTTGTGGGATATCTGTAAAAGATGCTTCCAGCCTTGTTCTGAGCTTACTTCACAATCAATGTTCCACTACAGTTTAGAAAAAAGTGAAACTGATTAGATATTTTAGATATTGCAGATATCTAAAATATTGCAATGGGAAGGGAAATAATCACTTCCATACAAGTGATTATTTTCAGTTTCCCACTTAAATGGTGGGATAGGAGAATGAGCAAAGAGTTAAATCAGTGGCAACAAAGGCTTGAATAGTTAGAAGAAGGTGTTGTTTCCTGTGTTCAGGAAAGAGATTGTTGTTGTTGTTGTTGAGCATATGCTCCACAACCCTGATATTAGTTCAGGTGCTACCCCACAGTGTTGTGGTCATTTAGATTTCCTATTAAAAGTAAAGGGAAAGTAACTGATATTACATCATCAAAATCATCCTGAGAAAAAATCTGCATTAGAAGTTAAGAAGAGGCAGCATACTGTTACAAGGCATTCAACTAAGAGTTGAATAGCAAGTGCCTCTGTTTGTATTGAGTGAGACTTCCCGGAAGGGAATATGGTTGCAACAAGGACGGTGAATCCATTGCAGGTCCATTCCCCATCCTGTCCTTACAAATGATGACTACATTTCATAATATGGAATTGTCACCTGGCTTCAGGTATAAGCCACAACAGTTTATACTTCTGTAAGATAAACTTGATGTTTTCCTGGAATCCATGACAAATTCTATTGTATAATAGAACTGTTCATTTAAATATAAAGAGCCAATAGGCTTCATTTCGGCGATATAAACATTATTAAAATTAAGGGGATGTTAAATCCCACATTGTTTTAAAACCGAATAAAAAACTCAAAGATTGGAATCAGAGAGTTTCATGCTGAATATATAGTAAACTATAAAAGAATCGGCGATTACTAGCGTGAGCTAATGCAAGTAGTCCTAGTACGTAGTACAATCTCGGGCAACTCGCAGCAAAGGTGGTAAAGTTCTGATCGCTATTCTTGGTATTTTCCATAATGTAAAAACACATTTCCTAGGAAATGTATCTTGTTATTACATTATGGTGGGAAGTCACTACCCAGACCGGTTTCAGTATTTTGGTCTAGCTACTCACTGATGAAGCCTCAAAAAAGGCTGAAACCGGTCTGGGTAGTGACTTCCCACCATAATGTAATGAGAAGATACATTTCCTAGGAAATGTGTTTTTACATTATGGAAAATACCAAGAATAGCGATCAGAACTTTACCACCTTTGCTGCGAGCTGCCCGAGATTGTACTACGTACTAGGACTACTTGCATTAGCTCACGATTATAATCGCCGATTCTTTTATAGTTTACTATATATTCGGCATGAAACTCTCTGATTCCAATCTTTGAGTTTTTTATTCGGTTTTAAAACAATGTGGGATTTAATATCCCCTTAATTTTAATAAGAACTGTTCATTATTTATTATTAATGGTGTTATCTGGCTCCTGTTGTTGTGAGGTCTTGTTTTCATTGGACTCGGATTTCTTCTTGCTGGAAAAACGTGGATGGCTGTCAATCATTTCTTCTTCCTCAGGAAAAATATACAAGATGTTATAGAATTGGACACCATTCAGGGAATGAGGTATATTAACTGTTTTATCTTCTTGTTGGGTGAACAGAGGTATCCATTCATTTTAGTGCTTCTCAGTATAAATAACATCGAGATGAAAAACAGATTAATTTATTGAGTCATCGCTGGTTTTCTATCTAGCAACCATCAGAGCACAAATTATAACTGAGACAAGCCTATACTTAAACATTAGAAACAATTCAGTTTGTAACTGACACAGAACTAATGTCCTAACAAGGAACTCTCTGTGAGCTGGTTAACCACAAAGTTAATTTGGAGAAGTCAAGTAGCTGGTTTCATAATGACTGTCTCCCATATAATTAACAAATTAATGCAATCTTTCTTGTTGAGGGAGAGCTTCATAGCAGATACTGATTCTAAAACTAGACTTTTAGACTTATAACGACTGCTATGTAAAACCGGCCTTCTTCCATACACTCCTAAATGAAGGAGTACCTAAAGCATGGTCTGCTAGTCCCACTTTACCATAACGATGATCATGGATGCAATTTTTGTGTTCTTCAAGAGAGATGTTAACTGATTTACCAGTCTGCCTAAGTAGACCAAACTGCAGGAACTATACATACTCCAGGATGTGCATGAGGATAAAGTTGATGTTTAGGAAAGCAGATGAGAGAAGCTAGCTGCATGAGTGGTATGGAGATCATATTTGGAGAGAACTTTAAATATCTTTTCTGATGTGTCCTTTATATATGGAATGGAAATAGTCTTGTTGTGATCCTGTGTTTGTTGTAGGAGGAATGTGGTGGGGGATGAATGAATGAATGTAGTATTTTATCTATTTTACACAGGCTGAAGTCATTGGATAAAAAATTGCTCCAAAGGTCCCCAAGCTCATTTTTAAGGGATGTGTCATTACAACAAATAGCCTAACTCTTTCGGCTTTCTCTTTCCTTAAAAGATGTCAGGACACCAACACTATTCCTTAGTGTCTAAAATTTGGACAGAAGTTCAATTCAGAAAAAGTTAAATGTATTTACACACAGGCAATCTTTGCATTTATCCATTAACAGACTGGCAACAACTGCATCAAGCTACTGAAAATCAACACTGCCATCACCATATTACATGAAGAACTTTCTGAAATACTTAATTCAGACCTGTAGTCAATTCTAAACCTTTCTTCTTCTTCTTTCAAGATATAGCCAGCAAAGATTGGTCGATTGGTAGAGCCTCTGCTACTAATGGCTCACAAAAAGTTAAGCAGGTTTGAGCGCGGTTAGTAGTTAGAAGGGGTCAATCGTTTGATGGTGTTGGCACATTCTCCCTCGATGAGTCTTTGGACTCCCTGGAGGTGTCACATAATAATAATAGGCTAAAAACCTGTTCTGGCATTCTAAGGATTACATTTTCATTCTCTTCCTATATCTCTTTTTCCCTCTGTTTATACTTTGTTACTTCTTTTGGTAGCCTTCCTTCCTCCATTCTTTGTATATGTTCTCTTCAATTCGTTTGGTGTTCTTTGATTTTATCATTTATTGCTTGTATTTGTAATTCCTCCCTGATTTCACCATTTTGTATTCTATCCATTCTTGTACATCCTTTAGTTGCGCTAAGGAACTTCATTTCAGCTGCTTGTATTCTACTTTCATCTTTTTTTCATGCTATCCAACTTTCGAACCCCATATAGTATTGTTGGTACTACCATGAATTTATAATTTTTGTAATTGTGTTTCCTTCCTTGTTTTCCCTTGTGCTGTTCATCTAATAATATCGCAGATTGATTGAAAATGGTATAACTTACTGTCTATATCATTATCTATATCAAATGTTATGTCGCATCCTAAATATGGAAAATGTTGTACTTGTTCTAGAGATTGGTTTTCAGTGACTATTTTTGCTCATATGGCATATTTACCCAAGAATACCATAGTTTTAATTTTCTTTGATGAGATTCATAAAGTGTATTCACTAGTTAATTGCTATAGATGGCAAACAGATCTCTAGAGATCATCTTCTGATTTTTGTATAATTACTTGATCACCTGCAAAAAGTAAACACAGTATTTTTTGCAGGTGATCAAGTTCTATTGTATGTATGTGTGTGTGTATATACATATAATACCACATTGGAAATGCTGCCACTAAAGAATTTAAAAAAGCGAAGTACTGCAGTTTAGAAAAATTAAGGCTCTTCAACAATATAACACATTCCGACCACAACTACATCAAGAATGTGTAGTAGTGAATCTTTCGATGCGGGCACTCTCAGAAGATGTTGTCATCGCACTTAGTCAAGGGCATAATTTTGCCATCACTCCCACAAAAAGTATCAGTTTTGAAATAATGATCAGCATAAAATGCAGTATCTATGATCTCTCGTTCACAATGGCTAATAACATTTGTCTTGATGTGGGCAGTATCCTGACTAAATTCAAACCTCACACAAATAACATTCCACCTGAAGAAATATCAGTACTTAAGGTTAAAAAAATTATCACAACCAAAGCTGACAAAGGCAATGTCACTGTTATTATAATAGAAAAATGAATTATCTCCTTAAAGACTCCTCTGTCATATTATAGATTGGGATCATACTAAATCTCAAAAAAAAAAGTATCAGGTAATCAAAAACTGTTCATGTGGTTTTTCATAATAAAAATCAAACAACTGCAGAAATTTTTCATAAAATGTTTTAATCATTAAAATAAGCACCTTCACAATCCAAGATCTCTTTCCCAACAAGATAGAAGTTTGTCAATTCTGCTTTTATAAAACGTTTTATCTTTAGAAGTAATAAACCTAGCAACCTCCACATTAATCTATGTTTTATTGAAGAACTGTCTAGTTTGCATGTGATTGTCTAGCATCAAAAAAAGATGATAATTCCTTGGAGAAATATCAAGAAAATAAGGAGGATGAGGTTTTGCAATGTCCTGCAAGAATAGCACTTTCTTTCAATTAACTAGTCCTGGCTGTTTCTGAAGAAATGCATCCTGCACATGCTTGAGTTGCATTGAGTGGATCTCAGCTGTAATTGTTTAATCAACTTTTATTCACTTTAAAACTTTCTTACATGTTATTATTTTCAATATGAAATTCAATTTTATCCTGCTCAAGACTAAATAGTGACCACTTACAATTTCAAATCCTCTGTACACTCTGGTGTCCTGCATCAGGGAGAAAACATCACTATCAACAATAACATAGTCAATGAGACTTTTCTTATTCCTTGCCTCTTCTCTCCATGTGAATTTGTGGACATTTTTATGTTGGACCATGGTGTTAGTAATAACCAGTTAATGTCCTGAGCAGAAATCCAACAGATATTTGCCATTATTATTAGCTAATTCCATATTAATTTCCATTATTCCATATAAATTTATTCAACTAGCTCTCCAGCATATTCATTCTATTATCTATCTGTATATGTAGCCTGTCGCCTTCATCAAAACAGCCTAAAGAGTCTAAATATTTTACTTGTTACATACATACATACATACATTCAAAAATGAAGTTGATGTTTGCATGTTTTTGTACTAGTCTTTTTGCTGCTGATTTCAATGCAAAATATGTAGCTGCCTTTATTCAAGCGAGTTAAGGAGTTCAGAATTGTACTGGTTTTATCCAAAAGCATAATTTGAACTAAATAAAGCAAAGAGCTGATTTGAATATCTCCAACTTTCTAAGAGGTTTAATGCCATTTTCCTTCATAATGTGATCCATAAAAATGGTGAATAAAAGTGTAGATGAACACCCTTGTGATATACCTGATTTTACATTAATTCATCTTCCCGTATCTCATTCAATTATAACTACTAAATTACAGCTTAACTAACAGGCTCCATACTGATATGTATAATGTCCCATTTATATTAGTGTACTGAATAGTTTTACCTTTGGCATCTTATTACATGCCTCTTCCAGATCTATAAAACTTTAACAGAGACCCATGTTATATTCCCATGATTTCTCAACATTTTAAAATAAAAGCCTAATCTTCATAATCCTTACTTCACCTGAACCTAGCTTCCCTTTCCCCTCCTCCAACTATTCTTCCACACTTTTTCTTATTCTCTTTTAAGCATATTTACATAAATCTTATTCGGTATGCTCAGTAAAGAAATTCATCTGAAGTTCTCAGTTTTATTTCCTTTTTTTAAAAAATACGTGCTATAACAACTGCTCTTCTCTCTCCATCCAGAATTCAAATATACAATCAGGTTTCTGAGTCATGGGTATAAACACTCTAAAACTTCCCATACGTGAGCATTTCTAGTCAAATATCATTTACATCAGCAGCTTTTCATATTTCATGTTTCCAATTGCTTCTTCTGCAGTAGTGATATCTACTCCTGAATTATGTTTTCCCTTTTCTATCATTGTTCTCTTATTGTTTATCTCTTGTGACAATCTTTCAATGCAATTAACTAAATTAACTGCATTGAACAGCCTAGATAGCTCATGTTAGGGGCTTAATGGAGCAAAACAGCACTGAGAAGGGATTAAAAATTATATTTAATCCAAGGCTGGAAATCGGGATTGGAAATTGAAACTGGGATCTCAAAGTATTAGTGTTTCCCAGATTTAGGAAGTTTAATGTAACCATATTTATTCAAATCAGGCTGATTTTTGAGAGCAGCTGTGGATTCTAAAAACAGTCTTTCTGTTCTAAATTTACTGTGACAGAGCATGGTGGTATTTTCCAATTGATTCTATGAGCTGTGTCCAAAGCATAGTCTGCAAGACCGGATTGACAGCAGTCACAACTGTAGATATATTTTTCATGTTCTTCCATGCGAATGTTGGCTGATCTCCTTGTCTGTCCACAGCAGGTAGATTTACAGGAACAGGGAATGCTAAATAGTCCAGGAACTGAGAGAAGAGGGATTTGGTCTTTAGCAGACAGATGAAGATGGCTAGTTTCAAGTAGGGTTTGAAAGCTGTGCAGAGATTGTATTTCTTTAAGATTCTGGCTATTTTTTCTGAAGTGCTTCAGATATAAAGGGATGATGATAGCATTACTAAAATTTTTCTGAAGAGAAGGTTGAGATTGAGGGAAGGACTGATGAATTTTTTGTAGGAACTGCAGCCATTAGATAAGGCATGGTATATATAATTAAGTTCCACTGCAAGAGAAGCCTCATTGAAACAAAAGGTTATAGGCTATTGGTTAGTGTTTTAATGATACCATATCGTTGAAGGGGAGGGATGGGAAAGTCTGCAAATGTATCTGCCTGTGTGAATGGGTTTCAGGTATAATGAAAAGGATAGATTACCACCGGAAGATGTCTTATTACCAAGGTGTCTAAAAAGGAGTATATAGTTTCCTTTTCCTGCAAGTTAGACTACTATGGACAGACATGAAAACCAGCTAACTTCTGCATAGAAGAACATAAAAAATACATTTGCAGTCATGATTATGGTCAATCAGGCCTTGCACACCATACTTTGGATACAGCTCATAGAATCAATTGGAAAAGACCACCATGTTCCATCACAGTAAATTTAGAAGAGAAAGACTGTTTTTAGAATCTGCAGTTGCTCTCAGAAAAATCAGCCTAATTTGAATACATATGGTTGCATTAAACTTCCAAATATGGGAAACATACTTCAAAATCCCAGTTTACATCCTAGGCCAGCAGCAGATGCCCACAGAGAGTGCCTCATCTAGTTAGGACTCTAGTCAGTGTCTTTTGTCTATGTGTTTCATTTAATTCTGTGTTACCTTTGTGTGTGTGTTACAAGCCTCATGTCCCCATGACAATGTGTCACTGACTGATATGATATATTGAAAGAATTAAATATTATTTTTAATCCTTTCTCAGTGATGTTTTACTCCATTAAGCCTCTAATATGAACTTCTCCCAGCACTCAAGCCTTTACACACAGCCTAAAGATCATTTTGCCCTCTTCATGATATTTATCTTCTATGGCTGGCCAAGTGGTTAGTGTATCCGCTCTCCAGCCATAAGGCTGTGGGTTCGAATCCTGCCGTGGGCATGGATGTTTGTGATTGTCTATGGAAAAACTAGTGGTGGTGGTGGTGGTCAGCGGTAAATGGCATTGGTGGATGGTGGAGACAGAGCTGTAGAGCAGATGCCCTCCCTCGATGAGTCTCTGGACTCCCTGGAGATGTCAAATAATAATAATATTCTTATGAAGTCTTCCCATGACTTTTATTTAGTTACTTTGACAATAGAGCTTTCTTATATTTTGTTCTGTATTCTATCAGGGCACTTAATGCATTACTTTCCAGAAATTTTTACATGATTTTCTCTTTTCCTGGGCTGTCTCTAAATTTCAAGTCTACCATAAAGTTTTGATTTTTTTCTGCCCTTGTAAACAACTTTGCCACATGTCTTTCTGGTTGGATCAATCAATGTTTTCTTCAGCTTTTGTCATTAAATCTCAAAGGCTGGATTATTCTTTACAAATCTTTGATTTTTTTTTTTTCCTCCAATAATTTTAAAGTCTACAATTCAACTCTGAAAACTACTTGATGTTGATTCTTCTTCAAAATTTCATACACATTTTCTTTACATAGCTTATACTTAAATTTCAAATTGGCGGTTAATAATTCAAGGATACATGGGAAAATAGTATTATGTTAAATCAACTTTAAGGGTTATTCCCCAACTTCAGTGTTATTTATAATCTATAGGAACTACATATAATATAAAAATGGAGATTGTGCATAACTGATATTAACTTAATTTTTTACTAAGAATTTAACTAAATTAAATACTTTCTGTGACAATACTGATGACTGAGAATAAAAAGCTAAAACTATTTTAAAAAACAGGAAGGGACATAAAAGTGGAGACGGGGAGTTGTACAGTGGGTGTCCTGCGATGAGTCTTCGGACTCCTTGGAAGTGTCAAGAATAATAATAAAACATCAAATGCATTCCGGTAATTAACCCAGCAACAAATTTAGTTATTCAGGCACAATTTTTAATGACAACATAGTAATGAAAACAAGCATGGTAGGAAGACAGAAAAATAAAAATTCATGTAAGAAATCAGCAAAAGCAAAACTACTAGTGTTCACACCATGGATTTGAAAGTTGAGTTGTTTTTTTTTAAAATATAATTACTCAAACAATGAGTGGAGTCAACTAATAAGAAAGTTTTGTAAAAATTTAAGAAGGTGAATAGATAGCACCAACAGCTGAAAATAGTGAATATTAAATAATCAGAAGACTTACATCACATAAATGGGTGTTATAAGGTTTGCAAAACATTTTGATACAAAAATGCCAGGATAAGATCCATAGACAGCCCAGATATTCAAGACTGATGTAGTTGAAATGATTCGAAAGATTAAAAAGTAAAAGCTGATTATATCTGATAACAGAAAACTGATGATAGGAAACTAGTAAAGAAATATTGATTATGACCAGAAAATGACTAGTTAAGAATTTCACATGCTTGACAGCAAATGTAGATACTGAAGGTGGAACTACAGGGATATAATTCAAAGACTGACAAAGGCTAATACTGCTTTCAGAAAATGAACTATATCGAAATCTTTGAAATAAAAACCATAAAATAAAACCAAAATAAAGATCTTCAATAACAATGTTAAGGCCATATTATTGATCAGAGATGTGGAGGCTGACCAAAAAACAGGAAGCTAAATTAAATAGTTTTCAAACCAGATGCGTGCATAAAATATTAAAAATATTTTGGCTCCAACATACAACAAATGATGACTTATATAAGTTGACTATGCAAAAAAGCATCACCGATGAAATAAAAAAACTGAGATGGAAATGGATTAGACAGATACTATAGAGCGAAAGAGATTCCTAAAGTGGCTTTGACATGGATCTCCAGAAGGAAAATGGAAAATGGGAAGACCTAAATTGACAGGGCAGAGAATGACAAAAAAGGAAAGAAGACTAGCTGGCTAGAAGAGCTGGAGAGAAGCCAAACTGGTGGCTCAGGACAGAAGTAGATCTTAGTCTTACGTGCCATGAGGCATGAAGAGGATAAGTATTAAACCATTCAGACTGACAGTGAGTAGATTTCATCTGAAGATAACGGGATCCTAAAAAATTGGATGTGATAAAATTTTCTTCTTTCAGCTGAAAACTAGCACTTACTGATACAAATGCAGAGAAAATGCAAAAAATGCTGAACTTCCACCTCCAATTGCATTTTAAAAATAATACTGATGATGACAAATCTACTTACCTTGGTTTCATAATTAACTGCTCATTAATTATATTCATATTTACAGGGATGTCAATCATTTTAATGCAATGTTTAGTGAGTTTACATTTCTTGCTTTCCGATCTTCTAAAAAACTCATTAGGCTGATATGTAACTTGTGAAGGTTTTCTATTCCTAGGAAGGTAATAACACTTAAAGTAATTCAAGCTTAATGCAAATCCATATGAATGAAATTATTTTAGTTCAGTTCTACATATTTGGCCACAACTCCTATATAACAGTCTTAATTTTACATATAATCTTTGCGAAATCAAATCTCAGAAAATGCAAAGAATATGGGTGTGTATTTGAATGTGAATTGAATGCAACACACACAAAAGTAATAAATTCTTATAGATACAAATACACACATAAACCAGAATAAAAACTTCAACTAGTTAAAATTAGAAGCATTTATTTTATGACTGTTAAAAAGTTTTTTCACTTAGTTATACTATAAATTAAAGATGCCAAGAAATTATATTCTATTGGATATTTTAGTGGAGGAAGTGGAGTGTCTATATTTTGCAAAAGACAGCAAAACGCCTATAGTCTAAAAACACAGTTCTCCCTTCACCGACTTGACCAATCAAGTCTTCCTACCTGATTGGTCAAGAGGATAGCATTTTGCCCTCTAACTAACTGGTCAAAATTTGAATCCCACTGTGGACATGGATGACTGTGAATAGCTTGAAGTGGTAGATGAATTTCACTGCTCACTGCAAACTGGAAGCATGAAGTGACTTGAAAAGGTTGCATGTTTTGTTTCTAGAACAGAGTATCAAATTATCTCTCAGCCAATCACAATATTAATACACAATAAGTTTATATCCTTTCATGCGTGCAAGGACATAAATAAAAATTATCTTCAATTCTTCTTTACTCCATTCTCCTAAAAGACAAGTTGAATCCATTGTTCTATGAATTAGTTAACAAGGCCTTACCGATGTGCCCATTCTTACTTTGGATCAGGAGGAAGATTGGCATCAGTTTGCTTGGAAGAAAATCACAATAACAACATATACCTAGAGATTGCTCATCATGTAAACTCCTCAAGACAGATGTTGGAAGTTTTTCCACTTGGTTATACTATAAATTAAAGATACCAAGAAACTATATACTTAGTTTAATCCTTTATCCAAGTGTAAGCAAAGTTTGTGCCTGAAGTATTTTCAGGACATGGGCAGCTTGTATATAGAAGCTAATGACTTCACACTTGACTTAAAGGTCGAAACTGGTCTGCTTAGTGACCCTTCCCATAACGCATAGTATTATGCATGTCCGTAAGGATATGTGTTTTGCATTATGGGATACTAAGGCAAGTGATGTAAAGTCATTATTTTCTATATACAGGGTGTTCGGGATAAATTTGACAGTTTCGTAAGGAAAAAGAAAATCTTCTTTGTATCTATTAAATTTAATGAATTGACAAAAAAACATTACAGGCAGAGTTAATTACAATACTATCAACAAGATTTACTCAAAATAACCACCATTAGCATCGATCACAGCTTCAATTCTGCTTCGGAACCTCGAACAAGCTGATGCTACAGTCTCCCTGGGAAGGGCCGCAAAAACTGTTTTAATTTTATCCATTAACTGGGCTTTTGTATTACTGGAAGTGCAATTGGTGTCTTTTTCAACTGCGCCCCATACAAAATAATCCATGGGGTTAAGGTCTGGGGAGTTTGGAGGCCAAACATTTGGACTGGTGAAGTCGTAGAAATTTTCAGACAACCATTTTTGACTTTTCCCAGAGGTGTGGCAAGGGGCCGAATCCTGCTGCCATACATACGGCTTACCATTGGCTACCCTTGTTATCCAGGGCTTGACTACAGTTAGCAACTCCACGAACAAAGCCCGAATTCCAATGCCAGGGTTCTTCAACACCTGTTCCTGCAGATTTGCGAGGAATTCTGCTGTACGAACGCAATCAGATCGTCTGCTAGGGATCTTTCTTCTTGCTACATCCTCGTAGTCACCATTGCAAGTCTCTAGTTCATGCCTGATTGTTTTTACTGTATTCAGGGAGCATTGGGCAGCAGTCGTAATATCCTTATTTTGATGGCGGGCACGAATCATCATGATACAAGTTATTCTCTTCCATGATTCAGGTGGGTTCCAGCTATCCATCCTTTCTGACATCTTGTATATGAATGAAGAAGGGTCCAATCTTTTAAATGAAGAGAAGTGTGTGTTAATACATGTAACTTACGGAAAAATATAATTAATTATAAATATGTCAAATTTATCCCGAACACCCTGTATATGAGTTGTCAGTGTCCTGAAAATACTTCAGGAACAAACTTTGTTTGCTTACACTTGGATAAAGGATTAAACCAAGTATATAATTTCTTGGTATCTTTAATTTATCCTCCAGACAGGGATTAATGGAATAAAACCAAAACCCTACATTTCTTAATTATTATACGACATCACTTCCATGTCAAAGTACTTATCATCACAGGACATTTTGACACCACACAACCACCATTTACACTACTTAATCCACCATCCACGGTATGTCATCTACTGCTCACTAATAGTATTTTGACTGTTAACTGCATTTTCTCTGGTCAATTCGTATGCAGGATGAAAAACCTAAATCTGTATGAGATTAATTAATTCACCTCCAGAAAAAGTTCATTAAAAGATTTCTCTTGTCATGACAAAACCCAAATTTGTATCTCTTCCAATCAAAGGGTACACTCCCCCATCATTTCTGCAAATACACTGGTGAAAATCAAGGCACTATAACAGAGACTTTCAAAGACTATCTGGAATAGAGGATAAAATGCACAAGGTATGTTTTCCAGGTGGTAAAATGAGTAGAGTGATTGAGGCATTGGATATGAGGTGGGAGCGAGCAAAAGAGTTAATAGTATTAATTGGTACAAATGATTTGAGAGAGAACAAAGAGCATGTCAAAATGAATATCAGGAGGCTGCTTGGAAAGATAAAAGAGAATAGTGTGACAGGAAGGGTAGTCAGTGTTGTTGAATGAAGTGGTTGAATGAAGATGATAATCTAATGGGAATAGAAATGGAAGGATAGGATACTTTTTCACAAGGATAGAAAGGAAAAGAAGGGAGGGGGTAGTGCTGATGTTGATAGCAGGGTAATTATGTCCACATAAGGTAGACATGAAAGAGGGAAATAGTGGCAATGGTTATGAGTCAGTGTGGTGTGATGCAGAGGTTGACATAAAGACATATTTAGTTGGATGTTCCTAAAGGCCTGGGAATGTGGAGGGTGGTGACGAAGAAATGTATAAACAACACTGATTAGTAAAAAAAGGAAGGGTAATTATTATGGGTGATTTTAATTACAGCAATATAGATTGGAATACAGAGATAGCATTTGAAAATAAGGAAAATGAATTTCTTGAGTTCTTGAGAGATAACTATCTCAGGCAGCATGTAAAGGAGGGCACACAAGGATTGAAAGTTTTAGATTTGATAATTTAATCAGAGGATGTAACTGTCAGTGGGGTTTCACACTTTCATCCAGTTGGTGAGAGTGATCATGAAGTGATCACCTGGGTTGTGGCTAGCTATATGCAGACTTCTGTGAGAAAAGGATATATGTGGAATAATAAGGCTGGTGATTATGACAAGCTTAGGAGACAGCTTGGAGTAGCTATATCTTGGAATGAGGAGTTGAGCAGTAAGGAAATAAATGCTGCATGGTAGCTGACAAAGAAATATATAACAGCATCAATGTGTGAAGGTATTCCAAAGGATAAAAGGCTGAATAAGGTAGGTGTGAAATGGATGAATGAGGGGCATAAGAATGAAATCTGGAAGAAGAAGGTGCTTTGGAGGCAGTACAAGATGAATAATGGTAATAATCAGTTACATGAAGAGTATAAAGAACAAGCCAGGAGAGTGACTCAGTGAGGAAAACAAAAATGCAATATGAGCAAGAAATTAGCAAATCAAACGAAGAAAAACATTAGAGTTTTTTAGATATGCAGCAAGTAGAAGAAAGAATGATCGTGGTAAGATGTTGTTAATGGATGAAAATGGTAGAATGGTAACTGCTGCAAAAGACAATGCTGAGATATTCAATGATTGATTTATAAGGGTATTTCATCCTGATCAGCATGGAATCAAGAGGACTTAAATGTAGAGGATATAGGAGAGGATGGCTTAATTGTGAGTTAGCAGGATGTATATGAAGAAATAAATAACCTTGATGTCAGTGGTTAATCGGTGGGCGAACTATATCACCATGGGGTTGTTAAAGGGAGATCATGTTTTTACTAACTTACTTATGTACTATAACAAGGTGACAAATGCTTTGGACAAGAGAGAGATGCATATACAGTGGTATAATTAGATTTTGGAAAAGCTTTTGATAGACTGCTACATGACAAGCTGTTACATAAATTGAAATGGATGGGATTAGATAACAGACAACTGAGTTGGATCAGTGACTGGCTGTCAGATAAGTATCAGAAAGTTATATATGGGGGATGCAGTATCCTGAAAGAGGAAGGTCACTAGTGGCGTGCTGCAGAGGTCAGTTTTGGGTGTTTTCAGTGCTGCATATCATTAATATACTTCGTACATTAATGATATGCAGCTGTTTGCAGATGATGCAAAATTGAAGAGAGCAATGTAGAGTCAAACAGATGTTATGGCTTTACAGGAGAACTTGAATAGATTGTATGAATGGACAGGTAAGTGGAACTATCAGTTTAGTGTTGCGAAGTGTAAGATTTTGAGATTTGGTAAGCATCGATGGGATGCAAAGTATATACTTTGCATCCCATCGATACACCTGGTGTGGAAACTTTAAAGAAAATAGAGGAGATGAGAAATCTAGGAGTGACAGTGGACACGGACATGAAATTCATGAGCCACATTGCAAGTTGTGAAGACATCAGATCTGATAATGGCAATGATGCAGAGAATCCTGACATGCAGAAATAAAGAGGTTATGATGCCACTGTATAAGCCCTCGATCAAGCCTCATATAAATTATTGTGCACAGATTTGGTTGCTGGGTTTCCATGATGACGAATGTTGGAAAGGGTCCAGGGAAGTTTCACAAATGTAGTCAATGGTCTTTGGAATGCAAAGATGGATTGAGAAAATCTAAGTCACAAAGCCTCATGAATAGGACGAAGGGGAGGGGATATGATTGAGATATATAAGCTGATCAGGGGGTTGTTATCAGGTTCACATTTTTCAGAAGAATTCTATGAAGAGATTTTTCATAGAATGGGAGGTGGAGAAGAACAAGACTATATTGCTGGAAACTGTATAAGGAAGGTATGGGCAGAGGAGTGAGGTAAAGGTTCTTTGTAGGGAGAGTGGTTGTTTGGTGGAATACATTCAGATACTGTCTCATTTAAGTTCAAAGATTCCCATGCATTGCTGACATTTTCCCATTCAGGATCTGATACCATGGGAACAAAGATAGTATTCTCCTAAGTTGATCACAATTTCCAGCTTTGTAGTTCAACATGTAACCTGTTCTAATAGGAGCAGCAATACAATTAGATACTTCCCAAGAAAGCACAGCATGATCACTGTCACCAACTGGTGGTAAAATAGCCATATTCTTAACACAGACCCCTTCTGATGCTATGAGCAAATCCAGCACTCTTTGACTTTGAGTTCCTTCTTTCACATGATTCCTGAGGAAGTTGTCTCACAGCAATTCAATAAATTCTTTTCTTTCTTATCATGAGATTTCTCATCTACACAATCAATGTTTGGAAAATTAAAGTCACCCATAATGATCACTCGTTTAGTACTGATAAGGCTAAGTTGGTGATGCATTTCTTCATCCCTGCAACTGAGCCACCAGGCCTGTAGCAACAACAGTATTTCATTTTGTTAGCCTCCACTTCACACCAAATAGACTCAAACTCATTGTTTTCTTGAGTTTGTAGCTTAACTGAATTTAGGTCATCTGATATCATTAGTAGTACTCCTCCTCTCCTATCATTCCTAAAAATAGTAAGTTGAAAATATACCCATTACACTCGATTCCAGTTACCATATCTGATTCTGATAGCCAGGTTTCACTAATGCCAACAATCTTAGGCCACATCATATTCAATAAAGCAACAAACTCAATCCCTTTGTTTCTGATGCTCCTAGCATTTGTGTATAAACATAATAAATTACCACCTAGCCTATTCTTATAATTAGATATGCAATCTATTTAGCCTTGTTGTAGAACTTTCTCTTTTCCCCTCCCAGACATACTCAAAGGTCCAAATCCAAAGCATATATTTCCACCCCTTCACCAGATGCATAACCATGTTTGAAGCCATTCATATCTTTATTATGTTTACACACCATAGTTGAACTTCCACACATATTTTTCCCATTTCTTTCTTGATTATCTAGTTTCACTAACTTTATGCATTAGGTCTCATACCAGTAAGCAATTTTTCCAGGCTCCTGATACCGAATGAATTCAAGTGCAGGCCTTCACTCTTATACAAGTCTTTTCTATCATCAAACACACTCCACACATCTAAAAACTCGCATACATTTCTTCTACACAGGCTGCACATGGAATCATTTGCTATAATTGCTCTCCTCCTTAACTCAGTACTGTTGTATTTGTATCTGGATAGCAAACTTACAATTTTAACTTCCTCACATTTTTTTCTTGCTTCTTCCAACAGTCTTTTCATATTCTCTTTCATACTATATTTTTTGCTACTTAAATTATTAGTTCCTACAAGAACTACCAACTCTTTTACTTTTCTCTGTTTTTTGATTATGTTTGTCATGTCTTTACTTTTCACCCACAGGAACTTGGAGTAATGACTCCCTCCTCAAGCCAAATTTTAAGATTGAATCACCTCTTTTTTCTTAGATTTTAACTGACTTTCCTTGTTGTTATTAATATTATGATTACCAAGTTCAGTGCTTTCCTGCCTGTTCTTATTCTGATCCTTTTTTTCTTATCCTAAGTTTAGTTAAATTTTTCCACTTTTTCTAATTCTCTTATTGATTTTCTAATAATTTCTTTTAATCAAGATATTTCTGTCAGCTTATCCTCAGAGAAATTATCATCAATCATGGCAGCAGAACTTTTCTTCATCAGGACAAATGCTCTCTTCAGTAGGAACAGCTTGAGTTTTAGACACTGCCCTGTTGTGACAAGTTTTCAGCATCCACTATTGGGCATAGTAAGTTGCCATCCTTATGGATTTCAGGAAGACCATAGAGATGAGGTGGATTAGTCTTGTCTGGACTTTGCCTTAGCCACTCAGTCTGTATGCTAATCTTTAAGTTTTGGGAAGTTACAACTATTCATTGTTCATAATGCTTTTTTTTAAATTTTTATCTATGCAACTTTTACAATTGTTCCTTTGAACTATAATAGCATAATTATATACTTTAGCTGCAACAAAAACATGAGCTAGTATGCACATGGTTTATGACTCGTTCTTATGATTCATGTTTTGAATGTAGTTACTAGTCTGTTTCCCTGATGATGTCCACGTAACATTGGATGAAATATATTAGAGTTTATGAATGAATTCTATATATCTTTTTACATGCATATGCTGTGAAAGTTTTTAAATATATCTAGTACATATGTTCCATTAAAACTATTCACTGGATTTTCTGTAAATAAGTGTTAAAATTTGAATTCATTTTATCACTATAATAATAATAATTATTATATTTTTTAATGCACCATGAAGGACTCATCAAGGAAGGATCCATTTAGATGCTCATACTTAATTATTTTTTTAAAATGATAATTGCCTTGAAGTACTAGTTTTCAGGATACAAATCTAGTGAATTTAGCTAATAATAAAGATAACTGGTTAATGAACTACTCAGTACACAAATACAAGAATGTCAACTCACTAACAGTGAAGACTGGATGACCTCAACAACCACATACTGCACTAGGTTGGAGAGCTCCGTGGAAACCAACAATACCAATTGTACATATAGTACTGTAATGTCTGATTACTGCACTTCTATCAGGTTCAGCATAAATGCATATTTATCTGTATAAATGAACCTTAAAAATTCTGCAAAACAAATGGACACTGTAATCTTAATCTGGTATGGATGCTTAGATGTTGGTTAATACTCATGTTAATGTTTAATGGAGAAAATACATATCTAAAAGTAATTAACTAATTAAATTTATTTAGCTAATTAGATTATAAGCCAATATTTTGCCTTGGTCACTAAGACATCTTCATAGGCATGAAGAAAAATTAAGCACTAAACTAAGGAAAACAATAACCATCTGCTCTTCCTTGACACTCTAGTCACCCACCTTCAGATCCTTATCTTTTTCTGTCTACAGAAAACCCACTCACACTGTACAGTACATCCATCACCTTTCACACCATCCCTCCCAGCTTTATGGTGTTATCAAAACCTTAGCTAACAGAGCTAAACTACATGCTTGGACTAAGTTAGCTGCTCTACCAAATTCAATCACATTCATGATAGCCAATGGCTCCCCCCCCCCCCTTCACAAAGTTAACAGAGCTCTTTGCTCATCCTCCAACTCTTGCCCCCACCAAAATCCAGAATTCAAAAAATATCCATTGCCATCCCCTACATCCAGAGCACCTCAAAAAAACTGTGCACATCCTTAAAAGATATAACATGCAAACCTGGAGGCAATACTGAAAATTAATTACCCTTATCTACTCACCTAAAGATCCAATTCACTCACCTTGCAGTGAGACTGTTGACTCACTGCAAGAGCAAGTGAGTCAACAGTCTCACTTGCTCTTGCAAATTTAAATACTTTGGACAAACTAGAAAAAAAGTGAATATCCATTTAGAAAAACAGCAAATATATCCATTATTTGCACTACAGCTGTTCCAGGGTGGCACTGCTGTAGTGCAAATACAGATAAATACAGATCACTGGATTCTATGAATGAAAACTTCCCTCTTATAACAGAAGCAGATACAAATCAGAGAGAGAGTGTCTGTTCTTGAAATCCACCTCAGTACTTCAAAATTCTCCAGACCTAAAATTCAACTGCATCACGCTGGCAAAAAACTGGGAGACCATCATTGTGAGACTTCCAAGAAGATTCCACCACCTCACACATAGAGGGTGCCAGTTAAGACTGTAGGAGCCAGATTTTTGAAGTCAGTCTGTGTTTGCTTTCTAGCTAGTATGCATGTGTTTAATTTTTCTTTTTAGTTATGAAGATGTCTTGGTGACCTAAGTGAAATATTGGCTTATAATCTAATTAGCTAAATGAATTTAGTTTGTACTATTACACGTGTCTTCCCCATTAAACATCAATATGAGAAGATACAAACCTGATCTAAAATGCAAGAAGTTAAGTAATTAATTAATTTCTGCATTAATCACAGAATAATAAACTATACATCATAAAAGTATAGTCTGGGTAGGCACAGTGTGCTTTCTTGTGTTAATTTCACCAGTATGAAGGCAATTTTAGTCTGCAAAAGAAAAATATTTTGCAAGTTACATGAATAAAGGGGCTTACCTGCACTATTATTATTCTTAGTGCAAGACGAGGGAACTCACGGCTGGATCACTATTTTAGTACAAAGGAATGAAAACCAAAAAAAAAAAAAAAGAAAAAAGAAAGTGAGCTGGGAAAAGTTGGGGAAATGGGAAACAAGAAGGGGTTGGTAATGGAGAACCACCACAACTCTATCTTTCTCCACTTTCCTACCCCCACCTTTTTTTCTGTTCCTTTTCTTCCTTCTTTCCTTATTATAAATCCTTCAGACTAGCAACTTGCTAACAAGATCACAGCAGTAAGCCCCACCTGCACCAAAAAAAAAGCCAACAGTCACAGGTAAGTATCCTTTCATACATGTAACTCACAGACAAAGCCTTGTGGTTTGGCAGATCTCTCCAAAATAAAACTGCCTTCCTTAATATTAGTATACTAAATTATCTTTATTAGTAATGCAATCAAACCTTGTTTGCATTAATTAACAGCAGATTTTTAAGGGTACATTACTGAGTGCACAAAATTAAGAATATATTTCAGATGAGATCTCAGATAGGTAAACATTAATTATAATCCAAGACTTATGATGATAAGTCTTGGATTGATGATTAGCATATGATGATACAATGGTGATGAAGACCATGGAGGCAGCTTTAGCACTCTCAGGAAACCAATACAAAGCTAAATTATACTTGCCAAGAAATTACATTCTTGGGCTCCCACTGATAAAACCTCAATAAAGGTCAAAACCAGCATGGATAGTGATCTTCGCTTAATACAAAGCTTTATGGACATCTAAAAGGAAGTGAGCTTTCATTATGGAATTCTAAAGCAAATGATGTGAAGCCATCAACCTCTATATTGTAATAGCCTACTTGTGAAGATACTTTGTACACAAACTTTGTTTGCTTATACGTAGATAAAAAGTTTAAACAAGAATAAAATTTACTTTGTAACCATGTGAAAAAAAGAATGCTTTTTATTGGTTATAACATATTTGTCTGGAAATTGCATCTGTTTCCTGGCTGGTTTGCCTAGTCATGGGATGAAAAACTCTGCCATCTCATTATGAGGCTGGCTAACTCACTTTCAAATGAAAAGCTTTAGTTAAAGTTCTTTGCATCTTAGCTGGAATTCAAACTGAGGTATTTCTAAATGAAGGACATCATCAAATCCAATTTAGCTATAGTATTATTATTATTATTATTATTCAGGCCACCATGGAGTCAAAAGACTCATCTTGGGAAGTCCTTTCTAAGAAACACAAGTCTATCAAGACTCATTGAGTCCCTCCCTAGGAAACACAAAGTCTATCATACCACTCCTTAAACGCATTGACCGTTCTCGATCTCACCACTCCATCAGGCAATGCATTCCATGGTTCAACCACCCTCCATGCAAAGAAACCACTCCTTACCCTCTTTCTCACAGTTTCCTTTCGTAACTTCCAGGGATGGCCGCCTTGTCATGATTCCTTCCCGCTGTTCAACCAAGTGAAGGAACTCTCTAGTGTCAACCCTGTAACCACCTCTCAACAGTTTAAAAGTCTCAATCATATCGCCTCTCCTTCTTCTATCCACCAAACTTTGCAGTCCACACTCTCTCAGCCGATCCTCATAACTAACATACAGTCCTGACACCATCTTTGTTATCTGCCTTTGTACCCTTCCCACAGTTAATTTATCCCTTTCAAATCCTGGGGACCAGATCTGAGAACAATAGTCTAAGTGTGGTCTGATCAGAGTCTTATACAACAGAATGATAAACCATTTTATCCCTGCAGGTCAGTGTCCTTCTCATTATTGCAGCAATCCTCTGTGTTACCTTCACTACCTTTGCAATATGTCCCCTAAATTTCAGGTTTCTATCAATCATCAACCCCAGATCTCTTGTCTCCCCTACTTCCTCCAGTTTCACTCCTCCCATAGAATAAATCAAATCTACTTTTTTCTTGATGTTATATTTAGTGCTTCATTATTCCATTAATTTAGACACTATGGCTAGCAATAACAAAAGCATGAGTTTGATTTTATTGCATATATCAAATACTTAAGTTTCAGAAATTATTAAGCAATTAGTATGAAATTACGTCTATCATGGAGAAGTAATTTTTCAATTTATAATCAAATGATTATAAAGTGAAATGTTATTTAAAATTATCTTTAAGACTGAACTTAGACATTTTCAAAATATAATATATAGAATTATTATTATTATAATAATTACAGCTATTTTGCCTGCTTCAGTTTAGGAGTGCCCCTGTTTAAATGTCATTGGCTATTTACTCATGGATTCTTAGGGCATTGTAGATGAAAATTTACCAAAAAGTATATGTAGTAGCATAAGAAATAGAAATTTACACATACCTTGTTCTGGGTATTGCGGCTTTTCCTCTTTCTGCGATGTTGAAAAACTACTGAGTGTGTGTGTGGGGGGGGGGGTAGGCAATTTGGGAGAATCAAGTTAGAAAAAACCTGGGTTTTTTTTTGTAATATATATAAACATATATATTATATTATATAGGGTGGGGAAAAGGTGAAAGGGTTGATTTTTTTTTTTTTTTTAAATAGGGAGGGGGGAAGGGGAAAGGTGGTTGACGGGGTGCGATCCATTTCGACTATTCTTGGTCGTCATCTGAACACATTGGGAAAGACTTATGTATGTGTATATATTACATATTACATTTTATGTATATTATTTCTGGGAGTTTTCCCAGAAATAATATACATAATATATAGAATAATTTCTCAAATGGTTATTTATTTACATAAAATACTCACTTCTCCATCTGACTTTCAGATATATGTTTATTGTTTTGAGAAGAAATATGCATCTCACCACGAGTGCTTAACTGTGAAGCAGAAGCTATAATATGCAAAAATACTAAAGTAAATAATTCACTGATTTCATTTAAAAGTATGTACTATATATTTAAATTTGTCAACTCTGTTAGTTTAATTATTATACTAAGAAAATGCACTATAAAAAATGTTGATGATTATAAAATTTTGCATCCAGTGGCATGTTCAATATGTTATTTCAATACATCATTAATAAGATATATATAAAAGCAATAATTAGTCATTTTTAAGTAGGATCTTCTTCTTCTGCAGCTTCTCCCACTTAAGTGGGGTCACTGTTGATAATGAGTCTCCTCCACACCTTCCTGTCTTGGGCTGTCACCACGTCCAAGTTCTTCATCCTCAAGTCCTCTTTTACCAGCTCCATCCATCTCTTCTTTGGCCGCTCAAGCTCCCGCCTTCCTTGCACATCGATCTGCATGACCCTTCTTCCCACATATTCGTCCTCCCTCTTCATCACATGACCAAACCATTTCAACCTTGCCTCCTGTATTTTCGCTCCTAAGTTCATAACTTTCACTGTTCCCCTGACATAGTAATTTCTCAGACGATCCTTTCTGGTCACACCGCACATCCACCTAAGCATTCTCATCTCTGTTACTTCCAGCCTGCTGATGTTATTTTTCCTCAGGGCCACAGTTTCTATAGCATATGTCATAGCTGGCCTCACTACTGTCCTATAGATTTTGCCTTTCGGATTGATCGGCACCCTCTTATGGCATAACACTCCAGCCATCTCCCTCCAGTTCCTCCAACCCGCTTGTATCCTGCATCCCACTTCCTTCTCAGCTCCTCCATCTTCTTCCACTGTTGAACCTAAGTATCTAAAGTCTCTCACCTTCCTGATGACATTTCCTTCCAGCTCCAGATCTGTCTCCTGTCTGCCGCCCACTGTGCAACAAATATACTCTATCTTACTTCTGCTCAGGCTCATACTCTTCTCTTCCAGTACTTTTCTCCATCTTTCCAGTTTAGTTACTGCTTCTCCTCTTAAATCTGCATACAACACTGTCCAAGGCGCATCTTCTCTCACCTCCTCTGTTACCACCTCCATCACAATATTAAACAGAAATGGACTTAATGCTGACCCTTGATGCAAGCCAACTGTTACTTGAAAACTTTCTGTCTGTCCCAGACAGGTCAGAACACTTGTCTTCACATTTCTGTACATCTCCCACACCAACCTGACATATTTCTCTGGAACCTTCTTCTCCCTCAGACACCTCCAGACTTCTTGCCTTGGCACTCTATCGTATGCTTTCTCCAGATCAAAAAATGCCAGATGTAGCTCCCTTTGTTTCTCTCGATACTTTTCCATCATCTGCTGTAACCCAAAGATAGCATCTGTTGTTGATCTACCAGGCATGAAGCCAAATTATTCCTTTGCAATCTCCACCTCCTTCCTCAATCTACCATTAAGAACCCTTTCTAAGATTTTCATTGTGTGGGACATCAACTTTATTCCTCTGTAATTTTTACAGTCTTGTGCATCCCCTTTACCCTTGTAGATGGGAACAAGAGTACTCTCCCTCCATTCCTCGGGTATATTTTCCTGTTGGCAAACTTTCATGAACAGGTCCCACAGCAGGTCAATTCCCTCTTCCTCCAGTGCCTTCCATGCCTCCACTGGAATTCTGTCGGGGCCCACTGATTTTCCATTCCTCATCCTCTTCATGGCCTCCGTCACTTCCACTCTACTGATGTTCTGCACCATCTCCTCAGAAGGCTGCCCATCTTCTCTGTGAGTCCTTGCATTTTCCTTATTCAAAAGTCCCTCAAAGTATATTTTCCATCTGTTTCTTATGTCCACATCCCTCCATAATACTCTTCCTTCAGCGTCTTTGATCTGCCTCACGTAAGATGTCCTTTGCTGCTTTATTTCTACATTTCGCTAGTTGGTAAATTTTTCTCTGTCCTTCCTTTGTTTCTAATTGATCATACAGATCTTGATATGCCATGGCCTTTGCCTGTGCCACAACGCTCTTAGCTTCTTGCTTTCTCTCTCTGTACACCTCTCTGTCCTCTTCCACTCTTGACTCATCCCACTTCTGCTTTGCCTTCCTCTTAGCTGTCACCGCCACTTGTACATTATTATTCCACCATCAACCCTCCTTCTGCTCTCTAATCTTTCCGGATGTCTCACCAAGCACCTCGATTGCACAGCTCAGGATTACTTTTGAATTATGTTTCCACCAATCTTGTACACTTTCCAGTTCATCCGAAATCCTCTCTAACACCCTCTCCCTAAAATGATTCCTCACACTCTCCTCTTTTAAGCGAAACCACTAATTGTCTTCATCTCATGGCATTCAGAGGTTCTTATCTTCGATCTTATTTTAAAGTCTGCGCACAGCAGTCAGTGTTGCTGTGCTACTTGATCTGTTGGAATTACTTTACAATTTGTCACAACCTTAAGATGTTTTCTTCTAGTCAAAATGTAGTCAATTTGTGAACTGTTGTTACCACTCCTAAATGTTATCAAATGTTTTTCCGTCTTGTAGAAAAACGAGTTCACAATTGCCAGATCAAACGCCACTGCAAAGCCCACAACTCTCTCTCCTTCCTGGGTCATCATTCCCACTCCGTGGTCACCATGCACCCTTTCACAGTCTCTATTCAGTCTCCTATGTGTCCGTTCAAGTCTCCTCTGACAATCACCATTTCATTTTCTTCCAGTTCCCTCATTTCTTCATCTAACACGTTCCAGAACTCATCTTTCTCCTCTGCTGTACAACCAACTTGCAGGGCATATACACATAATACATAAACCCGCTCTTCTCCAAGACCCAATTTCATTCGCATGATCCTGTCGTTCCTTCTACCCACTTCCAGTACTTTGCCCATCATTCTGCCACACACCACAATTCCTACACCATTTCTTCCCTCGTTATTCGCTCCAGAGTAGAACAATTTATATCCATCTCCCAGGTCCTTTTGCCTTTTCCCCCTTCCACCTTGTCTCCTGCACACATAAAATGTCCAACTTCCTCTTCATGTCTGCCACCGCTCTTCCCCTTCCAGTCATGCTTCCAACATTCAGTGTTCCCACTTGCAACATCCGCTCCACCTGCTGGGCTCGCTTCTTTAACCGCACCCACCCTTGATGCGATAGCCCTCGTCCACTTCTCGCAGCTGTAGGGTGATGTGGCTGTGCGTCGCTTAAGGGGTACACCCTAGCCCTTATATCATTTTCTCTTTGACTCATATCATAGTTTGAGCTGGCATTGAAGTTTTACGACCGGATGCCCTTCTTGACATCAACCCTCACCATTTATCCGGGCTTGGGAATGGCACCTATTGAGGCTAGCTTGCCTTCTTCAGTGGCTGCATAAGACGAAATGACTATATAAGTCATTTTTATGTAGGATATCTGTATTAAAATTCAGATATTCCTCGGTTATCAACTTTTATTCATTTCAGACAAATTATGGAGACTACAACCGTGTTAGAAATAAGTATTTTAATTTCCCAACATTTCGACCTTCATATTAAGGTCATCATCTGGAGTTCTATATACACAGAGACAAACTATATTACATTTCACATAGTGTGCTAACGAGATAATAATTTGATCAACAGTGATTCTACTGGCCTGACCTCCAGTGAAAAAAATAATAATAATAAAAATTAAAATTAAAATTAAAATTAAATAAATGAAATAAAATAAAATAACTACATCAAAACCATATTCTTTATGACAACATCTGACAAAAGATTTTTCATATAGACAGTTTTATTACAGCAAAAGTCATGTCCTAATTTAAAATGAGAATTGTTATATCAGATTTAAGATTCTGGATTACCTACAGTCCTATTTATAATTAACTCTTAGAGAGAAAGGTTATGCAGTAGAATATGTGCCTTCCATATTCTTGGGAGTTTTAAACCATCATTATTGTTAAGATTAGTGTGGTCGATAAGAATTTCACAGACCTCCTTAAATTTATGTTCATATTATGTTTTGGTGTGATATATTCAATAGATGCTTTTCTAATCACTTCTATGTAAAGTAATCAGGACATGATCAGAAAGGTCAGCTTTACCATAGCTATTAAATTTAATGTGCCGTTTATGTTCCTTTTTTGTGATTTTCACAGCTGTAGTGGTGAAATTGTTAAAATTAAATCTGGACACCATAATCACTAGAGCTGATAACAGCAATGCCACAGTTATTTTAAACCAAACAACATATTTAGAAAAAATTAATCTAATAGTCTCAGACGACAGCACCTATCAACGTGTTAATTATAACCCAACCAATCGGATAAAAAGAAAACAGAAAAACTACTTAAATCAGTCATTTCTTGGCCCAAAGACACAGTTAAAAAATTACTTCCATATTACACTCATTCCTCGAGAATTTATGGTTTACCAAAGATTCTCAAACAAAACGCATCACTCCGCCCGATAGTTGAAGGCATAGACACCCCCAATTATCACCTAGTCAAGAAACTAGTGTCAACACTCAAGGAGTTGGTAGGTCATTCCCCCTCCTATATTAAAAATACACACTTTATAAACAAAATCAAAGACACCACAGTGGAAAAAGATGATTTATTAGTCAGTATTGACATCTGTGCCCTCTTTACAAATGTCCCAATTAATGACACCCTTCAATTACAGGATAATTCCCTCCCAATATCACAGTGCTCTTTGCACATGTACTACGTTCTGGCTATTTTGTGTGGCAAAACACTTTCTACCCAATTGCTAACTTTTATATGGAATATTTTGAGCAACAGGCTTTAAAACCAAAAGTCTGGCTTAGATACATCGATGATGTTTTTGCCATTTGGTCCCATGGCCACCAAACATTAGACACTTTCCTCAGCCACCTAAACAAACAACATAAACGCATACAATTCACGACTGAGACTGAAAAGCAGAACACACTTCTTTTTCTATACACTTGTCACATGTCTTCGTTCTGGCAGTCTTTCCTTCACTGTTTACTGGAAACCTACACATACTGGCCAATATATACAAAAACTCCTACCACCAGCAACACATAAACTAAGTGTCACTAATCCACTAAAAAACACAGCTTTGAAGATTTGCACCAATGAACATGCACTTAAAGATGAATCAAAAGTTATCAGCAATGCCTTCCTAAAAAATGGCTACACTCAAAATACTTCAACAAAATTCTTCGCAAGACCTCACTTAAAAACAAAAATAAATTAGACTACAATAAAACTGTAACCATTCCATACATTAAAGGGAGATCAGATAAAATAAACAGAATACTACAGAAATACAACTTAAAGATGGTTTAAAGCCAACTTTAAACCTCCTACAAAAATTAAAGAACTTACTCAACTCATCCAAGGATCCACTTCCTCTGCTGTCCCACCGTGGAGTATACCATATTCATTGTACCTGTAATTTGCCCTACATAGGGGAAACAGGACGCACAATTCCTATCAGAAAAAAGGAACATAAATGGGACATTAAATTTAATAACTATGGTAAAGCTGGCCTTTCTGAACATGCCCTGAATACTTTACATAGAACTGACTGGAAAAGCATCTGTTGTATACATCACACCAAAACGTGGTATGAACGTAAATTTAAGGAGGCCTGTGAAATTGTTATCAACCATCCTAATCTTAACAATAATGATGGTTTACAAATCCCAAGAACATGGAAGGTACATATTCTACCTGCATAACCTTTCTCCCTAAGAGTTAATTCTAATTAAGACTATAGGTAATCCAGGATCTTAAATCTAATATAATAATTCTCATGCTAAATTAGGACATCACTTTTGCTGTAATAAAACTATCTATATGAAAAAATTTTTCTCTGATGTTGTCATAAACAGAATATAGTTTTGATGCAGATATTTTATTTTTTTTTTTTTTCACTAGAGGTCAGGCCAGTAGAATAACCGTTAATCAAATCATTGTCTCTTTAGTATACTATGTGAAATGTAACATAGCTTGTCTCTGTATATGTATGTGTATACTTCAGATAGTGACCTTAATATGAAGGTAGAAACATCGGGAAATTAAAATAATAATTTCTGACATGGTTGTAGTCTCCATAATTTGTCTGAAATGAATGCCTGATCACTGTGTAACACTAATGGAAAGGATCTACTTTTATTAATACACTTTCTAAAGTATTTATCAAAGAGTATCTTAATTTTTTTTTTTTTGAGTTTCAAGTAAACCTTACCATTAAAAAGGTAAAGAAGGGCTGAGTGAACTAGTAAAGAAGATGTGGTTATACAGAGATGAAATGATAATCAGTCAGCATGCGATGGATAACTAAATTCACTCACTTTACCTCATTGACAATGTGAAATGTTGATGCCTACCTCTAACAATTGCTGAAAAGAAATACAAAGCAAAATATACTTTATATACCATCTTTTTCAGACAATACGATGCACCCCAAATTTATGAGACATTTTTTCGTATAATACATTTCGCAAACCTTTAATTTCGTTTATTATTACCATAACTTGTACCAGCAGCATCCAGTTTATCTTCACTTATCTCAGCACTATCACTCGTCTCGTTACTGTCACTTTTCGTATTATTGTCTGAACTATTGTTATCACTCTCTTCAAAAACTAAGTCATCTTCAGTATCATCCATCACGTTACTTATGCCGCATTTTTCAAAAGACTTAGTAATCGTCTCGTCCATTCAAAACCACATATGCTCGCCCACTAACTGTTATTGACGCCGGTAAAGTTTTTGTATGTAAATTGGGAATTCCCACATATGCAGTGAGACACGTGTTTGGCTCGCATCGAAAACATGGGACCCAAGACTTACCCGGTATCACCTACCTACGGACCATAAGACACACCCCAATTCTAAGTTGATTTCTCTATATAAAAAGGTGTGTCTTATGGTCCGAAAAATATGGTATAACTTATAACATCATGTATTAATTATTACACAAGTATCTCCATTGAGTCAGAAAACTCATCACAAGAAATGTCTCTGATGAAATACTAACAACCACCTCTGGAAACCCATTCACCACCCTCCAAGCAAAAGATCTAGTCCTAACACCTTTGCTAACCACAATCTTACATATTTTCCACTGGTGACCCTTTGTTCTCTCCCTTCCTGCCATGTATTGAAAAAACGTCTTCTGTGTAAATCCTATAAAACCATTTTAATAACTTATGTTTCTATGATGTATTTTCTTTTATACCTATCAGCTAGTTTTTGAAGCCCATAGACCATCAATCTCTTCTCATAAGGAGCATTCCATAGACCTGCCACACAACCTTTGTCATTCACTTCTGGATCCTCTCCACCATTTCTTCATCAGTCACAGAATCCAGATGACCAGATCTGCACGCAGTAATCCAGATGTAGCTTTATATAGAGGAACAATAACCTTTTTATCTGATGTGCTGTTTTGGTTACTTTCGCAATATACGCTCTAAACTTCAACTCCCTCTCCACAATCACCCCCAAATTCCTGGCTTCAGTTTTCTGCAGTTCAGTTCCATCAACATAGTACAAAGTTTGTGATATTTTCTTCCCACAGTGCATCACTTTGTACTTGGCCACATTACATTGAGAGGCATTTACCTTTGCCCATTCTGCTAGTTAATTGAAGTCTTTCAGCAGGATCTCGACATCACCTCTATCTATCATTGCTCTTCCCAGTTTCGCATCATCAGCAAACAACTGAATATTTCCTGTTAAATAATTTCCTATATCACTGATGTACAAATGAAACAACAGAGGACCAAGTACTGTACAGTATGGTACACCACTGGTCACCTGCCTTATCCTAAATTCCTCCATAAACTACTCTTTGATATCTGTCCAACCAACACTTTAATCAAAATCACCAGATTCATATCCATCCCCCATTTGCTCCAATTTATGCAACAGAGTTCTATGTGGAATCTTGTCAAATGCCTTTACAAAATCTAGCAACATTATTGACCATTTTTCCTTATTCAACTCAATTGTCACTTTATTATAAAAAGCAAGCAAGTTACCAAGGCAAGACCTACCCTTCACAAAACCATGTTGTCCCTTATAGAATATCACATTCCTATCCACTGAATCCTGAATTCTGTCTTGCACCAATTTCTCTGATGGTTAATCACCACCACTCCTGGGATGCTGATTGCTCTATAATCTGCTACTTCCGTCTTGGAGCCTTCTTTATGCAGTGGGACTATTTTGTCCTCTTTCCACTCCATTGGTACCTTCCCAGTACTGAGACTTAATTAACAGCTTAGTCAGAGGAGCTGATAATTCTCTTGCACATTCTTATAATACATGGGCTGATATGCAATCTAATCCCATGGCTGTGTTCGTATTGAGGTTCTGCAATATTTTAAGCACCTCCATCTCTTCAATCTCTCTCTCTCTCTCTGCTCCTATTAGTCAATGTTACATCTGTCACCTAGATGGTTCATCCCTGGAAAATGCTCATTCAGTCATTCAACTATTTGGCCTGGTTCTATCACCTCCCCAACATCAGCACTTTTTAAAGTCATCCTTCCATAGTTATTATTCCTTTTACTTGCCACATAGCAAAAGAACTCTTTTGGTCTTACCAGCTAGCTTTGGCCTTCCTTACCATACAGGTCACTTTTACCTTACTACACTTACCATACATGCCCATAAGCAGTATAAGCCGGTGCCTTATACTGCTTATGGGCATGCTGATTATTATTAATTTTTATTACCTTATAATCACTCCACAACCTTTTCTTTGTGTGCAACTCTTGCTTAATGAAGCTATTTACCCATCTAACTCCTACCTGATTTATCCTTCTGACTCTAGTATACAGTCTGATATTGCTTTCTTCAAACACTCCTTGACCTTCTTATATACCATGCCCTGCTGAAAGCTGACTTCTCAGCTTGTCATAATCATTTGCTCTGTAATTTCACATATATCCTTATTAAAAGAAAATTCTACATATCTGACAATTTCCCAGTTAACACTCCAAGCAGTATAGCTGGATTGGTTAGTGTTCTCTGATGCTATGATCAGATCCAGCACTCTCAAATATTGTATCTCCTCCATTACGTGCTGTCTCAGGTAATTATCTCTCAGCAGCTGTATAAATTCCATTTCCTTCCTACATGTGACCATTCCTCCTACCAATCTATGTCCCCATAGTTGAAATTCCCCATAACAATTATTGACCTGTACACATCATGTTAATTTGCAAATGCATGACATTTACATTCCTCCTTATATGTCCTAGATTATAGTAGTAACCAATTCATATTTAGTCCTGTTGGCATCTATCTCAAGCTAGATAGCTTCAAATGAACTGTACTCTGAATGCCTGTTCCTGATGTACTTCTACTCTTATTGGCTTTAATTCCTCTTCTACCATTAGCAAAACTCCTCTCTCTGTCTCTCTCTCCGGTTGCTTCTGTCCTCTCTGAAGACAACATATCCCTTGCATTTTATTCCTATGACCATATCATCCTTGGGCAACCACGTCTCACTCATGCCTATAACTTTTGGTCCAGTAGTGCTAGCCAAAACCAAAACTTCTTGCCCTTATTTAAAGTACTTCTGGTATTAGTATATGTGGGTGGTCTGAAAAGTTCTCGGCCTAACGATGAAAAAACAAATTTATAATTTCAAAATTATTTTTATTTTTCCACATAATCTCCCTTAAGACTAATACAATTATTACAGAAATGCTCCAGCACCATTATCCTGTCCCTGTAGTGGTTCTCAGTAAGATCTGCAAAATACCCCTCTACAGCTGCAATCACCTCTTGACAAATCTGGGGAATAGGGTGAACGTTCCAACAAATCATAGTGTAGATCCCTTAATTTTCTTATTGCCAAAACACCTTTGTGGGCAGGTGCATTGTCCTGATGATTTTTTTTCTTCTGCAAAACAGGTCTTTTCTCACAAATTTTTTCGTCTAGTCTGGTTAAAAGATTGGAATAATATTCCTCGGTTACTGTTTTACCCATTTCAAGATAATTAATAAACAAAATGCCATTAGCATCCCAAAACACCAATGCTAGGACCTTGTCTTCTTTGGCGCTGAACAACCAGCTTCTGTTTTGACTGTCGTTTGGATTGTGGTATATACTGGTGAATCCAAGTCTCATCCATAGTAATAAATCGATGCACAAAATCAGTTTTATTCTTGTTAAAATGCTTCGAGTACTGTTCAGAGATTTTCATGCAAGTGCTTTTTTGATCTGCGCGGTACCCATCTTGCACAAAGCTTTTTCATTTGCAATTCTTCATGCAAAATGTATCCTACATGTTCTTCTGAAATGCCTATCGTCTCAGTTTCATGCACTTTCATCAATTTCATGCACTTTGACTTGCCGGCCATCCAATACCATATCATGCATTGATCAATGATTTCTGGTGTTGTTACACTTTTTGAACGTCCTTTATGTGGATCATCTTCAAGGCTGGTACGGCCACGTTTAAACTCAGCAGCCCATTTCTTAATTGTCGATAACGAAAGAGAAGAGTGCCCATAAACTTTTATGACCTTCGAACGAATTTCTTTTGGCATTAAACCTTCTTTTACAAAGAATTTTATAACCACACAATACTCAATTTTATCCATTTCAAGGGATACAGACAACACTTTGGCTTCCGACAGCTGTATTAAAAAAACTACTTGATAGAATGACTTGCAATTTCACATTGATGCTTATGACAGATGTACCAACTTAGAAAAAAAAAAAAATCTTGCCAATAGTGTTGCCGTTTATGGTTGAGGCCAAGAACTTTTCAGACCACCCACGTAAATAAACTGCAATACCCCTTCTTCCCACAATCTCTCTTACACCTTGTCTTACTTAGCCTACTAAAGTTAAGAACCTGGTGTACTGCATTTTGCAAAATGTGACCACTCATCCACTTACTAACTTCTAGGTTGCCTGGACCTATGTTCACCTGCATCCTCCCTAAACTTTCTAGCTTCCCTGACTCTGTACTTCTGAACTTTTACTGAACAGCACCTTATCAAAACTCCTGAAACTAAATCCATTCAAATGCAAACCATCCCCATTATATAATCCTCATCCCTATCAAATTCACTCCACAAACCCCACACCATTCCTCCTACACAATCTGCACACTAATTCATTTTCAATCATAGCTCTCCATCTCAACTTGCCTCTATCATACTGTGACAAAAATTAGACTTTTACTTTTTCACTCTTCTTTTTTGCATGTACTAGCAACTCTTTCATCTCTTCTTGTATACCAAACTTGTCACCTGCTAAATCATTTGTACCAGCCAAAATAAACATCTCTTTCACCTTAACTCTCTGCAATCTCACAGCATCACTGACATCCTTAATCTTAACACCAGGAAAACACAATTTTGTTACACTCTCCTCAAGCACCCTTTTTATCAAAGAATTACCATACAAAATCTAACCCTTGTTCAGATGCTTTTGCTCTTTCATACTCTGCTTTCTCTTCCCTTTCTTTTGCTTCTGTGTCACACCATCCACCAGGCATTTCTCTAACCACTCAATCACATGTTTTGTTTTGTGGAGAATTCCACATAAGTGCACTAACTTTTCCATTACCATTTGATCATTCTCTATTTTCCACTGCGTTATTCATACCACTTATAACACTAATCTCATTATCACACATTTTGTATTTCAACTCACAGCTATCATTCTTCTTATTCTCTTCACACTTCTGGTATTTGCTCATGAAATGCTGATTCGCTCAAGAATCAAGCACACTATCCTTACAGGTAATCAAAACACTCATAAATATAATGATGTCCACTTACTACAAAATGTGTTTGAGTTTTGTTCTCCTTCCATATAATAATAATAAATAATATCTCTCATTCTGTGAAAGACATATATTTTGCACATGCTGTGGGGAACATATTCATGCATGTTAAAATTGCCTGCCTGCCATTGTTTTGTGCATCAGCACCATGATGCATAATAGAAAGCTTAGTAGAATTACTATGCAAACACTTTGCAAGAGTATATCATCCAGGTGGTAAAATTGCAGGAATGGGGGAACCAATAGCTTATATGGGAACTGAGGTGAATGAAATGGAGGTGAATGGTATATTACAGAACCTTAATGTGAATACATCTGTGGGATTGGATGGTATACCAGCTCAAGTCTTACGTGAGGTGGCAAAGGAATTGTCAGTGCCCTTGACCATATTATTTAATTTAAGTCTCAGCTCTGGGTTAGTCCCAAAGGGGTGGAAAGAGTGGAAAATAGTTCCAATGCATAAAGGAGGCTCCAAGACTGCTGTTGCAAATTACCGACTGATCAGCATATCAGGAGTTGTTGTTAAGGTATTGGAGAAATTTGGAGAAGTCAAGAGCAAAATACAGGAATGGATAGATGGACATGAGATACTGAATGGGGAGCAGCATGGTTTTTTGAAGGGTTGATCATGCCTCAGTAACTTGTTCACGTTTTATAATACAGTGATGGTAGAATTTGATAAGGGTAATGGTTTACAGTGATACTGCTGGACTTTGCAAAGGCCTTTCACAGGATACCACATGGAATTCTAATCAGTAAACTGCAGCATGTGGGGATGGATATAGGGTTGGTGAGATGAATAGGAGGGTGGTTGATGGAGAGATATCAGAGGGCAGTTTATTCAGGAGTAGAGTCCAAAAGAAGGCCTGTTGCTAGTGATGTGCCACAGGATTCTGTTCTTGGACCACTGCTATTTAATTTGTTCATTAATGATATAGGAAAGGATCCGAGAGGAACTGTTTATTTATTTGCTGATAATGCAAAGTTGGGTAAAACAATAGTGAATACACATGATGTAAAATTTTGAAGGATGATTTGGATAGATTGGCAGACTGGGCTAAGGAGAATGGATGTCAGTTTAATGTGACAAAGTGTAAGGTTATGTATGCATTTTGGGGTGAAAAGATTAGCAGCAGTATACCACATTGGTGGAACTGTACTCCAGGAAATTGACGAAGCCAGAGATTTGGGAGTGTTGGTGGATAGGGAGTTGAAGTTTAGGGGGCACATAACAAAAGTGGCTAAATCAGCTCATCATATCACTTGGTTACTGAAGAATACATTGACGAGCAGAGATAAGCAGGTTATTGTTCTTCTTTATCAAGCATTGATAAGACACCATCTTGACCACTGTGCCTGGATCTGGGTGCCAGGATTTCGTCTTGATGGGGAGGAGGTAGAGAGGATCCAGAGGCGAGTGACCAAGATGGTAGCTGGTCTATGGAATGAACCTTGCGAGAACAGGTTGAAGATCTGTGGGTTACAGAAATTGGTGGATAGGCAGAGAAAAAGGGGTGATATGATTGAAACAGTCAAATTACTGAAGGGTTTTTAAAAGATTGATTCAGAGGAAATTTTTCATAACAGGTCTGGTGGTGGGAGAACTACGGGCCATCCATGGAAACTGAGCACGAGTGTAGTTAGCAAGGGTGTTAGAACTAGGTTTTTTATTTGAAGAGTGGTGAATGAGTGGAATAAGCTCCCAAAATCTGTTGTGGGTGCCATGACTGTGAATGAGTTCAAAGCAAAGTATGATAGATGCTGTACAAATGTTGAATAGTTCTTGACATGATGTTTAGGGCCTCCCTCGATGAGTCTAAGGACTCCTTGGAGTCACCAGTAATAATAATAATAAAAATATTAAACATTTTTATTGTGTATAAACAAGAAAACAAATATTAAACCTTTGAGAATTAAGCACACTATCCTTACAGGTAATCAAATACTCATAAATATAATGATGCACTTAATTTTTTAAAATTTTTATTTGTAAGATGAATAATGGTAAGATGAATATAAGAAGATGACTGAAAAGAGCAAAGATAATGAAAAATATGATGATGGTAAAGTTGTGTGAGAAAGAACTGCAGTATAACATGTATTCCATGTTATACAATTTGCTGTTTGAATATGTTTCAGATAACAAATAGTATAAAAGTAAGTAATATTCCAAGGATTATTACTTAGTAATAATAACTTGGATAATATAATTTAATTATATGCAAAATGGTTTTACTGATAATATTTAAAGTATCAAATATACCTTCAGTGTTCGGCACTTTGCAATATTTTTCCAGTGTAAAAGTCTTCTCCTGTGGTAATTTTCTTTTTTTGTTTGTACAGTTGTTGTCTAAGCCAACTTTGTGAGAAGGATGTTTCTTAATTTCTGGCATTAAAAGCTGAACTGGCTGCATAGATAAATTAAATGAAAATGCATAAAATCTTTCTAAGAATATAAATATATGAAATAAGATTTTTTTTTAAATTAAGTCACAAACAAATTTCATTAAACTAGCTTCATAATCATAAATGGATAAAAAAAAGTTCAAAAAATTCAAGATATATTAGTTGCTATTAATCAATAAAAATATTATCTTCATTAAAGGAAAAAAAAAAGAAGTTTCTCTTCCCTCATCCTCCTTATTATGCCACAATGAAGTAATTTTGTCACGTTTACCACATTTGATTCGCTAGAGTTTTATTGATTAATAATCACCTGAGTGTGTGTCTAATGTTTTGTATAATACTGATTTAGTGTGAACAAGGTGTTTTCAGATATATATAATTAATCATTTTTTTTTTATCTAAGATCAGTATTGTGTATTATACATGAGCAAAATTAAGATGGCAAATGAAATCAGAGCAACAAAGAGAAACCTATAGGTTAAGTAGAATATGTAAGTGTAATGTTTATGAATGACACAGTGTCAAGAGTACAATATGTATGACAGGGAAAATGTGAATAATGTGGTTATAACTAGAAAAGGATAAAAAGGAATGAGAAATATGTTTATATTATAAACATATAATTATATGATTATTATAATATGCTAGTGAAGTATGAGACTTCACTGAGTGAGAGCATGTACAAGCAGTGGTTAACAGAGACAAGCAAAATAATGTTAAAGAACACAATGTACAACTTAATGTGAGGGAGAGGTAAGAAAAAATTCAAACTCAAATGTAAGCGCTAGTAAGCATGAGAATCAGTGAGCAAATGAATGTAAGAATTAAAAGCAGGGCTGATGAAGTTGAGAAATTAAGTATATACATAATATTAGGTAAGTGAGGGATAGAAGTGAAAAAACAAGTGAAAAGGACAAAGTAAAGATAAGCAAAAGAAGTAAAATATGATTCAAGTATTGTATGGGAGATGCCATTATTAGAGGTGTGATGAATGAGAGGATGCATATATTTGTTTTCTGGGAGAAGCTGAACATCATGATGGATACTTTGGAAATGATGTATATGTAAACAGGACATTTAAGATAATGTTAAGATGAATATAAGATGACTGAAAAGAGTAATAATAGTCAGGCGGAGCAAAAATAATGAGGGAGATGATGGCAGAGCTGTGTGAAAAAGGACTGCAGTTTGTGGCATGAATATAAAATAAAATATCAACAGAAAAACAATAGTTTACACTTGAAAGGGTCTGGTGTAGGATATCCAAAGAGGATGTTCTTATGAGAGACAGACAGAGAGGGAGCACGTAAGTGTAATGGGAGAAATGAAAGTGAGTCTGAATGGACTGAAAGACCAAGATAAAAAAAAAAATATATATATATATATATATATAAAAAAAAGAGGATATTAAGAAATATTTGTGTGATACACGAGTACACTGCACACAGAAAAGAGGAGATTAAGGAGTATTTGTGAATTTATGAATAGAGAAAAATAAAAGAAGGAATCAAGAAGTGAGACAGGAGGATGTATACACAAGATGGGCAGGAAGGCACAGAATAAAGAACATGAAACTCAGACAGGTTATGTGTATCTATGAGTGCCAACAAAAACAAACAAGCTTTGCATAAGGAATTATTATTATAATAACCAATAACTCATGAAGGAAGAGTCTCTTCCAGGTCATACAATACCCAAATACACATATCTATCTTTTAAAAGATTCACCAAGAGTACTCAACACCTACTGGCACCATGTTTTGCACATTTGCTATATGCTATGAGAAGCTAGACCTCAAATTATTGCTAACTGCACCCTTACTCATTCCTGGGATGACCTTCATGACTTGCACAACACACACAAAGACAGACACAGAAAGAGATTGATATCTCATATTTTATAGTTTAACTTTTTTTTTTTTTTCAATGTGTTGTTCCCATCCGTGGAAGGTTATTATAAACCTATAGTACATTTTGTACCATGAGTGGCCTAAAAAATTTTTTTTTGCATTTTTATCAATTTTGTATATATTTTTGTAATTTATTTATTTATTTTTACATAGCCTGGAAACCTGCTCTAGGGACCAAACATGGAACTTTTTCAAGCCACTTCAGGCCCCCAATAAGTGGGCCAATAATCTCACACACTGGACAATGAAATCTATCTCCCACCTAAAGACAATTAGAAATATCCATGCCCATGGTGGGATTCGAACCCGCAACCTGTTGGCTGGAGAGCATGTACACTAACCACTCGGCCAACCAGGCTGACTAATTACCCAAACAGAGTGGATGAAATATATGAACCATTTTACACTTTAATTCATGCTTTTCTATGTATGTTAACTTCCATTTTTCAACAGCACATTTCATATCCACGTTTTGGTCAATAGATATACACATTATGACTGGCACACACATTAACAGAATGAAGACACATACAAGAATGAATTAAACAATGACAGTTTAATTAACGACTTAAATATTTTGTATCTGTCACAGTGACAGCACTGGTACAATGTATACTAATATGCATATAGGCCACACAAAGCCAAGTAGAAATTATTAGACTTAAAGACTGAAATTCTGGAAAAGGCACCTTGGTTATTGAGCACTTAAGAATTATGGTTTTCCATACCATGGAGAGTTTCACATAATCATTTTATTAAAGCTCAGTGAGTTTTTAGGATTAGCTGCAGATTAAAAAAGTCTGTGAAACCATAATTTTTAGATCTCCTACTCAAAAACCAAATTTTCATTAAAAACATTCTATCTCCAAGAAATAGTTCCAAAGAACAATCGAGTTAAAAGATTGTTTTTTTTTTTAATAGACTCACTCCAATCACTTTCTGTTTCTGCCTGATGCCTTTTCTCTATGTAAATGAGGAATGATGTATAGCTTCAAGACAATGAGCAGCTTCTGGTTAACGTCTATACACAGTTCAGCTTTAAACTTACCACCCACTTACTGTTATCCTCTTTTTCCATCTTTTGCTGTTTGGAACAGGTTTTATCACACTTTATTTTTCCCTATGGACTACTGATATCAACACATTTTTTCTTTCTCCTCTACTTTCCCACACAGCACATATGTGCATAGGTTAGAAACCTATTTAAGCATCAATAAAAAAAAGTAACTAAATAAAAATATCACAATAAGTGAAAAAGAAGCTATTTCAGTAATTTAAATATCTGTTTAGTAATTATGTATGCAAAAACTGAGAGTTCAATTATGAACAATATAATTTTATGTGAAATGAATACTATGGTTAGACTTTTTGCTGCAAGATTTCTGTCTTATCTCTGATGAAAAACAGCAGTTCAAAAGCAGTTCAAAATATAGGTTTCACTGTCAAGCCAGTGAAACCTAAATGCATTAATAAAAGGCAAACATATGGGCTCATGAGCTGAGTTAATTTATGTCTATTAAGTAGTGCTAACCAAGGCAATCGCCATGCCAAAGGTTATGTTCTCATGAGCTCTCTCAAATGATAATTTTGAATCTGGCTAAAAAATATAAATGGATATCTAATAGGCAAGCTTAGGTGCTGAACATTATTCATAACTTATTTTAATGATATTAACACCACCAAATAAACTATTTTATAATAAAAAAAAAGATGTTTATTAACTGGCTTATATTTGACTGAATATGAAATTAGCATCTTCCGAGCACAAAGCAGCATGTCATAATTTACATGCAACATTGTAACAGATTTCAAGTCCTAATTTAGTGCCCTCTAATGTTTAAAAAAAAAATAGTAATAATAAAAATATTACACCTATGTAGGACTTGATCTTAAGATAACAGTGTCACCCAAATTTTTGGCAAATTAATACAACCATACTTGTTCAGGTTATGAGAAGTCTTCATAGCTATGTCTGACTAAAAATAATCTTTCTGACCTGTAATGACTTCTGTAATACACATTTGTTTTCTTCCATCTAATCCTGTGTGAAGGGGGTGCCCAAGGTGTGGGCTGCCAGTCTTGACTTGCCATAATAATGCTGGCAAATGTACTTTTTATGTTCTCCAAGGTGGATGTTAACAGATCTTCCTGTCTGTCCATAGTAGGTCAAGCCACAGTCACAAAGAACTTCATACACTCCAGAATATGCTAGGGGATGGAGTTTATACTTGGGAGAGTAGATCAGAGTTGCTAATTTAACATGTGGCCTGAATGTGGTGTGAAGGCCATGTTTCATTAGTACTTTGGCTATCTTTTCTGATATACATCTGGAATAGGAATAGTGAGGTTTTGTTCTTGTGTTAGAGGAGGGAGAAGTAATGGGCTATGTAGTATTTTATTTATTTTGTAGCCATTGGCAAAGAAAGTACGGCACAGATATTTAAGTCCTGTGGAAAGAGCTGCGTCTGCATGGTTAGCCTAGTGGCTATGCGCTTTGCAACCATATGCCTGGGAAAGGAGTATCCTGGGTTCGATTCCCATCACTGATGTGAGGAGCTTAGGACCTTTCTCAGACATAGCCAAGTTAGTCAGTCTTGGGCACGGACCTCAGGGTTTTTCTCCCCAGTTTATCTGGGGTTTTTCCTCCCACAAGCAGGCAAACCAGTCTTAAGAACATAACGCTTCTACAGACATAGGATACACCGGGAGGCATAGGGACAACCACCTTATTCTCATATAACAGTTGTGGTTGTTGGAAGTTAATTTTCCACTTGGTTAGAATATAATAAATTTAGTTTAATCCTTTATCTAAATGTAAGCAAACAAAGTTTGTGCCTGAAGTATCTTCAGGACTGAGGCAACTCGTAGTCAAGGTGGACCAAGCTCTCATCACTCCTTGTCTCAGTATCTCCCATAATGCAAAGCACATCTCCTTGCAGACATGTATAATGCTATGCATTAAGGGAAGGGCCACTACTCAGACTAGTTTTGACCTTTATTGAGGTCTCGTCAGTGTGAGCTAGACCCAGAAGTGGTGATATTAAGGCAGAGGTAATGGAGAAGTCATATTTACTTACACAAGTTGCCAAAAGGTGTATCCCCTTATTATTAAATTACTCTGGATTTAGAGAAAAATGATGGAAGTCTTACCAAGTTATTATAGTCTAACCAAGTGGAAAATAAACATCCAACATCTTTCTCTCTTAATCCTGGTTTTTAAGTTGTAATGGTATTTAAGGCTAAACCACGTATATACACTGGTGTCCAAAAGCTAAGGACAAACTACATTATTAACTGTATTTGAAAAAATTTTCATTACTACAGCCAAATGTGGACATAAATTTATTGCCAACATACTAATAAATTATATTACAAAAAAAATGTGTTATAAATTTCATACATATTAAATTGGAATATGTTTTTGGCAAAAGTTACAAATTTCCTAAGGACGTAGTTAAGGAATTAACATACACTGCTTATAGAAAACTATACAGAGAGACATTTCAGCCTGGAACATGTCCACCCTGAAATGCGATGCAGCTCTCACAATGTCATACCATACTTAGCACCAAGTGATTTAGGAGTTCTTCAGGTAAATTGCTCACTCCTCCTTCAGAGCAAGAATAAGGCCTTGTCTGTTTTCTAGACAGGAATTTCGAGCAGCAATGCATCTCCCTATTGTGCTCAAATGTGTGGTATGGGATTGAGATCTAGGGAGAATACTGGTCACTTGATTCGATTAATATCCTTGGTCTCCAAAACTATCTCCATTGCTCATATACAATGTCGTGTGGCACTGTTATCCATAAAAATGAATTCTTCATCTACAGCGCCACAGAACAATCAAACGTGACAGAACTTCATTGCTGTATCATTCACAGTCATAATCCTTTTTTTTTTTTTTTTTTTTTTTTTTTTTATACACCATTTGTAACTAGTGCATCCATTAAGCATAATGCCTCCCCACACCCCAGCAATGTCGTATCTATCCCTTTAGAACATTTTCACCATGGTAAGCAGTGCCACTTTCACACCAGATCAAGTGTTGTCTAGAATTGGAGGAAAGACTAAAATGGCGCTCATCTGTAAAGACTACGTTAGCCCATTGGTATCTTGTCTAATTTTTATGGATACAACCAATAAAAATGTAAATAATGAGCTGTGAATAAATGGATGCAAACTACAGGCCTGCTTGTCACAGACATCTTGCAACAGTTTGTTGGGATATCTGTGTATCTATGCTTGAGTGGAGCTGACTTGCAAGCTTGCCATGATGTGTTGATTAGATTTTGCTGTTGTAACCAAAATTCTGTCTTCATGCTCCGTAGCAGAGTGAGGGCAACCTCTTAGGAAACGGTACACATTTTCCACTGGAATGTGTTTAAGATGTTTCCTTTGCCAGTAATTTGAAATGCTATCCAGAGTCTGGATACAATGCTATGTGAGATTCCAAACTCTCTTGCAATATCAGAAATTCTGTGGCCTTCAAGCTTTCCAATAATTCTTCCCTGTGTGAAATCATCTAGATCAGTGTTTCTCAACATGTGGTCCGCAGACCACAGGTGGTCTGTGACAATGGGATAGGTGGTCTGCGAGCAAACTTAAATTAATTAAATAAATATATATTTTTAATTATCCAAACAAATTAAAATTGAATAAGTAAGTAAAAATTATTGAAATCAAATGGAGACTTAAAAAAATAACAAATAGTGTCAGAATGTTCAAAGGCAGAAGCAATAAAACTATATTGTTGTTCACTTCACCACTCTTTTATTACTCATCATTCTGGCACTACAATAATTTGTAGCAGCAGAATGACAAATAATAAGAGGGGATGAAGTGAACAACAGTATAGTTTCATTGCTTCCGCCTTCCCTTGCTGTTTTGTCAGATTTGAAGTGAACATGTGTTATCCACATTGCAACCAATTGCTTGTTGTTTATTGATTTTTATTACTGAAGGTTTTCCTCCTTCAACCAAGGCTCAGTATGCCTTCAGAAGTGCTAAATGATACTTGGACAAAGTGTCTCGTGAGTTAATCCCAGTATTTATATATTTATATATTTTTTGGAAACATTTTTTAATAATGGAAAAGTGGATTAGAACTAGGACTTTGAAAAGAAGAGCAAATGAAATAGGTGATGCTAACCCTAATTGTGATACACGTTTTGTAATGGTGAGTAAATCTAATACTATTAAATTAGAAGAAACAACCAGTTCAAAGAAAAAATACAGTAGGAAATATAATAGCTCATATTTGGAATTTGGGTTTACTTGGTGTGGAGATGAAAGTGAGCAGAAACCTCAATGTGTTTTGTGTTATGAAATGTTGTCGAATGAGTGCATGAAACCTGCAAAACTCCGACATTTAGAAACTAAACATTGTGACTTAAGTATAAAGAGCTAATAAGCTTCATTTCGGCAATGAAAACATTACTTAAATTAAGGGGATATTAAATCCCACATAGTTTTAAAACCGAATAAGAAACTCAAAGATCGGAATCAGAGAGTTTCTTGCCGAATATAGTAAACTATAAAGTATCGCCGACACTAGCGTTAGCCAATGCAAGTGATCCTAGTACGTAGTACAATACCGGGGCAACTCGTTGCAAAGGTGGGGGAAAGTTCAGATCGCTATTCTTAGGTATTTTCCCTAATGTAAAAACACATTTCCTAGGAAATGTATGCTGTTATTACATTATGGAGGGAGGTCACTACCCCGACCGGTTTCAGCCTGTTTTGAGGCTTCATCAGTGAGTAGCTAGACCTTAGGTCTAGCTACTCATGGAGGGAGGTCACTACTATGGAGGGAGGTCACTACCCAGACCGGTTTCAGCCTCAAAAACACTTACTTTTTTGAGGCTTCATCAGTGAGTAGCTAGACCTAAGGTCTAGCTACTCACTGATGAAGGTTTAGGTCTAGCTACTCACTGATGAAGCCTCAAAAAAGGCTGAAACCAGTCTGGGTAGTGACCTCCCTCCATAATGTAATAACAGCATACATTTCCTAGGAAATGTGTTTTTACATTATGGAAAATACCTAAGAATAGCGATCTGAACTTTCCCCCCCACCTTTGCAACGAGTTGCCCCAGTATTGTACTACATACTAGGATCACTTGCATTGGCTAACGCTAGTGTCGCCGATACTTTATAGTTTACTATATTCGGCAAGAAACTCTCTGATTCCGATCTTTGAGTTTCTTATTTGGTTTTAAAACTATGTGGGATTTAATATCCCCTTAATTTAAGTAAACATTGTGATGTGAAAAATAAGCAAATTGAAAAAAAAAAAAAAAGCTAATTTCAGCGAAGCTTAGCGACATTAAATCATGGGAAAGATGTAGTTTTGGCCATGGGTTCGATTAATAGCAAGGTACTGGAAGCATCTATCTCTTAAGTTTGCACATAGCGAAAACAGGGAAACCTCATTCTATCAGGGAAAATTTACTAATTCCAGCTATAAAAGATGTGGTAAAAACTATGTTTGGGAACAAGTTACTAAAAGATGTTGATTTGACTCCTCTTTCAATGACACTGCAGGTCACAGAATTAATGATATGGTAGGTGACATAGAATCTCAGTTAATCGGAAGAGTTAAGAAGAGCCCTTATTATGCGTTACATGCGTTATTATGCGAGACTAATGTTACAGATGATGATGTGCAGTTAATATGCTACACAAGATATGATAACGACATTCATGACGATATTCGGTTTTGTAGAACTTTGTCATCCCAAACAACTTGAGAAGAAATATTTCACACTCTCAATAATTACATAATACACAAAGGGATCCAGTGGGATAAATGCATGGGCTTCTGTTCGGGATGTTCTGAGTGAAATTTTTGGGTATATGCAGGGGATGGTTTTCCGCAGGACAAGGGATGTCAAGTTCGTATTCAGTATTATGATGAATGGAGTAAGATAAGAACAACGTTTTTCCATCGTCTCACAATGCACTTAGCGAATGGAACAGTTTACATGTAGCAAGTCGAATCAGAGAGTGCGTGAAGATAAAAGTTGTTGTGGGGATAACAGATGAATGGGGATAACATATAAAATATAAAAGTTGCTGTGGGTAGATGAACGGGGGATTAAAGATAAACATCGTTGTGGGCAGATGAATGAATGTATCAGTGGGATGGCGCTGCCATCACCCAGTCATTTACCCATGGTACCAACGGTGCTAAAAATGTTGTGGGGTGAGCTTAATGTGTGTGTGGGCAGATGAATGGGGATGACACATAAAATATAAACGTTGCTGTGGGCAAATGAATGGGGTTATCAGCGGTACGGCGCTGACATACCCATTCATTTGCCCACAGCAAATCGGAAACGGGTGCCTTTATTTATTTAATAAAAATTAAAACTTTGTTCAGTGATGATACACTTTTAATCGTTTACTTCCAACTTAATAAAGTTTCCATATGTATTTGTAAATGTTTATGTATATGTAATATATAAATGTATGTAAATATAATATGTATATGTTGTAAACGTATATGTAAATGTTGGTAATCCCCACACACATTTAAAAAAAAATTACATAACTTAATAGTCCGTAGAATTGAGTAAGGAATTTTACTGGTCCTTGGGCTTAGAAAGGTTCAGAAACGGTGATCTAGATGATGTCTTTGAGACATTAAAAGACATCTAGGTTTGCAAACTATTCCTTTATGAAAAGAGTTTCCTTCAAAATACATTTTGCTTAGAACCTTTTTCTTTAGTCTTTTGCCTTTAATCCTATTGAGTGCTACCAAGATACCACTTTGCATGCAATTCGAAAATTTGAATGTGTACCCACTTTCTATTCGAAATCATTAGTTATACAAATTGCCACAAGCTGATTCATCAGAATTTGCAGTTGCAATGTTTATAGTGTTTGTCCTTATGTTTTGGACACCAATGTGTGTGTGTGTATTTTTTAAAAGCTGAACAATAGTTATCCAAACAAACTTATATTATGTCTTATATTTATAACAAAAAATTTTGACGTGCAGGAAAGAAACAACTTTCATTTTTAAATTCTAAGCCTCACTGTTTTGATCCTAGCTACACGACAAAAATCCTTACTGACTGGTATAAACTAAAGATGCCAGTCAGTAATCCTTTATTCAATTTAAATATTTTACAATTAATGAATTAAAATACAATTTACAGAAGATTAGGAAGAAACATGGATTTGAAAACCAGCAATATGACATACAAATGCCTTACAATATTGTTTTGTGGAAATTTTATTGTTTAGTCAGATGTTTTTTTATTTAGAAAGAAGGAGAATCCATTCCAATAATAGGGTAATCAATCCGTCTTGTAGGATGAGTTTGTTTATTATTACAGGTTGGAAAAAATTTACATATAGTATTAACGAAATTAAAAAAGGCATAAAATTGTAAAATTTTTATTATAGTGCCATTGTAAAATCTTTATTCTCTTTATTTAATTACTTTCTTTCTACTCTTGTATCACTCTTAAATGTTAATTTCTTAATTCTTATTTTTGTAAATGCACTTGTATCTGTTCCTTTAGGAAAATCCTCTATAGTACAATCTTTCTCTCTTTTAAACCTTAATATTTCTCTTAACTTCGATATCTCTCTTGGCCGATCTTTACTTATAAGAACGATGCTAGTGGTTTGGGGAACAAAGGGAATACTAATGGTCAATGCCAATTCCTTTGTCTCCACACTGGTTCTAATTCCTTTTTCGGATTCAGGGAAAATTTATTTTTCACTGCGCCATCCCAAATCCTAGATTAACACAGAATGTAGAATCGAGGAACCAGAGCACAGTTTAGCATACAATCTTAAGTTACTATAATTTACGTTTGCAGTCGTAGCCTCTCTATAAATTAATCTCCTGCTGTGGTTCGTATTTTATGAGCAAGTGCAACAGAGAAGAAAATCAGGCAAGTCATCAGTTAAACAAAAAAAAAACCACAACATTTAATTCAATTGAAACATTATACACATTATGAATTCACTCTTATTAAGAAATCTGCAATTGCTAATGAATGAGCAATTGCAGATTGCTAATTACTCAGATTCTCTATATCTATCTTAGCATGCATGACAAAGAACTTCATTTATGATTTACAACTTATACTTGAAAGATCTCACTTATTCATCAATACTAAAGACATTTGTTAACTGAATTACTAAATTAGACTCACGTGCTCTCATATAATTTCTCTCACAAAACCCTCATGACTTATTCAATCATTAAAAGACAATTCCTAGGCTCCATGTGCTCTCGCACTAGTTCTTTCACAAAATACTCAAAATTCTCATAACTTACTCTATCATTAAAAGAAACAGTCTAAAGAGTCCTTCCTAAAATTTGCAGATATCCTTCTAATACACATTTACATATAAAAAACATAGAATGTATGTTACCAATTGCTGGTGAACTATCTGGCCACCTTACACATCTCATCTGGACAATTACTTTTGACTCCACGTTCCTTATGCTTTTTCTGAGGCATTCTTCAAGGGTTCAAGCTGCTCTTACTTAGAAAATAGGTAGACGTTGTTCACTTGTGAACTGACTCAACATCGTAACGATATTTCCACAAGCATAGGTGAATATCTTCTGCTGGGCTGGTCACTGATCGGTAAATTTTTGGGAAATCCACACCGAAGTTCCTCACTCATTGTCTTGAATCCGCAGGGAACGAGGGGACGCCATGAGGAGGCTCTACACACACATCAGCAAAACCGCAAGAAGGCTCCACACACAACAGCATAAGAGTAAGAGGGTTTTTCTGGCATTGCACAACTTTTTAAATTGTGCGCCACACGTTCACTCCACGTCATCAATTACTCCTCCTATTTCTCAGCGTCACATCGCGTCACCCAGTACTGAGCGCCACACACGGAATTCTCAGTGTACTCTTCTGAGCATATGAGTGGGGGGGGGGGACTATTTGCTTATGAAAGGGTGCACCTGTACTCTTTGTTGCAAGTGTTTCGATTCCGGCCACTTTTATTTAATCGGATTATCTCTTTCTCCCAGCAATCCGTAAGTACTTATGCTTAAGCAGTAAGTTTAAGCAATTTGGAAATCTACAATACTTTACAATATAACATATTATTATTATTACGGGTATCTCCATGGAGTCAGTAGACTCATCGTGGGAGACCCAAACTAGCAAAACAATATCTGTCATATCTCTTCTTGAATTCATTTACAGACGAAGAGCTCACAACTAAGTCAGGCAATGAATTCCACTCATTCACCACCCTCAAAGCAAAAAACCTTGTTCTGACACCTTTGTTGACCACACTCTTCTTTAATTTCCAGGGATGACCTCTTGTTCTTCCATCACTATCACACAGCTGAAACATTTCCCCTGCATCAATCTATAAAAACCTTTCAGTAATTTAAATGTTTCTATCATATCCCCTCTTCTTCGCCTATCAACCAATCTCTGCAATCCACAAGCTCTCAATCTATCAATGTAGGGAGCATTTTTTACATCACTCACCAACTTGGTCACTCTTCTCTGAACCCTCTCCACAGCCTCCTCATCTCCAAGGAATCCAGGTGACCAGACCTGAGCACAGTAATTCAAATGCGGAAGTATCAACGCTTTATAAAGGGGAATAATAACCTCTTTATCTCTGGATGTCAGTGTGTTCCTCAACAACCAAGTAATCCTATGTGCAATCTTGGACACCTTAGCAATGTGTCCTCTGAACTTCATCTCCCTATCTATCAACACCCCTAAGTCCCTAGCCTCATCAATCTCTTGGAGTACCTTTCCATCAATGTAGTACACAGCTGGTAATCTTAATCCCAAAATGCATGACTTTACACTTTTCCACATTGAACTGACATCCATTATCTTTTGCCCATTTTACCAGCTTATTTAAATCATCCTGCAAACTTTCAACATCAGCTTGATTTTTTTATTGCACTACCCAACTTTGCATCATCAGCAAACAACTGAATATCTCCCTTTGAGCCATTTCCTATATCATTTATATACAAATTAAATGAAGAATTCTCAGCTTAGTAATATTTTAGTGAAATTACAAGTGTCTAGTATATTCTGATATATCAATAATTGATTCAAAATTGCAAGCCCATGTTAAGTCTGAAGGAAACGTAATTTAATTTAATTTTAGTTCCATTCACAATTTAACAAAATAAAAAAAATTGTAACGAAATTTATTTTTAACACGTTCACTGCCAAGCTACTTCGGCATAGTCTGTTCTCATACGCCGAGCAATTTCACTTCTTCAAGGTCAGTACAGTAATCTCGTTGCCGGCGGTAAGCATCATACGAGTATACTCGTAGCTGGCTTGTGTAGCTCATATATGAACTACGAGTATACTCGTAGTGGGCAGAGAACGTGTTAAGAAAGTTTTGTATAAAATAATAATAATTATACAGAAAAACAGAATTTTTTCAAATGAACTTAGATATTCTAAATTTAGAGTTCAGAGAACTGAGACACTTTAATGTCCTTAACCAATTAATTATTTATGATTTGTTGTGACTAACAAAACTATGCATAAAAGTTTGAAAATTATATCATTATGAAATCCTTTTAATCTTCATAGTCGTCTGAATTGGTGTCCAAATCACTATCACTTCCACTTACATTGATCACCAAAGGTTCACATAATTCTTCGATAATTCCATCTCTGTCCCAATACACATTTTCCAATGAGGTCACATGAGAGCAATATTTTCACAAATCCTGAGCTGTAATACTTTTAATCACCTGTTATGAAATCTTAAAAAGTTTCAACATATCAATATCCCCAGTTATGTTGCGATGATGAATGAAATTTTTCACTTCTGCCCAAACATACTCAATAGCATTAATATCACAATGATATAGTGGTAGTCTCAAGGCTAGGAATCCATGCTCTTTGAGCATCGTGTCAAATTTAAAGTTTAGTTTTGGGCGAGTTTCTTTTGACCAAGTTGAGCAGTTCAATTTTTCACATATCAGGGGAATGAGAAATGTTATTTGCAGAAAGCCAATCCATAATGACCTGTTTACTATTAGAACAATTTGGAACTTTAATTGAATGGAGTGATATGGAGCATTATCAATTATAACAGCAGCATTTTTAGGAAGGTTTGGAATCAGTGTTTCTTCTGCCCACTTTTCGAAGATTGTAGAATTCATTTGCCCACGGTAATCTCCAGTAGATGAATTGGCTTTGTAAAGTAAGTGTGAATTCAGTAAAAAAAACCATTTCACAACCCACACACGAAATTATTATGCACTGCGAAGCATTTCCGGTTTTTAACACTCCACATTCTTCTTTAGATTCCCAACATTTTCCATAAGTTAAATAACTGTCAATCCAAGTTTCATCTAGATTAGGCTTGCCAGACATCCAGAATATATGGGACTGTATTTTAAATCAAATTTTGCTGTCCCATATTGTACTCATAGGGACAGCCTAATGTCCCATATTTTAATGAAAAGATAAAATTATAAATATTATGTTAAGCAATTATAATTTACAATATTCTTTTCGAATAATCCAAATTAAATTGATTTGTAAGCCATAACGATTCAAGGAAATTAATCGTGTTTACAGCAGCAGCAAATGGTCCCTTTCATTGGTCGGCTGCTTTTTATTTAGAATAAGTATCTTATTTATAATTCTGTACAGGTATATTGCATTTGCTTATTTTCAAGCAGTTCTTATTTGGACACTATGTGGTGCGGTATCGGACCAGTATGCGAATGTTATTTCAATAATTATTAAAAAATATTATCTGGGCTTTTTTTTTGAATGTGCGATATTTGGTTAATATATAAAATATATAATTAAAGGTAAATTAATTTTCTTTATTAATTACACAAAGGGAAATTAAATTTTGTTTCTTTCCTTAAGCACTTAACAATGACAAAACAAAAGTGCAATTTTAACAATGATTATCCAAAAGAATGGAATTTTTTTGCAAAAGGAAAACATATTGACGAAGTTGAATGCAAAATCTGTAGACGAATGCTTAGTGTTGCACATGGGGGGGGGGGGTGATTGGATATTACACAACATATTAACACTCAGAAACATAAATTGAGCATTTCGAGTTCCAGTTCCAAAAGTATTGATACTTATTTTGTAAAACCAACTCGCCAAAACTGTCCCGTATTCAAAAACTAAATATGGGACATGGGCAGTGGTGAGCTATAAGGGGCTTGCCAGAAAGAAAATTTTTTTGTGAGCCCCTTGTTCTGCTTGTTTAACAATCTTGTAGAACTAGAAAATACCACCGTGGAATGTATACATTCTACTATAACTGCTACTTTAAATTCATATGGATTTTCTGATAACTATATAAAAAATCATTTCATTGCATTTTGTTCTGATAGAGCTAGTGTAATGTTAGGAAACAAATCAGGTGTTGCAACCAAACTTCTACAGAAATTTCCCAACATTGTGATTTGGTATTGCGCTCATTGTTTACTAAGCATTAGACGATTCGATAAAAAACATTAAAGAAATAAATCATTTTGAAATATTTATGGATAAATTTGCTTTTTATCATCAATCTCCAAAAAATCAATGAGAATTAAATGCAATTGCAAAAGACTTTGGTATTGAAATATTAAAGATCTGCCGTGTGTTTTGGACCACGATAGGCAGCTTACAGTTTATGAACAGCTTTTGCTTTGTGGAGAAATTACCCAGCTTTATGCAAGCATTTTGCATCGAACGATAAATATAAGGGCTTTTTAAACCGACTTCTTAATTTGGAATTTTTAAAAGATCTAGAATTAATGATTGATATCCTACAGGAATTATCATATCTGTCAGAAGCTCTACAAAGTCACAATATAAGTATTATAAGGGCTAAGTTAGGCTTTTTTTTTTACTCGACAATGCGAGCCCTTTGTTAAAATTTCCATAGCTCACCAATGGACATGGGTTCACCCATGTCCCATATATGGTTTTCCAAAATCTGGCAACCCTAATCTAGATACACAATCGGTCTTTGCTCCTTCCTGAAATACTGCATTCTACATAAAACAACGTCACTTCGTTCCATGATAAATTTCTTTTTATTCTGTGACTTTTTGAAACAAAATCCGATTTCATGAACTATTTTCCTTAAAGTTTCTCTTTTCCAAGGAAAATTAATTTTTTTTTTTTCTTTTCACCACAGGAATCAATTTCAGAACAGTTGGCACTTTCTTTTTTGACCATGTAAAATTCGTGAATAATTCTTTTTATAACATCTACATCAAAATCATTGAAAGCTACGTTTTCAATGGCGCTTTTTAGGAGATTTAAATCTTGGCTTATCTTCTCCTTTTGATTCCCCATGAATTCTTTTAACAGTCAACTCCAATATGGCTACAGTTTCACTTGCACATTTTGTGACAGGAGAAACTGGAACAAGGAGACTGGCTTCTAACGATTCTTTTTTGCAGAATATCAGCACATTATGCAATATTCTTTTGCAAGAGCTACTGAAAGGTTTGACAGCAGAACTTATTGACTGTACTGGATCCATCATACAAATTAATAATAAAAAAATTAATGCAAAAAAGCAACAACAGAAATCAAGCTACTACAGTGACAGACAACAAAGCACGTGATTTTGCATGTTGGTGACAAATTCGTACATCCTTTATTTCTTTCTCCCTTCATCATGAATTGACTATTCTTGGCAATCTGCCAATCTCAGTTCTATGAACTGTGAACATACAATACCTCCATTTGATGGTACTGACTGGAAGGCAACCATAAGCAATTCTCCAAGCAAGATTCCTCAATTTTGGGTATCCCTGGAACTTCAGTAAGTTATGAAACAAAGTGTTGTCAGTAGCCAACTGCAGAAGTTCATGGAAAAAGAGGTAAAAGATTTCTTTAAAAAATTAATAACGGAAAACTCACGTGCAAAGATTGTTTAATAGTATAATTTTTGCCTGTGTGTCACAGGCATCTTCAGCTCAAATTAAACAATAACTGACAATTCCAAAAAGCGCCACCTAAGTAGCTGGTGTAAGATAACTAAAAAGGTCAATAAATTTCCTAAAAAAAAAAAAAAATCTATACAATAAAAAGTTAATAAAGATTAGCTGATTTGTAAAGTACTATCTCCCATAAAGGGGATAGACGTAAGCCGTCGGATCTGTTTAAGTTAGGAGAATGAAGTAAAGTTTCACATGTTTCTTTATAAAGGCGTTCCACGAGGAACCGACTTTTGTGAAGGGCTCTTGTCTTTCTCCAATGAACTCTATGTCTAGTGAAGTTGGCATGTTCTGCAAGTCCAGACTTTTCAGGTTTAAAGCATTCAATATAAGACTGGTGTTCTTCTAGCCGAATAGAGGCAGATCTTCCTGTTTGTCTGAAATAAGATAATCCATAAGAGCACGGAATCTGGTAGACACCTGGATAATTAAGATGTGAAAGCTTGTCCTTAGGAGAAGTGAGAAAGGTGGAGATTTTTCTAAACAGTCGAAAGGCAACAAAAATATTCAGTGGTTTTAAAACTTTTGCTATACGTTCACTAATGCCTTGTACATAAGAGATAGGAAAGCATGTTATTTCTTCTGTATTTGAAGAGGAAGACATATTAAAACTACTCAAAGCTCTTTTAATGAAACAATTCTTATAACCATTAGATAGAAAGGAAGAAGTTATATATTGCAGTTCTTTCTGTCTGAAGAACAAAAGGAGTGGGCCCGATGAACCAGTGTTTTAATAGTTCCTGCCTTTTGACTGGGATGGTGATGTGATTCAGCATGAATATAATGGCCTGTATGAGTCTTCTTTCTATAGACTGAGAAATGTAGGTTACCACCTGGTTGACGAAGAATTAGAAGATCTAAAAAGGCTAACTGCTTATTTGATTCTACTTCTAGGGTAAACTGGATCCTAGGATGAAGTACGTTTAACTTAGTGAGAAACTGTTGAAGTTCATCAGAAGAGCCATTCCATACAGCAAAAATGTCATCGACATATCTGAACCAATGAGTAGGTCTGGGAGAAATGTTGTCAAAGATACGTTGTTCAAAATGTTCCATAAAGAAATTGGAGATAGCAGGAGAAAGAGGATTGCCTGTTGCTGTTCCTTCAATTTGTTGATACAACTTATTTTTAAAAGAAAAATAACCAGAATGTATTACAAAATCAAATAATTTTACAATGTCTGAAGGAAATTCCTGTTGCAGTAATTCAATGCTTTCAGAAAGAGGCACATTTGTAAATAAAAAAACAACATCTAAACTTGATAAATTTGATAAAAATAATTTTTTTTTATTAAATTTACTCTCCTCTTCAACTAGAAGAACTGATACTTATATAAAAAATACTTCGGATTTCAAAAATAAAATTTCAGATCTTCATTTGGACATTTCTGATATCATGATCAGTTTAGATGTTGTTTCTTTATTTACAAATGTGCCTCTTTCTGAAAGCATTGAATTACTGCAACAGGAATTTCCTTCAGACATTGTAAAATTATTTCATTTTGTAATACATTCTGGTTATTTTTCCTTTAAAAATAAGTTGCATCAACAAATTGAAGGAACAGCAACGGGCAATCCTCTTTCTCCTGCTATCTCCAATTTCTTTATGGAACATTTTGAACAACGTATCTTTGACAACATTTCTCCCAGACCTACTCATTGGTTCAGATATGTTGATGACATTTTGCTGTATGGAATGGCTCTTCTGATGAACTTCAACAGTTTTTCACTAAGTTAAACGCACTTCATCCTAGGATCCAGTTTACCCTAGAAGTAGAATCAAATAAGCAGTTAGCCTTTTTAGATCTTCTAATTCTTCGTCAACCAGGTGGTAACCTACATTTCTCAGTCTATAGAAAGAAGGCCATTATATCCATGCTGAATCTCATCACCATCCCAGTCAAAAGGCAGGAACTATTAAGTTCCTGCCTTTTGACTGTTTAAACATCGAGGCAAGATGTTTAAGCAGTCAATTTTACTCGGGGCCAGATGAACCAGTGTTCATCGGGCCCACTCCTTTTGTTCTTCAGATGATCCTTTACAGAAAGAACCTGCAATATATAATTTCTTCCTTTCTATCTAATGGTTATAAGAATTGTTTCATTAAAAGAGCTTTGAGTAGTTTTAATATGTCTTACTCTTCAAATACAGAAGAAATAACGTGCATTCCTATCTCTTATGTACAAGGCAAGTGAACGTATAGCAAAAGTTTTAAAACCACTGAATATTTTTGTTGCCTTTCGACTGTTTAGAAAAATCTCCACCTTTCTCACTTCTCCTAAGGACAAGCTTCCACATCTTAATTATCCAGGTGTCTACCAGATTCCGTGCTCTTGTGGATTATCTTATTTGGGACAAACAGGAAGATCTGCCTCTATTTGGCTAGAAGAACACCAATCTTATATTGAATACTTTAAAACTGAAAAGTCTGGACTTGCAGAACATGCCAACTTCACTAGACATACAGTTCATTGGAGAAAGACAAGAGTCCTTCACAAAAGTCAGTTCCTCATGGAACACCTTTATAAAGAAACATGTGAAACTTTATTTCATTCTCCTAACTTAAACAGATCCGACAGCTTACATCTATCCCCTTTATGGGAGATAGTACTTTACAAATCAGCTAATCTTTCCTAACTTTTTATTGTATAGATTTTTTTTTTTTTTTTGGAAATTTATTGACCTTTTTAGTTATCTTACACCAGCTACTTAGGTGGCGCTTTTTGGAATTGTCAGTTATTGTTTAATTTGAGATTAATATGTACTGAAGATGCCTGTGACACACAGGCGAAAATTATACTATTAAATAATCTTTATACGTGAGTTTTCCGTTATTAATTTTGTAAAGAAATGTCTACTCACATTATACCTCTTTTAAAACTTAAGGTTTTCTTTATACGAAATTTCACTTTTATTAATGGAAAGAATATCAATGTCAGAATTTTGTAGCAATCTTAGAGTTAAGCAAAGAATGTCGTAGTATTCAGAAACAATCTCAGCTTTTGGACCTTTATAATCATTTACTCCAAATATCATCATCATCAAATTCCTGCCATGTACCCTCAAGGCGTGTACAGGATATGACAGTACTACATGAAAAAATTACATCATTACTAACTTCCTATCTACAATTTTCCTCCAAATCAGTCTGTTACTTGTCAAGACTACAACATTATCAGATCTTATATTTCTATCGTCTAAGGCACTTTGTACAGTATTAATCCGCCTATATCTTGGTCTTCCTCTGGGTCGTTTTCCTGCCAACCTGGCAGAGAACACTTGTTTTGCTAATCTTTCCTCTCCCATTCTATTTAAGTGACCATTCCAACTGAGATTAGCTCTGCTAATGCATTCCTGGATGCAGACAATGTCAAGTTCTTTCCTAATATCCTCATTTTTAATATGATATTGCCATTGATGCCATCTGTTCACGCCTCTAATCTTTCTCAGGACTCTCATATCTGCGGTCTCTAGTCTTTGGTCAAGTGTTTTACATCTGACCCAGCTCTCAGATCCATAAGTTAAAACTGGTTTCAACACTGTCTTGTATACAGCTAATTTAGTGTTCCGACTAATTTCTCTCTTATTCCATATGAATTTATTCAATTGACTTCCCACCATACCAGCTTTGCTGATTCTGTTGTCTATTTCTATATTTAATTTACCATCTTCAGTAAAAATCATGCCTAAGTAGCTGAAATGTTTTACTTGTTCCACAGGTTCTCCATTCACAACACAGTTGACATTTTCAATCATTCTGCCTATTTTCATTGTCTTTGCCTTTTTATTGCTGACCTTCATACCATATCTATTACAACAGCTATTCAATTTAGTCAGAGAATCTTGCAGACTTGTAGCGGATTTATTTAGAAGTATAACATCATCCGCATAAAGCAAAGAGCTGACATTAACATCTCCAATTTTGATATCAGGTTTAATACCACTTTCCTTCATAATGTGATCCATATAGATAATGAATAACAGAGGGGATAATGTACATCCTTGTCTCACACCAGATTTAACATTAAACCATCTTCCTGTACTTCCTTCAATTCTAACTGCTGACTTACAACTCAAATAAAGACTAAGTATTGCTTGATATAATGCCCCATTGACACCATATAACTGCAGCGTATTGAATAGCTTCTCTCTTGGCACCTTGTCATATGCCTTTTCCAAATCGACAAAACTTAAATACAGATCTTTGTTATATTCCCATGCTTTCTCGACTATTTGTCGTAAAGTGAAGATCTGATCCTGACAGCCTCTATTTGGCCTGAATCCAGCTTATTCTTCACCAAGCTTTTCTTCCACAATTCTTCTCAACCGTTTCTCAAGTATACTTGCATAGATCTTGCCAGAAACACTCAGTAGGGAAATACCTCTGAGTGTTCCTAAATACTTTCTGAAGTATGCAGTGCAGCCACTGTAAGACTTTTATACCACCATACTTCAGCATTTCTGGTCGAATATCATCTACTCCTGCTGCCTTTCCACATTTCAAGCCTTTGATGGCTTTTTCTACTTCAAGTATGGATATGTATTCCTGACTGCATGCCTGGTCAGTGTTTTTTATCACTGTGCTGTCATCACTGCTTGTTTCATTTAGCAGTTTTTCAAAGTAATTACTCCATACTTCAAGGATATCTTTTTCTCCTGTTTTCATTTCACCTTTATCATCTCTAATTCCTTTTACAGCACTCTTTCCTCCATTCCTAAGCTTCTTCAACAACCTCCAGAATATTTTGCCACCTTCTTGATATTTATTTTCTATATTCTTGCCAAAGTCCTCCCATGACTTTTGTTTAGCTAGTTTTACACACTGTTTAGCTTTCTTACATTTGTCTCTGTATTCTGTAAGAGTAAAAGCTGACTTATTTGCCAGGAACTTTTGATATGCTTTCTTCTTTTCCTTCACTGCCTCTTTAACTTCCTGTGTCCACCAGGGAGTTCTGATTTTTTTATCTTTGCACACAACCTCACCACATGCCTCTCTGGCAGAATCAATCAATGTTTCCTTCAGAGTTTGCCACTGAATCTCCAAGGTTTGATTCCTGTTCTCAAACTCTTTCATTTTCTTTTCAATAATATTTCTGTATTTTAGTCTACAGTTTACATCTGAGAGCTGCTCAACTTTTATTCGCTTTAAAACTTTCTTACATGTTATTCTTTTCAATATGAAATTCAATTTTATCCTGCTCAAGACTAAATAGTGATCACTTCCAATTTCAAATCCTCTGTACACTCTGGTGTCCTGCACCAGGGAGAAAACATCACTATCAACAATAACATAGTCAATGAGACTTTTCTTATTCCTAGCCTCTTCTCTCCATGTGAATTTGTGCACATTTTTATGTTGGAACATGGTGTTAGTAATAACCAGTCCATGCCCTGAGCAAAAATCCAACAGATATTTGCCATTATTATTAGCTTTGCTCTTTTCTCCAAATTTTCCCAAAATATTTTTGTATGTCTCACAATCATTTCCTACTCTACTATTTAGATCCCCAACAAGGACCAACTTTTCCTTTTTCATTGTGTCAGTTGCTTTTTCTAAAGCCTCAAAAAATTCCTCCACTTCTACCTTAGTAGAACCTTCTGTGGGACCATAGGCACAAATAAGTCTCATTGTCCAGTTCCCCATTCTCATATTTGCCCACATTACTCTACTTGAGACTGCCTGCCATTCAAGAAGATTAGCCTCGTAGTTAGTGTTGAATACAGTGGCTACTCCTTCTTTTCCTTGATTGTCATTGCCTGAATATAACATTTTGTATTTATTGCTCAGAAAGATCTCACCAGTTTTGGTCTTTTTTGTTTCAGTCACCCCTATTATGTCGATCTGGTACTTATCTAATTCCTCAGCTAGCTCCATTTCTTTGCCATTCAGGCTTCTTATGTTGATAGTACCGATCTTTAACTCTGGTGATGTTGAGTTGGGGTTTGTTTTCAGATTTGTTCCAGTAGCTGATTTTTCGCTGTTCGCCCTGGTTCCCTGGCGAAAACAACGGGGGCCTTGTTTAACCGGCAACAACCCAGCCGGCATGAAATTTTGTCATGTTGTACCATCAATTTTTTATTTTGGTTTAACCAATAAGAATACAATTTGGTCGGCTAAATCCCAAATTGCCAGCCCATCCTCGTTCATTCAGTATCAAAGTAGATACCCAACAGGGTGCACCACGAGAAGGTGAGGATTGGACATTAGGTCAGAAGCCCTGGTCGGTTCTCTGCATTCCTTTAAAGGCTATGTGGAGGTCTCCTCTCAGTTATACAGCTTTGACCCTTAAGCACCCCAGACCTTGACAATGATTCCTGATATGGTAATCGGTCGGTAATTTACAACAGCAGTCTTGAAACCACCTTTATGCAGTGGAACTATTTTCCCCTCTTTCCACCCCCTCAGGACTAACCCAGACCCGAGTATACTGATACCTCTATAGTTTTTAGGGTCATCTCTATTACCTTTTTTTTAAAGATAGGAATCACAATTGCTTTTTTCCATTCTACTGTGGGGGATACCAGTTGAATAAATTTTATTTTAAAATAAAAAGAGTCTTTATTTTAAAATTTCTTTTTTCTACTTATTTCTGCCTTTCCACTTTTCTTTGTTTGCTTCTAATGATGCTGCCACATTCTATACCACTGCATTGCTTTGCTATGAACTAGCTTCTCTCTTTATACGTGTCTTTCAACTTTTTTTTTTTGAGGAAAGTCTGTTCCTTTCCCCCATTCAATCATATTCTGTTTTACCATTTATTTGAATTTTAGCTATATATCCCATTCCAGATAACATTATTCAATTGATTCGTGTACATGTAAGCCTCGAGATTAGCACTGCAAATCTTCCACATGTCTACTAGTTGAGCATTGTCATTTAACTGTGCATATCTCACTTTTCCACTTCTGGGGTGTCTTCCTATTTTATCTATTCCATACAATACAATATATTCCCTACAATGGAATTGTATGGAATACAATATATTCCATACAATTCTTTGTATGGAATACAATATATTCCATACAATTCCATTCTCCAGGAATTGCTGCTATGATGGGCACCATATAAATAAGGCTGCAATTCCTGGAAGAATTTTCATCTAACTGTTCCACTGGATGGAGCATAAACATTTATAAATCTTATTACACATCCACAGTATTTCCACTCTATTGTCAAAATTCTCCCTTCTGCATCCCTTTGGATATTACAGAATGGCCCGAGGAGGAGGGAGATCAAGAATACAACTCCTACTCCAGAATTGCTAAATCTTCCAAAGCTCCAATAAGAAAAATGTGGATATCTATCTGTTAAAGTTTTTATATCTTTATATCTGAAGAAGTATGTTTCTTGAAAAAACAAAAACCTGATATAATGGCATAGTATGGTTTTCTATATAGCTTATTGTGAATATTTCTATATAGACATGATTAGTGAAGTGTCGGGTTACACAGTTGCTCCTTCAATCTATGAAGGAGCAACTGTGTAACCTGCTTCTTGTAAATTGTTTTCCAGTTTTTTTACAGCTGCTTTCCATTATTTCAATTTCATGGTCTCATCAAGTGGGAACCAGACCAAGAAGAGATACCAAGGTTGAAGTCATATATTATCCATATATAAATCAAAAGGTGTCGCACCTTATTATTAACATACTCTGGATTAGAGATAGACATTGAAAGTTTTTTCACTTGTTATAATTAAAGATCCAAGAAATTATATTCCTGGTTTAATCTATCCAAGTATAAGCAAACAATGTTTTGTAAGGGAAGTATCTTCATGAATGGGTAATATATGACTTCTGCATCACTTCAACCAAATTAAAAACAAATTTTTATAAATATGCAAAAACTGCTCTTCTACAAATATAACTTAGTTTAATGTGAATATCACAAATCATTACATACACTCATCTTCAGAGATAGATGTCAAATACATTTATTTACATGAGGTATCCATACATTATGTTAAAAACGAATTCAAGAAAGCAATGTAATACCAGAATGTTTTAAAGTTGCACCTTATACATTTATGCTTAAGAGATACTTGTGCCATAGCTGTAAGACTAGATTATGTACACACAAGGAAATAAAATAATAAACTTTACTTGCCAAATATTTCAACCTGAAATTTACAGGTCATCATCAGTTGGCAGGAAGATTATAGAACAAGGTAGAATATTAACAATGGATTATTTAAAATAGCAAGAGCTGCATGATGGCATAAGGGAACAAACACGATATGTGCGAGCTGTAGTAATTATATATATATATGTATTTTAAATATATAAATATATATATATATATATATATACTGATTTCTGATAAAAATGAGACTTTCCCAGATTTTTGATAAGAAGAGGTAGCCATTCCATTTCAGATTAAGATGAAGAAGCAAGTTTTCAGCGCTCTCCTTAAATAAACATTCAAACTTGAAGTGGCATTGATGGAGTAAGCATTTTCTACACTACAAGATTCTGTGGTTAATGTAAACATGCAAAACATGATATAAACATCATATGCAAGTCCAAATTTCTCAGATTTTTTATTGATAATGTAGGATTGGTTCTTGTATCTTTTTTCCCACAAAACATCAAGTTTGTTAAAAATAGGAACGATAGCAATCTCAGGGAACTTCATAGATGCCAGAAAGAGAAAAAGATAATTTATCTTTAGAAGGAAAACCATGAGGAGAGCTTGTTGAATAGAATAAATATAAACACTAAGTTATATTTCTTAAAGTTTCTCTAAATTGGTTCAGAAATGTCAAAAATATATGGAATTGGGACTCTCAATACTATTTCAGGGTTGTTGGAAGGAGGTTTCTAAGAATCAAAAAACACATTGTAAATTTCGTTTAGAGAAGCCATTGAATAATACATTGGATGATCAGAAGTTCTTGCTTGAGAGCTTGAGGGTTTGAGCATATGGAATGAGCTTGATGTAGCAGAATTTACATGATTCTGATTTTTTGGAAGGATGGCAGGCAGAAAGACAATAAACTGGCATCCCTGGATAACTTGCTCTCCTTTAAGTGAATTAACTGCCTCTGTCTATCACAAACCTACTTTCAAATGTAGCAATCTGTGAAAGAAGATTTGTGATGGACAGAGACGGTTAATTCACATAAAGAAAAGCAAGTTATCTAGGAATGCCAATTTATTGTCTTTTCTATTTCCATGGTAAAATTTATCCTGGATATAAATTATTTATTTTTGCAAAAAAAAGCTGGTAAGGTTTCTTTCTTATGGGGACAGATAGTGAAAATGTCATTGATGTAGTGCACCAAAAAGGAAGGTTGAAACTGAATGAAGGAGAAAAGGATTTCTTCCAAGTGTTCCAGATAAAAATTCATAAGAGCAGGTTAGAATGGGCCTCCCACAAAGATCTCTTCTATTTGCATGTAAAGTTTGTTCTGGCAGATGAAATAACCAGAATGGATTACAAAATCGAAAAATGTAACTATATCTGGAAGAAGCACTTATGTAAGGCAAATGGAGCAAATCTTTGAAAGGCTTGTTGGTAAATAAGAATAAAACATCAAAACTAATCATTAAATCTGTTGGTTAAATGGATAAATTTATGAAGTTTATTAGAAAATCTGGAAAGTTTCTTATGAAGGAGTGGGAATTGCCAATTTGGGAATTTAATAGTCAAAATAAAAACTTGGCTATGTAATAAGTAGGAGAATCAATGATGTTCAAAACTGGGCAGAGAGGCACACCTTCTTTATGGATCTTAGATCTCATCTATTTCGAAGAATGGATTATCCACAAACATCAGTTATTAGCTGTAGTTGACATCTCTTAAAAAGATATTATGATGATGTCAGGATTTGAGGAACACATTAATGGCCCACACAAAAAACATTTAGTTAGTCGAACAGAAAAAACAATTCGAGTCTACAGCTTTGAAATAGAAGGCATTTAATGCACTGGAATAATAATGTATATGTAAAGTAAGTTAAGGGGATAATAAATCCCTCATTATTTTAAAGCCAGATACGAAACTCGGAGATAATCCATCTCCGAGTTTCGTATCTGGCTTTAAAATAATGAGGGATTTATTATCCCCTTAACTTAATTTATGCCGCCGGAAAAATAGCCTCTTGGCTCTTTATTGTAATAATGTATATGTATCTCCTGAACATTATAAAATAACATACTAATCAGTAAGATATATTTACCTGGATTACATTTCCATCTCTGCTTTGTAATGTTCCTGTAGACCAAGAAGTTGTTTTATCTTTTATTCCAGGAATGGCAATGTTATCCATTATTCTTCTTTCTTCAGAAAGTGAATCTATTTCCACTGCAATATCATCTCTGAAAATTAAATTGTTACATTTCTGGACTGTATCATTTTTTTTTTCATATCTTATATTTCCAGATGAGGTCTTGTCATGATTATTTGGTAAACAAATTCTATTTTCTTCATTAAAATGAGTACTAGATAAACATTTTGATTTTTCAGAAGAATGAAGAGAAAACTCAATCATCCCATTATCTAAAGATAATCTTCCTGAAGAAGCTACATCCATTTGATTACTACCATTATCTTCATGATGAATATCTATAAACCTAGAAACACAATCCTTGTTAGATTGCAAAGGCCGTTCAACTTCAGAATGAATAACATTATCACTGGGATCTTTATTATTTGGAGCCATAATATTTTCATTATCTCTTACAAAATTTTCCTTATTTAATTCAGAATGAAATAGATCACTCGGTGTGTCTTCATTGAGATAATCATTATTTGTAGCTGCACATTTTTTCAGTTTCATAGTTTCTCCAGTTGCTGAGCCATTTAAGCTTTCCAACTTACCATATACCTGTTCTAAGAGATGCATGACAATCTCAAGAATTTTTTCCTGCAGAAAATAAGCATTCATTAATGAATTTCTATTTTTTTTTTCACTTCATAAGATTATATTCCTAAATCATTCTGTAAAAATTATATTGATATACATATTCCTAATAATTTTTCATAATATATTATTTATTATATTGACTAATTATTATTGTTATTATTAACAAACATCTCTGGAGTCAGGCTCATCACAGTATTGATGTAATTAACTAATAGCATGAAAACAGGATAAAATAAAATTAACATTCACACAATTCAGAGAATATGAACAAAAATATAGGTAAAGGCTTTGTAGACAGGATTAACTGCCCCATCATAACATTAATCAGGTTTCTGTGATGTCAAGTCACCTGGACATGATAAAAAATTAAGTATAGCACAGTGATGAAGACAAATTTTTATTATAATTTATTTTATTAAACATACTATAATTTTTACCATCTTCTTAACTAATTTATTTATAACTGGTAATACTATGACTAAGAAGGCTGAAATGGATAGCATCCTTCTAAATAATATGTATAAGATAATTTATTCGGGACACTAATTATCAGGAAAGGAAGGAACAGATAACAGTAACACTAAACAAGAAAATAACTTCTTAAATGAGAGCTCAGTTCAAGCAATGAAAGAAAGCTCAAAATGGAGAAATTGAAAGAATTTTTTGAGACATTAGGGAGAGCATTATCTAAAAAAAGAAAGAAAGAATGGTTGGTTTTCTTGTTGAAGACCAAAATAACAGAGGAGGAAATCGATCCCAGCAGACATATAGAAACATCTGAAGAAAAGAGCAGAGTTAATAGTATTGTCAGGTGCCTGCTATATATATGTACACACACATTCTATTCATTTCATTACTCACATATATTCCAACATAAAAATGAACAGAAATTCATGTGGAGTAAACACATACAAACACAAGAAACGTCTTGCTGATTATATTATTGTTGAGAGTGATGTCTTTAGATCGGTTTGAGACATAAGAGTACAGATATTTAAAACAGAAGCAACCACCACTTCAGCAGGATAAAAATTAATATCCCACTGAAAAATAATATATATATAATGTAAATATATAAACCATAAATAAATTATTTATAAGTACACATATTTAATTACACAAACTGCAGGAGTTTAAGGAAAAATCCTCAAAGATTGACTGGAATCTAGAGAATACAAATGACATTTACTAACTGAGGCAATGAAGCATGTGGCAAAATTTTCAGCAAAGATGAAAAAATAAAAACTCTATGATAGATATGAAAAGTCAAAAAAAGAAGGCTATAAAAATAATACAAAAGGTTTCTGGATGTCAAGTTAAGATGTTAAGCTCTTAGTGAACATATAGCTAAAACCAGTGTTGGTTTTTTTTTAGGGGGGAGGGATGACATATGGATGTGGTATTGTTTTAATTTTCAACTTTTTCTGCTAGCCAGGAATGTGTACCAGCACCTATTGTTTGACTAAAAAAAAGCACACGGGATACAGCAGTGAGAAAGCTAAGCTATGTGGAAGATTTTGGAAAGAACACAAAAGGTAAATATCATGCATATGGCATAAAAAGAATTAAAGGCCATAAAGGTGACATAAAAATTGAGACAGAGGATAAGGATATGCAGTATCTCCAAAATAATAATTTTGAATAATGATTAAATAAGATGAAAACAGAAAACAAGTAATGCAATAGTGATAGAACATATTTATGATATGATAGATTTGAACATATACAGAAAAATCAATCAGGTTATTTGTTTTTGCTTGGGCACTGATCAAGAGTTATTTAACATTAACAAGATATGAATGTAACAGCAATATTCAAAAGTCAAAAGGCCATAGGAAAATGGATGAATGAAAAGATAAAGTATGCAATTCCAGAAGAAGAAAGCACCATGGAGACAGCTGATGTTTGATTTACTTGCATATCAGCAACTCTGGCTATAATGCATCAAGATAATTATTCAAAAACTATGTAAAACAATGGTACAACTAGTTGTTATTTTCTCTATTTTATGATGTCCACTGGGATATTAATTTACGTTTCATCACCTTGTAATCCATGTAGGGGAAGTAGATCATGGTATCTTGGGGAACAAGGCTGCAGCTGATTAGATGCAGCCTGGTTTCTCTTGATTCCAACAAGGCTCTGGATCCAACACAGGTAAACATCCAGATAGAACCTCTTTATCTGACAGAGCAAATGCTGGATCTATGAGAGCAGTGACCTTCGGTAGTGTTCCAGTTTTATGTGATTCACTGCAAACTCTATTGCACATAGCTGTTTAGTTGGTACATTCTGGTGGAATCTAATTAGTTATCTTGCTGTCTGGGAAGATAGTTTGCAGACCCAATGAAGACTGATTTTGACTGATTTTGTACCTGTAGAAACAGGTACAAAATCAGATATTCAGTTCTCTGTATTTCAAAGAACTTCTGGGAGACAGAGGGAGGAGTGGAATGTTTCACTAAGTTGAACAAGAAGCTGCACATGATGAAATGTTAAATAACTGTCCGTGTGTGCCATGGTGGTGGTGGTGGTGGTGGTAGTGTATTTAGTGCCATCCATGCAGTACTAGCTACCATGATACTTAGAGTTTGCAGTAATGCCTTTATTTACAAACCAAAAAAGTACATAATAGTTCAAGAGGTATTTATAGAAATTTTTCCAATGGGCAAAAATTAATTAGCCACATGGGATTGTCTGATGAGGATTTTATTTTCATTGTATATAAGGAGAGCAACTGACATCAACGTGACAAAGACAGTTCATTTGCTTTGATGCCAACAGTTCAGTCCTCTAATAAAAGGTGATAATCAAAATACTCTAGTTGCAATTCTGATAATGGACTGGATATAGCAATCAAAGTGTACTATTTTTTACAGAAGCAGAGATTTGAGATCTATATTCAAGTCTTGATCTGATAAGTGCTCAACATAAAAAGAGTAATGAACATCTGGTATATGTCCATTATCTTCTACCAAGAGGTATAAGCTAAGGTGCAAAGGACGTTCATCTTTCTTTGGTATTCATCTTGCAAATGCAATTTATCTTGCTGGCCTGGTTGGCCGAGTGGTTAGCATATTCACTCGCCATCCAAAAGGCTGCAGGTTCGAATCCCGCTGTGGGCATGGATGTTTGTGATTGTCTGTGGAAATGCTAGTAGTGGTGGTGGGTGATAGATGGCATTGCTGTAGATGCAGTTGCTGGATTGAGTGGTGGAGACAGACCTGTAGAGTAGGTGCCCTCCCTCAATGAGTCCTTGGGGGACTCCCTGGAGGTTTCATATAATAATAATAATAAAATAACATGTATAAGTTCATCATCAATTTCTTGATATATACCCTCAAGAGAATGTTCAGGCTACTACAACAGCTCTACAAGATTAAGTTTATGTAATTATTAATCTCCTATCAACAATTTTTCTCCAAATTAGTCTATTACTTGTCAGCACTTCAATATTGTTATATCTAACATTTCATTCTTCTCAGACACTTCTCACTGAATCAATCCAACTGGACTATGGTCTTACCCTGGGTCTTTTTCCTGCAATCTTAGCATTAAACACCTAATTTGCTAACCTTTCCTCACCATTCTATTTAAGTGACCATACTACCTTAGATTAACCGCAGATTAGCATTCCTCACACATTCTTGAATGCTAACAATATCAAGTTCCTTTCTACTATCTTCGTTTTTACTATAATTCTGCCATCGATGCCATCTGTTCACTCCCCTAATTTTTCGCAGAAACCTCATATCTGTGGACTCTAGGCTTTGATCAAGTGCATTATTTTTAACCTAACTCTCAGATCCATAACTTAAAACTAGTTTGAAGATTCATGTATACTGCTAGTTTCATGCTTTGGCTAATTTCTCTCTTTTTCCATATAAATTTATTCAACTGGTTCTCCACTGCACCAGCTTTGCTTAGTCTGTTGTCTATTACCAAATTTAATCTGCATATTTACTAAAATCTGTGTCTAATTTTTGCTGAATAATTCTAAATTCTTCATCAAGAATGCAGCTGAAGTTTTCTTATTCCTGACTATTTTCATAGTTGTCTTTTTATTGCTGATTTTCATGTCGAATTTATTACACCTATTATTCAATTTAGTTAAGAATTCTTCTGGATACTTGCACTGTATGTGTTCAGGAGTACAATATCATTTGCATAAAGCAAAAAGCTAGGTTGGATATCTCTCATTCTAATATCAGGTTTAATGCCACTTTCTTTCATAATGCAATCCATATAGATAATGAATATGAGTTGAGATAATATGCATCCTTGTCTTATACCTAACTTTACATGAAACCATCTTTCTGTATTTCTTTCATTTCTAACTGCTCTTTCCTTTCATGTTACATGGTGATCAGCATTCATTTTGATAAAATTATGGAGACTACAATTGTGTTAGGAATAATTACTTTAATTTCTCAAGGTTTTGACCTTAATATGAACATCGAAACATTGAGAAATTAAAGTAATTATTCCTAAAACGGTTGTAGTCTCCATAATTTACTGAAAGGAATAGACTATGTATTGCTTTGTATAATGTTCCATTTACCCCATATATAATTGTAGCATTTTGCAAAGCTTTTTTTTTCTGGACACCCTGTCATATGCCTTTACCAGATCTACAAAACGTAACTACAAATCCTTATTATATTCCCAAAATTTCTCAACTATTTATCTTAAAGTGAATCTGATCTTAAATTATTCCTAAAGTAATTATTCCTAAAACAGTTTTACTCTCCATAATTCACTGAAAGGAATAGACTATGTATTGCTTTGTATAATGTTTTTATTTTTCTCTATTTAGTCTGAACCCAGCTTGTTTTTCTCCAGGTTTCTGTTCCACAATTTCTCTCCACTTCTTTTCAAGTATGCTTGCATAAATCTTATCTGAAACATGTATGAGTTAAAATGTCAATTTTAACTCATATACATTTTGCGTACGATATCGTCTCCATGCAGAATTCTCAAATGCATGAAAAGACATAACAATTTGGTAAGTGGAAGTTAAAATTGCCCTGGCAGCTAAACAGGTTGGCCTTCTTGAAGACACCAATACAATACCAAACTGTGTCAGAATTAAAAACACATTCCACTGGACCAAAGCCCAGCATATTTCCAAACAGCCGATTTAGAACTATTACGCGAACAGATTAATGCTACTCATATGGAGCTCTCAAAAATAAATGCAACTATCAATGCTCTACACAATGAACTGTGTGATGTTTTAAACTCAGAACTGTGGGATATCCTTAACAACATCTCTGATGCAATGACTAATAAAGAATTCATCAAAGTTAAAAACCGGCACGAGAAAAAATTTGAAATTCTCCAGCATCATAGTACTATGAAATGACCGCAATTACAACAAGATCGCATCATTGTGAATTTATCATCGGTAGCCCTAACAGATGAAGCTGTTAACGCATTAAGTTGAGGATATAATTTTGCCATTACTCCCAGGCAAGCTCCAAAAGGCAAAATAATGTCTTCCATTGAATTGAACGAGGAAGGAATATACGAACTGCCTCCAGCAATAGCCAATAACACTCGTTTCGATCTGGCCAACATCCTAATCCATTCCAAGCCTCCTAAAAACAATATCCCACAAAAGGAAATCAGTGCTTCAAAGAACTATATAGTAATAACCATATATATAATAATAAACATATATTGTTATAACTAAAGCAAGTAAAGGTAATGCAACTGTGGTGATGAATTTAGCTGAATATGAAAACAAAATGCACAATCTTTTCCAAGACCAGTCTACATACCAAATTATAGATTGTGATCTCACTAACTCTCAAAAGAATAAAGTTTGCAAATTATTGAAAAGTGTCATTTCTTGGCCAAAATAAACAATTAACAAACTCAAGCCTTTTCATGTTAAAACACCCAGAATATACAGAGCACCTAAAATTCACAAACAAGGTACACTCCTACATCCTATTGTGGATAGTATATATAGTCCCACATACAAACTTGCTAAATGTTTAACTAACTTACTAGCCAACCTCACAAACAATTTGGTCTCTTTTCTGTTCACCTAAAAAGTATTTTAGAAAACTATATCTTAAAAAGTTTAGAAGTAATGATTAGTTTTCGTATCACTTAATTATTTACACATATACCATTAACTGAAACTCTTGGAAGTTTTTCCACTTGGTTATCTATAAATTATGATACCAAGAAATTATATATTTAGTTTAATCCTTTATCCAAGTGTTAGCAAACAAGATTTGCCCCTGAAGTATTTTCAGGACTGGGGCAACTCGTACATAGAAACTAATGACTTCACATCACTTGCCTTAGTATCCCTTAATGCAAAGCACATATCCTTGCGGACATGTATAATGTTATGCATTATACATGTCCGCAACTGGTTTCGATCTTTATTGAGGTTTCATCAGTGGATCTGGCTCACAGCCCCAGGGTCACTGCCCAGATCGGTTTCGACCTCTAGGTCTGGCTCACACTGATGACACCTTGATAAAGGTCGAAACCGGTCTGGGCAGTGACTCTTCCCATAATGCATAGCATTGTACATGTCCACAAAGATATGTGCTTTGCATTTTGGGATACTAAGGTAAGAGATGTGAAGTCATTACCTTCTATATATACGAGTTGCCCAAGTCCTAAAAATACTTCAAGCCCAAATCTTGTTTGCTTACAATTCGATAAAGGATTAAACCAAGTATATAATTTCTTGGTATCTTTAATTTAAATTGAAACCCTTGATTTACTAAAGTCACATTCTCCCCCTGATATATTTGAACTATTTAAATTTACAGTACATGCAGTTTATTTTACATGGAAAGGTAAGATATAGAAACAACTAGATGTGGCAGCAATGGGCTCCCCCCCCCCTTTCGCCAATTTCTACATAGAACACTCGAAAAAAGTGTTCTAGAAATTGTCGAGATTGTAGAGAGAGAGGTTGCGAAAGAAGTAACTGTGTGTAAAGAGGGCTCCCGTTTCAGATAAGTTTTTTGAAATAATTAATAGCATATAAGTGTGTGTTCATGAATAAGAGTTGCTATAAAGGTCGCTTTGTTAAATTTTTACTTCTTTCCTTAATTGTTTATATGTGTTCTTTGTTTTTTACTTTTAATTGTTATTATTATTGAATACCCCTTTTACTTGACATAAATTCTTGTGCTTCCTTTCTCCCTTTTCATTCTATGGCCACTACTTAAATTGCTCATGTGTGCAAAACTTGGTAGACAAAGAAATTGCCCACGGCTAGAGCCAAATTTCTTTGATACAAATCTGGAATTAACTCTGTGTCAGAATATGGAAAAATTTGTTTGTTAAAGCTGTGTCATACAAATTCTTAGACAGGAGAATCTTCCTTGTCAGGGAGTTAATTAACACTCGGAATGACACACTATTAGATAATCAAGCAATTAAAATTCTCAATTACAAAAACCTTGTATATTTTTACTCTTACTGCAGTCGTAGCTATCCCCAAATTATAACTCGCACTGGTTCTATTTTTATGAGTGGTGCATTGAGTTCACAGATCAGGCAACTTGTTAGGTAAGAAAAAGAAAGATTTATTCATTACTCGAATACGATATACAAATATCAAGATCACTTAACAAAACTGAATCTCTCCTACAAATTAAAATTGATTAACCGGACATAACCTTAATACTCCTAGTCTTAAACATTGGGAGACAATATCTACAATTAGTTAAATTTCTAACATCATCCTATTCAACTAAAATTCTTGTACAAGCATTTATCTTATTCTAGATTCAAGAACTATCAGGCTAAAACTTACTTTAGCAATTCAATACCACACTGTACATGAATTCTTACTCAGAGCTAAGACAATCTACTAGTTGATTAAATACTAAAGTCCTGTTTCATTATGTAAGTCCAATCACTGGACATACCCGCACATTATTGCACAAAGGAATTGAAAAGTTTCTACATTACCGAGCATCAGGATCTCTCTGGCTTTTTTCTCTCTATCTTCCAAAAAAATTCACACGGCTTGTTACCCTCTCTTACGGTCAGCTGTTTTCATGTAGGACAAACTAGTGATTACAATCACGAATCACCTTTTCCAATGTGGGCGAAGCTGCTCTGCCGGGTTCCGTCCATGTGGTTCCACATGTTGATTGGTTTGTACTGGCTTTTCCGCTGTACCGATGATTATGCCCGAACTGGATTGCTATCTGGCTGCATAGCTGCCGCTGGACATCGTTCTTTTCGACTGCTCTCATGCACCTTCTCCTGGAATGACTCGAACAGGAATCCCGAACAAAAGAAAAGCCTCAAGTTGCCGTCGCCAAGCTCTATATATCCTTGCTGAGCTGTTCTCCCTACTACGTGACTCTTTTCTGGCAAGCACCCAAAATTCTTGCACTTGGTACCGTTCTCTCCTCATTGCGTTCTCCACGCACGCAACTTGGACCTCATGTAAGTGACTGCCTGGGTCATTTCTTTAAGCCAATTATCTCGTTGTATACTTAGATCTAACTGTCTCATGTTAACATAACTTTCACTAAATTTCAACTCTTATCGGTTTTACAAGGACACTTAGCATTATATTACATAGGAAAATTTACAATTAAATGACTCTTTCGTTATTTCTTATCAATCATTTCACTTATACCCATATACAAGCATTTTCTCTGGGAATTTTTGTACCTGTTAAATCTGAATCAAATATTTTACAATATAATAAACCTTTCATTCAAGATTTAACAGCTTATAGCGTAATTAGTGTGTGGGATATTTTGTTTAAATTTATTTACAAAGTTATTTCTTATCAATCATTTCACTTATACCCATATACAAGCATTTTCTCTGGGAATTTTTGTACCTGTTAAATCTGAATCAAATATTTTACAATATAATAAACCTTTCATTCAAGATTTAACAGCTTATAGCGTAATTAGTGTGTGGGATATTTTGTTTAAATTTATTTACAAATTCATTGTCATTAGAGCTTAGTGTAGTAATCGGCAAAGAAAAGATGGCAGCGGCTTTGTCCATGAAGGAATTTAACTTCGACTTCAGTCGTTTTGTGAAATGTGAGGTGTGCTATATGAACTCATTTGATTACACAGACAAATTGTGGATATTTAAGATGGATGGAAGGAGGGTGTGTGCAAAGTGTGAGCTGAATGAGGACTTGATGAGTGCTAATATGCTGATGACTTTAAGTGCTAGTAGCCAGAATGCCGCGAAGAGGATAAGTTCTCATCTGATAGGGAAGGAAGGTGTAAAAGAGTAGCGAAAAAATGTTAAAAAAGTTTTGAAAAAGAGAATGAGTGATCTGAGAAACTTAATCGATGGTGAGAAAGACAAATGTGATGCGAATGTGGTGGAAGGCTATGAAATTGAGACAATGAATGAATGAAAGCAAAAGTGTGAAACAAGGCTTGAAAGTTCAAAAATTTGAAAGAACGAATGACAGCGAAAATATGATGTAAGATTCGAAAATGGATTTGGTTAAGACGAGGCAAGAGATAAAATGGATGGGAAATGAAGTTAAGAAAATTTGTGATGTGTTAAGAACATTCGAGAGCGGAAATGATGAAAACAAATAATGTTGGTATAAAAGAGGCAACAAAAGATTGTTAGTGGCATTGTATGGTGATTCAATTATTAAAGGTGTGCTGGATGAGAGGATGCACAAGGTATGTTTTACTGGAGGTAGAATGAATAGTGTTCAAGGCATTGAATATGAGAAATAAGTGAGCAAAATAGTTAGTAGTTGTAATAGGTACAAATGACTTGACTGCAAACAAAGAACATCAGATTGGATATCAGGAGATTGCTTAGATAAAAGAGAATAGTGTGATAGGAAAAGTGGTAAGCGTGTTGCCTAGGTATGACAGTGGTGAGATAAGGTGGAGAGCAAGGATTATAACTGATATGTTAGCAGAAATGTGTGAGGAGAAAGGAGTACAGTTTGTTAATGTGTGCAATGAGTTTGAAGAACAAGTGAACTGTATAAGAGTGATGGACTGCATTTGAGTGGTTCTGGTGTGAGTCGCTTGGAGAGACTGCTGCTGGAAGGTAGAGAAGTGCGTGCAGAGAATGAATCTGATCAAGTGGGAAGCGATGTGGAAGAGTGGGAGAGTAAGCCATAAGAGATTGAAGAGGTGGTTATGAATGAAGAAGTGAGCAGTATGAGTATAGAGAATGAGAGAACAAGTGTGCAAGACAGACAGGGAAATGGGGAAGCTCAGGGTGGATAGGGAAACACAGTGTGAGAAAGGTGGTGCTCCAAGAGGAAGTGAATGCATGTGTAAACAGGAAAGGAAGGGGATGACCTGGGATCAAGAGAAAACAGTTAGATTTAAAGAGGGTTCGAAGATGAATAAGGAGAAAGGGAAATGGCTTGAGATGAGCATGGAGAAATCACATTGAATGAGTCGTATCAGTAGAACAAGATACAGATCCAGGGATGAGCTGCTGTTTTTGTATACAAATGCTAGAAGTGTAAGAAACAAGGCAAATGAAATGGTTGCATTAACTGAGTCAGTTCATCTAAAAATTGTTGGAATATGCGAGGCATGGTTGGATGAAGATGGCATCCTGACAGGAATAGAGGTAGAAGGGTATGATGTGTTTCGTGAGGATAGAAAGGGTAAAAAGGGAGGGGGGGGAGGAGTGCTCTTGATGATAGAGAAAGAGTTATGTCCATACAAAGTAGAGATGAAAGAGGGGGAAATAGTGCAAGTGGTTTTGAGGCAGTATGGTGTGAGACAGAGGTGAATAGAATGAAATCCATGGTTGGATGTTGTTATAGACCTGGTAATGTATAATCAAATAAGAAAAGGGTAATCATTACTGGTGATTTTAATTATGGCAATATAGACTGGGAAGATGAGATAGCAACTGGAAGTGAAGAAAATTAGTTTCTTGAGTTTTTGAGGGACAACTACCTCAGACAGTATGTAACAGAGGGCACACAAGGATTGAGGGTCTTGGATTTGCTCATCTCATCATAGGATTGTAATTATAAATGATGTGTCCAATCACCCACCAACTGGTGAGAGTGACCATTAGGTGATTAGGTGACCTGGGTGGTTGCAGCAGTGTGAAGACCTCTCTGAGAAAAGGGTATATGTGAAACTACAAGGGTGGTGATTATGAAGAGCTCAGGAGACAGCTTGCAGGTGTAGCGTGGAATGAGGAGTTAGCTGGAAAAGAGATCAATGCAGCTTGGGGAATATTCAAGAATTATCTAGTAGAAGCAATGTCTAAACGTATTCCAAGAGTCAGAAGGTTAAATAAGGAGGTATGAAATGGATAAAGGAAGAGATTAAGCATGCGATACAGAGAAAAAGGGCATTATGGAGGCAGCATAAGAGAAGTGGTAATAACCAATTCCATCAGGATTACAAAGACCAGGCAAGGCAGGTGACTTGGTTGGTAAGGGTAGCAAAAGTGAGGAATCAGCAGCAGTTAGCTAATGAAGCCAAAAAGAATCCTAGGGAGTTCTTTCGATATGCAGCCAGCAAAAAAAAAAAAAAAAAAAAAAAGAATGATTATGGAAGGATTGATTATGAAAGAATTATGGAAGGATGGAGAAAATGGTATAAGGACAACTGTTGAGGAAGATATAGTGGAGATACTTAATGAGCAGTTCATAAAGGTCTTTCATTCTTGTGAATGTGACTTCATGGAGAGAGATTGAGAGCAGTTGATAATGGGGAGAAGAGACTGACTGACTATAAGTGAGCAAGAGGTATAATTAGGCTGTGGGACTAGATAATATATCACCACATATTCTTATTCTAAAGGACTGTGCCAGGGAGTTGACATATTTTTTTAATATGAGTTTTGCACTGGGTCGAGTTCCAAAGGAGTGGAAGGAGGGCACGACTGTGCAGCCTCATAAGGGAGGTGATAGAACTCAAGCATCAAATTATAGCCAATCTGTGTGTCAGGTGTTGTGGTTAAGTTGTTGGAGAAACTGGTGAAAACTATGATCCAGAATTGGGTTGACAACAATGGTATTATCTCTGATGGACAGCATGGATTTGTTAAAGGGGGATCATGTTTTAGTAATATACTTACTTATTACAATGAGGTAATGGCTTCCTTGGACAGAGGAGAGGTATACACAGTAATATACTTAAAATTCACAAAGACTTTTGATAGATTACTGCATGATAAGTTGATAGTCAAACTAGTGCATTGGATTGGAGACTGGCTATCTGATAGGTATCAGCAAGTTGTGTATGGGGGAACAATATACCAGAAGAGGAAAGTCACTAGTGATGTATCTCAGGGGGTCTGTTTTAGGGCCATTTAACTTGTATGTTAATGATACTGGCAAAGATTTGGATGGAGATATTCAGCTGTTTGCAGATGATACAATAGATGAAATAATTTCATTGCTTATCATTTTCTATAAATGATTGTAGCATTATAATTTTAAAAGAAAGTTAGTGCTGGCATGGTTGGCCGAGTGGCTAGTGTATCTGCTCTCCAGTCAAAAGGCTGCGGGTTGAATCCTGCCATTGGCATGGATGTTTGTGATTGTCTGTGAAAATACTAATGGTGGTGGTGGGTGGTAGATGGCGTTGGTGGATTAAGTGGTGGAGATAGAGAATTATAGAGTAGGTGCCCTCCCGCGATGAGTCTTTGGACTCCCTGGAGGTGTCACTTAATAATAATAATAATAATAGTAATAATACAAAGTTGGGACAAACTATGAAGAGCAGAGAAGATGTGGCCTTACAAGAAGACTTGAATAAATTGAGTGAATGGGTATGGGAATGGGGAAAATGTTGCAAAATGTAAGGTTTTAAAATTTGGGAAACAAAGATGGGATGTAGAATTTATGCTTGGTGGGGATATATTGTCGGAGGTGAAGGAAATAAGAGATCTTGGGATGATAGTGGATAAGGATCTGAAATTTAGGGGAAACGTTGCACAAATTGTGAGGGAAACACAAAGACGTTTGGGAATGATGCAGAGGATACTGACTTATAGAAATAGGGTGATTCTTGTTCCATTGTATAAGGCTTTGATTAGGCCATACATGGACTACTGTGCACAGATATGGTCACCTGGTTTTCAAAAGGACCAAGAGATGTTGGAAAGGATCCAGAGGCAACTAAGGTAGTTTCTGACCTCTGGAATGTTGAATATGAGGAAAGGTTGAGAAGATGCAATTTACAGAGTCTAGTGGATAGGAGGAAGAGGAGATATGATAGAGACCTACAAGTTAGTAAAGGGTTCTTATAGGATCAATGTTGGAGAGGTTCTACAGAAAACAGTGGGAGATCAGAGAAGAATCAGAGGTCATCCCTGGAAGCTGTATAAGAGGGTGTGAGATGCAGGTTTCTTACATGCAGAGTTGTGTATGATTGGAATGCCTTGCCTGAGAGTGTGGTATCTTCAGAGAATTTGAATGTGTTTAAGGTGCGGTAAGATGAGCTATGTGTATGATAAAAGGACCTCCTAGATGAGTCTTTGATTTCATGGGGTCTTGGAGTAACAATAATAATAAAAGCTAGCTATGAATACAGTCACTCTCAAACCAATGGTTTGGCTAGGCTATGTTGATGATGTGCTTGCTATTTGGCCACATGGTCCAGACACGCTGTATGCATTTTTAGTGTATTTAAATAGCCAAAATAGCCAACACCCTAAAATCCACTTCACAATGGAACAGGAAGCTAATGACTGACTGCCCTTCCTGGATACACTAATCACACGGCATCCAGATTATTCCTTATCTTTTTCTGTTTAGAGAAAATCCACATATACAGGGAGATATTTATACAGTCACACCATCATCCAGGTCAGCAGTATGGTATCCTAAAACACTTACATAGCTAGAGCTATGTGTTCCAATAACAATGCTCTTACTGCTGAACTCGCTCACTTATGTCACATCTTCTAAGCCAATGGCTATAATCTCCATAGGATAGAAAAAATACTAAATGCTCCTCAGAAATCACCTCCATTACCTACCACACAAGTATGGGAGGTAACAGCAAAACTGTTACCATCCCATACATTTAAGGCACATTTGAAAAGATATATAGAGTGCTCAATAAATATCAGCTACACACACAGTATTTAAACTTTATGTCAAATTGGCAACTCTCATCTGTTCACCTAAGGACAAACTCTCTTCTTTATCATATCCAGGAGTTTATGAAGTGCTCTGTTTCTTGTGACTGGGCTTACTATGGACAGACAGGAAGAAATGTTGACATCCACCTTCGTAAACATAAAAATATATCCAGCACTATCATTATGACAAGTTGGGTCTAGCAGACCATGCCTTGGATACCACTTCACACAGGATCACTTGGATGAAAATAAAATTGCTACACAGAAGTCATAAGTCAGGGAGATTGTTTTTGAAATCAACAGCTTTAAAACATACTCCAAACCTCAACAGGTATGGCTGCTGTATAAATTTACCAAAAATCTGGGTGACAGTCATTTTAAGATCTAATTAATATTGTTTTCTCTTTTTCCAACATAGATGGAGCCTAATTAGGTCTTTAGTTCTTTGTGTTGTCCATTACAATTTTTTTAAACTAGTGCCACTGTTATACCAAATTGCTATTGTCTTGTGTACTGTGACAAACTGTTTTTGTGCTCTGAAGATGCTGGATATAATACCAGTAAAATATCAGCAAATAAGTTAATAAATATTATTTTCTTATCATTCTGTGTTGTCATCTGTTTTATGCAATGCAATGTTTTATAACATTGCATAAAACATAACACCTAATAATGGTTAAACGATCTAATGATATTTACAAAACACAAACTGTGTCCTGGATAAAAGGTTACTGCTCTCTTTAGAAACCATAAAAGATGATTGTAATATTTTTTTCCCCTAAGATCTTACATAAGCAGCTGGTCAGACAACTAGATGATAATTTGTTGATATTTTGAGAATCCTTATCTGGCTTTAGAAAGGTATTAAAAATTGCCTTTTTCCTGGAATCTGCAAATTCATTTTCATAAAAAAAAAATAATAATAAATAATAAATAAAAAAAAAATTCTGTTGAACAGACAGGGCACAGCTGATCCATGGAGAATGATGACAGATGTTTAACCATCTCATAATTGATGTTATCTAGTCTTATAGTCCTATAGCAGCTGACCTTCCAGGACATTCAAAGTGAACAGGACTTGATGTTATTCTGCCTTTTTTTTTTTAATCAAGAATCATGGGGTGGGGGGGGGGCAATAAAAGTTTAATGTTTTGAGAAAACCTTCCCTAAGAATATCTGTAACTGTTTTTAGAACAATAGTAGTACACCCATTTTGCTCTGGATCAAAGAATGATGGGTGGAATAAATGCCCTTCATTTTCCTGATTTTGTTCCCGATTTCTCTCTCTCTCTCTGCCGTTTGCTGATCTGATGATAGAAGATGTGAATTTGATTCACATGTTCTTTTAACACTGATGTCAAATGTCATGCTCAAATGTGCACACATTTAAAAGAAATTAAATTTCCGTAGCTGGGTATCACTAAAAGATAACCCAAGCTTTGCTTTGGGCTTCCTTCAGTGCTGTACATTCTTAATTCCATTCTGAATGGTTCAGGGAGAGCTTATTTTTTGGGTGCTACAGTATTGCACCTTATATTATGCACTCAGTAATATGATTCACTGCCTCATTAATAGGAGAGGAACTAACTGTTACAAAATTCAATATTCAGCCAGGAATCAGAGGATATTCCCTTCAGTGTGATCTATTTTCCACCATAATATCTGTGATAGAACATATGACTGCCTATGTAAGAGGCTGAATTTCACAATAAAAATGATCACTCCCATAAATTTTATCTTCTACTTCCCATTTAAACAGTGAGAAGAGAGGTTGGCAAACAAACTATTAGGTCAACAACAATGAATGTTCATGTAGGAATATGAAAAAAAAAAAAAGTGTTACTGTTGTCAAGCATGTGGTACACAACTCTTCCTCTAACCAACAGAGTAATGTAGCCATTTAAATCTCCCATTAAGTACACGAAATGGAAGTGCAACATAAAGTCATCATGGTTATCTTCATAAAGATCTGTACTATATAACAAATGCAGCTAATGTAATAAGAGACCATAGTAGGAAGCAAATGGCAAACTGCCTCTATATCAATATTAAGTGGGACTTGTTGGAAATTGTTAACATCCAGGAATGTGTTAGCAGAGCTAATCTCAGGTGGTATGGTCACTTAAACAGAATGGGAGAGGAAAAATTAGAAAACAAGTGTTCTCTGCCAGGTTGGCAGGAAAAAATACCCAAAGGAAGACCAAGATATAGGAGGATTGATACAGTAAAAATTGCCTTAGAAGATAGAAAGATTTGGAGGAAAACTGTAGATTGGAAGTTAGGAATGATGTAATTTTGTCACATAGTACTATCTTAATATCCTGTATATCTCCTGAAGGTATGGTATATGTCAGTAATTTGATGATGATAAATGAAAAGGACCAATGCCATTGCTGGGAGGTCATTTACCATAAACAGATGCCCCAAATGGAAGGGAATGTCATCAGATGCAGATTAATATTTAAGAGAGAAAAAAGCATCAGAAACTTGAAATATGAAAAGACAGCTAGACTAGATGCCATTCAACCTGAAATGAGGAAATACGGTGATGTAAGTTATACAACAGTTCTACCACATATTCCAAAAGTAAGGGTACAAGTTTTTAACCAAAACAAATAATTTAACAAATTTGCCATGAAAATTAGAGATGATGTAGCCTCCAACTATGGTGTTCAAGAGTACATTTGAAATCAGACAGGGAAAATAATAAATAGAAATTATTAACTGAATCCTCACTAGTAAACCATCAGAAAAGTTAACACATTTTAGTCATTTAGATGCGCTTTATAATAAAAATGACAAATTAAATTAAATACAGAACAGAATAATGAAGAATAATGGAATAATTAAGGTTATGAGGCAAGAAGCAACTGAATAAATTTAGACAGAAAATGGAAAAAATCAGTCAAGCGATCAAACTAATGGTTATACAAGGGAGGTCTGGAAAGCTCTGATAAACACCTAGAACAAAAGCCAATTAATTTTATGTCTTCTTATATACCCTAAAAGGGGAAAAAAAAATACAATTTGATGAAACATGGAGATTAAAGGGTTTTAAGATACGTTCTTTCTTGTGGTTATAATAGTTGCTTTAATATCATTTTTGTTCTAGGTGTTTATCAGAACGTTTCAGACATCCACCTCCATTGTACAAGACAGAACTTAAGCCAATTTAAACAATGAATTAAGAGCTGCATTACAAATAAAACAGTTGAACAGAAACTACCAAGCACAAATAGTTCTGAGGAAAGTTCAGTGTGAACAGAGGGTATTAAAATGGCAAGACATCTGACCTCCATGGAGTAAGAGACTTATTGTGGGAGGACAAAATGTTCATCCAACCACACCTTAAACTTATTTAATGTGTCTACATTCACAACACACTCAGGCAATGCATTAGTCACCAACCATTCTCCATGAAGAGCACCTACTCCTCACTCTTCTGCTTACACCCTCATTATACAGTTTCCAGGCAATGGCCTCTTGTTCTACTCCCCTCTCCAATTCTATGAAAACTCTTTTCCATGTCAACCTGATAACAACCCCTTACTAACTTATAAGTCTCAATCATATACCCGTCTTCCTCCTATTCACGAGGCTTTGCAACTTGCATTCTCTCAATCTGTTCTCATACTCCTTTGTGAATCCTCTCTGGAGGATATGTTAAATCCTTTTACATATCCTCATTACCATGAAAACCTGGGGGGGGGGCACCACAGGTGCCAGGGGGGCAGAGTAGACTGATGTTTCCTCTGCAAGTAGACTGATGGTTTCCTCTTTGGTCATTCATTACATGTCATGTCAGATGGCTTCTTTTGATCAGATTTCTTTATCAATGCTGGAGGGACCCCAGGTAATACACTAATACACATGCTCTTCCTCCTATACATCAAAGACCTAACTTCAAATCCTATTCATGGTTTTGTTGATGACAGCGCTCTCCATTCGTGAAAATCTGAAGTACTCAATTATTTAAGCTTCAAGATTGGAACATAACGACACAAAACACAGTTCAATCTTATTGCCCAGAAGAAAGTTCATACTTCATTCTCTCTCTCTTACTTTTGATAATATTCCAATTTCCAGTCAAGATCAGTTTCTTTCTTGAGCTGACTTTCACATCTAGCTTATCCTGACACAAGCATATTATTACATTATAGCCAGCTTGGCCTTCAAGGTAACATTCCACCATTTTCCTATAATCATGTAAGAATATGAGCAGCCACTGGTCAACATCCATATGCAGTTCTATTCCAAACATATTAAACCAACTTTTCATCATCTTTCAGAAGTCTATCACTGAACAGGTATTGAACAGCTTTACCCATAATTTTTTTCACAATGAATAGCTTTTCAATATGAAGAAACGTGTTAATATATTCAGTCTTTCTCCTTAACCACATAAAGTCTTTCTCCTTGCCCATATAAAGCACTGTTGTGTTATAGGTTTTGCAACCTCTGATGTGTGGGAATGATACACACACTGATTCCTCTGCAGTAATTACTAATATTACTCATCCTTCCCACTTCTATCTTTCCTGGGACCAATCATATCCTATTCCTGTAAGGATATCTTGTTTTGTTAACTAGATCTTACTAATATCGATAATGTTTGGTTCACTGCATTGCTTATACTACCGCCACACTAATGGTGGTGGTAGAATAAGTAATACATACAATGGGTTCACAACTGTTTAGTATGGGTAGAAGTTAAAAAATTGTGCAGGTGAATGCTGAGACAAGCCAGGGTCATCTGGAGAGCACCGTAAACCGCATCCACAGATAAACCTTATCGATATAAGAATGATTATCATTATGAGTATTTTTTAAACTCTGAGAAGAGACAGCAAAGAGAATACATGCAAGATGAGGAAAAGAAAAAACTGTATAGTTAACTAAGGTATAACACCTTCATTAGAAGACCAATGGAGAGACATTTTTGATTGGAAAAGGCACTAATTTGATTCTCATTATGATGAGAGGAATCTTTGCATGAGCTTTGTCAACTGAAAGCGAGTTAGTCAATCTCATTTGCAGTGGGTTTTCTCCTGGAACTCAGGGGTTTTTTTTATGTACACACAAAAAAAGGCAAATCAGCTAGAAAACAGACAAAACTACTATATATAGTGGCTAGTAAATTTGATGAAGATGGTTGAACATGCACAACCGTAGTTAACAGTGTGTGTGTGTGTTAGATGATAGATTGCAAGGTGTAAAGTTGCTACCTGTGATGAGTTATTAGGCTCAATGGAGGAATCATGGTTTTATATTATAAACATATTGATCCCATACAAAAGAGATAGAAGGGTCTATGATACATCAGTGCCATGTGAATCAGAAACAACAGATGAAAGTTGGAAAAGAAGTTAATTGATATTTTTCTTGAAAAGTTAGAGTCATAGTTTTTTGGGAACACTTGGTGAGCAAGCTGTTCCATAGAACAGAGGTAAATGGAATAAAACTGGAAGTAGGTTTGATGTGTTTGTAACTGTACTGAAACGTGACAATGAGCAGCTGTGCCCTTGTATTAACAGGCCCAACAGAAAGTAGAGGAATGAAGGTTGCTAGTTCGGTGGAGCAATGACTATGGAGGTATCTATAAAAAAGACAAAGAGTTGAAACAGGGTATCTGTGAAATAAAGGTTAAAGTGAGTCTGGGAGGGAGGAATCATCCAAGAACCAAATTGCCCTCCTCTGGATAGCATCAAGAATTTTTAGAGATGCACTATCCCAAACATGTGAACAGTATTCTAAAGATGAGAGAATTTAGGATTTGTAGAAAGTTAGTAGCTGGGCAGGCAAAAAATAGCTTCATGTGCAGAAAAGAATGACTGGTTTTTCAGAGGCTGAGAAAGCAGCTACTGACGTGTTTATGCAGCCAGGAGAGGCTAGAGCTAAATGTCAGTTCAAGAAAAGAGAGAGATGATCAGGCATGATTTGTGTATTAGAGGATAAGGAAAGTGAGAGGACTTATATGCTTGAGGACAACGAAAAGCTGGGTCGTCCAAAAACTGGACTGAGCGAAGTTAACATCCAAAAAATGTGCGATTTCTTCAAAGAAAACCTGAAATCATCCATGAGATTGATTGAAGATGAATTGAGGATTCCAAAATCAACTACGCACAACATTTTGACCGAGAGTTTGGGGCTTCATAAATTGAATTCGTGATTTGTTTCCCACAAGCTGACCGACGACCAAAAAAATGTATCGAATTGAACACTGCAAGGACCTCATTAAAACCGCTCGTAACGACTCAAACCTCCTTGAAACAATCGTTACTGGTGACGAAATGTGGTGTTTTGAGTATGAGCCCGAAACAAAGCGCCAGAGTGCTGAGTGGAGACCACCAGAAGAGGGGCATCCGAAAAGAAGTCGCTCGGAGAAGTCAAAAGTAAAGACAATGCTGATTTGTTTCTACGATTCCAAGGGCATTATCCACAAATAATTCATTCTGCCTGGCCAAATGGTCAGTGGTGAGTTTTATCTTGAAGTTTTGAAGAATTCATCACATACGGCATGAATATGTGATGTAGGCAGCTGGTCACTTTTGCATGATAATGCACTATCTCATCGTTCGAACATCGCGAGACAGTTTTTAAGCAAAAACCAAGTTTGTGTGTTGGATCACTCACCGTATTCACCTGATTTAGCACCCTGCGACTTCTTTCTCTTCCCCCAACTTTATTTGCTGATGAAAGGAAAGCGATACGACACCACTGAGACGTTCAAGCGGCAGTAACCACGACCCTCAAGAGTATCCCAAAAACTGATATAAAAAACTCATTTAACGAATTAATTGACCATGCCAAACACTGTATCGAAGCCGAGGGAGAGTATATTGATTGATATTGATTGAAATAAATGATCTGAATAATTATAATTGGCCTGTGTTTTATTTACTATCAAAAGTTCAGTTTCTTTTTGGACAGAGGGTGAGAGAGAGCCATGAGGCACTCCTGAACAGGATTAGTGATCACTGAGAGTAGATATTTATGTATAAGAGAATGAGGATAGGTGATATGAGAGAGCCACAAGCCATTCCTACAATGTTTGTGAACCTTGAAGAGCGAGCCATCAACCATGACATGTAGTGAACAATCGGAGGGAAAGCTGATTAACCAATAATAGTGGGTGGTGAATTGCTTAGTAGACCTAAATGTCAAATACAATCTTAAAGTCCTGAAAATATCAAGAGCTACAGCATGTTTCTCCAGATCTTTCTATGCTACACATCCAGCTATAAGAAATCAGCTATAGATCTAGACTGCATACTTGTGGTCATTGATTAAGTAGCATGTCTGTAGATAGTGAAGAAATAGACTGTTGAAACTTTTTCCATAATTTTGGAGCAAATAAGTGATGGCAATTAATCAGTAGGTGCTGAAGGACACCATTTGAATATAACGGGGGAGATACCATGGGGACTAGAAGACTAGAAATACATCAGAAGAATAGTCATTTACTATTCTTCTGATGTATTTCTTTTGCTGAAAAAATCCACAGGAGGCATATTGTGTTCAGTTTTTGGTATGGTATGAGACAATTTGCTTTGGGCATCTATGCAGGAGTCAGAGGAAACGAGTGATATCAGGAGGACTGCTTTATCCTTAGCTGCTCTAGCAGTGGTGCCATCTGGATGAGAGAGAGAAGTGGAAGCAAAGGTGAGCAGAAGTTATATTTGATAAACTTTGCAAGGGATTAGAAGGTAAGGCTTCCATTTGGACAGGAGGTAAGTCAACTGCTATTGGTCTTTATGATATCAGATTTGGATTTGTTTAGCGTTTGTTACATGCTTCAGCACAGACTGTATGAGGCTGGGATTCTTGCTGCAAGCTGCCAGTGGTAAGGTGAGTCTGATTTTGGTACATCTTTTGTTGAACTATGAGAATTTTGGGTATAATGTGGAATGAATGTCATCATGCCAGTGAGGATATTTCAGTGACTTGCTCACAGCAAGTGTTTGGATGAGTACAGCAGAAGCTCTGGAGGTCATGGTACCTCTGTAGTGCCAAAGGACATGAGCTTATTTGATGCTGAGGGCATTTATGTGAAACTTTCAAACTGTGATTTGAGTTATTGAGGAGGCGTGACATCTACAGTGTGTCTGGAAGTAGAAGTATTTAAAAAATTGATCAAGAATGGAGATGGTTATCAGGAATTTGGTAGGTAGATGTACAATATGTGTCAGGTTCATTACTTAAAGAAAAAAGTTCTGCGTCACACTCGGCTTGATCAGTGGAGTTGGAAAAGAGGGGCCAGTTGGAGTAGTGGACGTTAACCAAGAAAGGACTTTGAATACTCTGAGTTTAGGAGTAAGTGTGGGATTTGTGCAGTTAGCAGCAAGATGGTTGACAGACCACACCACATAACTCGTTGAGGAAGCTACTGACATAACATGTTTATGACAGGAAAGACTAGAAGTGAAAGTCAGTGCAAGAACAAAACCTGATCCTGTCTGGTGATCTGTGTATTACTGAATGGAAAGGAAGGGAAGGTGAATTTTTGTGAGAAAGAAGACAACAGTGCATTTTGGCATATATGAAGATAACTAGATTACTGAAGATGCCAGTGAATAATGGCATGGAAATTAGTGTTTAAGTGTGGTTGTACTCTATATACAGAATTTGTTTATGTAAGCATATAAAATGAAACATGAGAAAGGCAAAAGGAGAATAATAACAGCTTTTACTTACTGAATCTCGGAAAAAAACTTTGGTTTTGTTAGGTTCTAAATTAATGTCCACCATGGATGGAGGTACTTCTATTGATAAACAACACACAGGATGGCGAAGTTTTATCTCTTCATTAGCAAGATTAAACCTTTCTTGTATTACCTGAGAAATAAAAACCATTACACATTTCCAACAGAAATACTAACCTAAAATACAGAAAATCACCAAATTAAGAACACAAACAGCCAAAAAATGGCTGTTTGTGTTTTTAATTAAAACATTAAAACCATTTAAGAAATGAAATGATTTATCAAGTTACTTCTTAGCATCTCTTCAGATAAAACTCTAATAAGATGCAAAGTTTGGTTCAAAATTAAAGTAGAATACAACTAGTCCTGGTCGATTATAAAAGAATTAGATATTTTTCCATAGAATACCTGAAACATATTCTTGACAGAACTAAGGAACACTACGATGACAAAGTTGATATCACACTAGTCTTATCCAACTATTTATGTAGTAAATTTCACAGTCATAAGTCAGTGGTTATTGGATCCATATTTCACAATAGCATAGGCCAATATACAGAATTGAGTACATCCACCATATGAGGCTGAGCTAAAAAAGTTTGGTTTTATTCAAGCAACTATCTCAACTTCTTGCTGCTGTTGTTTGGCATTTTAAGAGTGAAATTACAAACCTTGTCATTTCCATTTGATATTTTTAGTAAGACTATTCTACATTTTCTAACATTTTATATTATTTTTAGTAATACAAGAATATAAATATATGTGCCATTTATGTGAAGGAAGTAATTCTATGATGATCAGTTTGAATGTTAAGCATCATCATCATCAAATTCCTGACATTTACCCTCCAGAGGTGTACAGGATATTATGATAGTACTACATGAAGAACTTACATCATTACTAACTTCCTATCAACAATTTTCCTCCAAATCAATCTGCTATCTGTCAAGACTCCAACATTATCAGATCTTATATTTCTGTCTTCTAAGGCAATTTTTACTGTATCAATCCACCTATATCTTGGTCTTCCTCTGGGTCTTTTTCATGTCAACCTGGCAGAGAACACTTGTTCTGCTAAACACAAATAAAACGTTAAGCATTATACATGAAAATAAATTAAACTGATCGACTTTGATATATGACATTATGATTCTGATACATATTCTCATCATGATTCAAGAAAGAAGTCAGTCAAAAACTGTAAGAATATCCATTAACTAGGTGGCAGAACTTGCAGAATTAATGTAGTATTAAACATAAATAATGCATAACCTTTTAAGTTGAAACTGTATCAATAATGTGGCAGAAATTTTACAAATAACTGTCAAAACAGGATACCTGCAGAAATGCGAGAGCTGTACTATTAAACTGAACAAAAAAAAAAAAAAAAAAAAAAAAAAAAAAGAAACTTAACAATGATGCAAGGAATTCCAAATAACATATCAGCAGCCAACTTACAGATTAGACAAAAGGTACCAAGTGGATTTGGCTAACCTATAAATCTTTGCTACTCTTCATGCACCTCTCTGACTTACAGAAAAGTAATTTAAATGTTTCTTCATTAGTAACATAATCAAAATCATTGTTCTTAAATTCTGAATTTGCTACACCGTACCATTTCTGATAAAGATTTTCTTCATGCTGTAGTAGAGAATCAGTAGAACATGCTGAATCACCTTGTTATGTGGGGGATTTCAACTATGGGGACATAGATTCGAGAAAGAATGGTCACAGACAGGGAAGGAAATGGAATTTATAGAGCTGCTATGAGATAATTACCTGAAACAGCATGTAATGGAGGGCACACAAGGTTTGAGAGTGATGCACCTGATCAAAGCATCAGAGAACTTAACAATAACCAATCTAGCTATGCTGCTCCCACTCTGGGAAAAGGATTATGTAGTCTTGACCTAAGAAATTTCCAGATGCAAAATTTTCTGATAAGCAGGGATATATGTGGAATTACAAAGCAGGTGGTTATGATATGCTGGGGAATTAGCTATTAGAAGTATCATGGCATGAAAATTTGGTAAGAAAGTGGTATAAGACTGTACACCAAGTAAGAAGGATAAATCACGTAGGAGTTAAATGAATGAACAGCATCATTAAGCAGGAAATGCAGGCAAAGAAAAAGTTGTAAAGAGAGAGAGAGAGCGTATAAAGAAAAAGATAATCAACATGCCCATGAGCATAACCAAAGCTAATTATAAGAGAAAGCTGACTGATGAAGCTGAAAGAAATCCTAAAGAGTTTCTAACTACATGGCAAGTAAAACGGGGAATTACTATAGAAGGATGACTTTAAAGTGTTAATGGTAAGAAGGTAACAAAAACAAACCAAACAGTTCAGTTAAGGAGTGATCATTTTGCAATGCCAGATGTGACACAGGCTAATCAGAGAATAGAAGTTGAAGAATTGGAGGTGTTCAGCAGAACCTCACCACGAGATGGTCATGGAATTCAGATGGTACATCAGCATGTGTATTATGAGAATGTAAAAGGGAATTATCAGCACGTCTGACAAAGCTGTTTAATTTAGGCCTCAATACTGAGACGGTGCCAATGGAGTGGAAAGAGACAAAATAGTCCTACTGCATAAAGAATACTTCACGACAAAAGTAGCAATTATAGACTAATCAGTGTCTCAGGAGTAATGATTAAGGTATTGGAGAAATTAGTAAAAGACAGAATTCATGGACTGGGTGGATAGAAATATGATACTTTATAAGGAACACCATGGTTTTGTGAAGGGTAGGGTCTTGCCTTAGTAGTCTGCTTAATGTTTTTAATAAATAAATTAAATTTCATGTGATGATACTGCGTTCCCCCTTTTTACGGGAGTTCACGGTACCATCTAGTCCCCCCCCCCAAATTTTATCTGGGCTCCGGAACCAGCATAGGCTGATGAATCAGACCTATGGCTGGGTCAGTATTCCTGACTGTAATCTGTGCATCCTCAGAACGGTTTGCCTGCTTGCGGGATGAAAAACACCAGATAAACTGGCGGAAAAAACCCTGCTGTCCACGCCCAAGACTGGCTAACTTGGCTATGGCTGAGGAAGATCCTTAAGCTCCTCACGTTGTTGATGGGAATCGAATCTAGGACACTCCTTCCCCAGGCATATGGTTGCGAAGTGCAAAGCCACTAGGCTAACCATGCGGACATTTTTTTAATAATAAAGTGATAATGGAGTTGGATAAAGTAAATAGCTACTCTGTGATATTACTGGACTCTGCAGAGGCATTTGACAGGATTCCACATAGCACTCTGTTGCATAAATTGGAGCAAATGGAGATGGATATCTAGTAATTTTGATAAGAGGATGACTGATGGACAGACACCAAAGAGTAGTTTATGGAGAAGTTAAGTCCAGGAGAAGGCAGATGACTATTGATGTACCACAGAGCTTGGTACTTGGTCCTCTATTATTTAATTTGTACATTAATGATATAGGAAATGATTTGATGGGAAATATTTCAGTTGTTTGCTAATGATACAAAACTAGGAAGAATGACAGTAGATGAAGGTAATGTACAGATCTGCAGGATGACCTAAATAGACTGGCATAGGCAAAGGTAAATGGCTGCCAGTTTAAGGGGCCCAAGTGTAGGGTGATACACTTTGGGAAAAAGAGATCCCACACTGTGTACTATAGTGATGGAACTGAAATGCAGGAACTGACGGGGGCTAGGGACTTCAGAGAAACTGTGGTGGGGATGTTGTAGTTCAGAGGGAATATTGCAGAGGTAGCCAAAATAGAACATCAGATTACGTGGTTGTTGAAGAACATAAAGATAGGGAGGCTAATGTTTCCCCTTTATAAAGCTTTAATAAGGCCACATCTAGACTACAGTGTGTAGATCCAGTCTCCTGAATTCCAATGGGTGAAGAAAGTGGAGAGGAATCCAGAGGTGAGCAACAAAAAATTGTGGCAAGTCTGTGGAATGCTTCATATGGCAAAAGATTAAAGTTCTGTGGGTTTCAAAAACTAGCTGAGGAGCTATAATAGAAGCATATAAAGTACTACAGAGATTTTATAGGACTGACACTGAAGAATTTTTTTCAGGACATGGCAGGGGAGAGAACTAAGAGTCACCTGTGGAAATGGGATAAGAGTGTAGTTAACAAAGGTGTTAGAACTAGATTTTTTGCTTGGAGAGTGGTAAATGGCTGGAATGGGTTGCCAGAAGCAGTTGTGAGTGCTTAGTGTGAGAGCAATGGGTCTCCCACGATGAGTCTTCTGACTCCATAGAGATACCTGTATAATAATAATCAAAATACAGTGTCCCAGAATTAGCTATCTATTTCTATGAAATCGGATAAATCTATTAAAAAACTGACATAATTTCATGTTTATTACCTAATTATGATACAAAAACAGATAGATTTATAAATCATAAGCCAAATCTTTATTGAGAACTTTCAGCATGTGCTCCGTCTGGATCCTTGCAAATTTCAAATCTATCCTTAGCGTTGTGAAACACATTTTGAAACATTTCAGGAGTTATGTCCTGCACTGCCAAGTGAATGTGTTTTTTAAGTTCAGCTAAACTATTGCTCTTTCGGGCAATAAACCTTTGTTTTTATGAAACCCCATGCAAAGAAATCCAGGGGTGTCAAATCCAGAGAACGTGGAGGTCAAGGTCGAGGTCTTCCACGTCCAATCCACCAATTCAGAAAGCATCTGTTGAGATATTCTTGGACAATTAGTGCATAATGACATGGTGCTCCATCTTGTTGAAACACATTATCAAGAATGACATCAACAAGAAACTGTGGTTTGAGAAACTGCTGAAGCATATCAAGCTAGACAGTACTGTTACAGATGCTTCCTGAAAGAAGAATGGGCCATAAATTTTGGATTTAGTCATTCCAAGCCACACATTAACTTCTGGACAGAGTCTCTTTGCCATTCTATGACTTCACATGGTTTTTCATTGGACCAGATACAACAATTGTGTAACTGAATTTACCACACATGTGGAAAGTCGCCTTATCACTGAATAAGATGTATCCAATAAACCTCCATTTTCGATCTGATCCAGAAATTCTGCCCACCTTGCTGCTCAATCTGGATAATCCTCTTCATTTAGAGCATGCAGTACCTGAATGTGATAAGCCATTTTCATCAGTGTCGAATGCAAAATTCTATGAACTTTTGTCTTGGATATATTGAGTCTTTGACTGGCTTCCATAGCCAATGTTGTTGGTTCATTCTCGAACAATTGTCGTACTCCTTCAATACTGTTACATGCTGTCCTTGAGCGTCCCATTTCACTGAAATAAATAGCTTAATTCTGGACCACCCTGTAGTCTTCTTCTACCTTACTGAATCTCTAAGGTTCTTAAGGCCACTTTCCATCAGGCATTGAGTTATACAAAACAACAAGCCAGTAGTTGACAAGTTGTGGTAGTTTGACATGCATGTTTCTTGCTTTTGATAGAAAAATGAGTGAACAGAATTTAAGAGTGTTTTGTGGTGATGGTGCCATGAAAAAGTTCAACTAGAAAATTATCTCTATCTCACTCAACAAATTATTATTATTATTATTATTACATGACACCTCCAAGGAGTCCAAAGATTCATCGAGGGAGAGCATCCACTCCACAGCTCTCCATCTCCACCACTCAATCCACCAACTACAGCGAACAACAACTACCATCATCATTTATGCCAATGCCCTCTACTGGCCACCAACACCACTAGTATTATTACAGACAATCAAAAACATCCATGCCCATGGCGAGATTCAAACCCACAGCCTTTTGGCTGGAGAGTGGATGTGTTAACCACTCGGCCAACCAAATATTCTGAATGCAATTTCAATATCTTTTATTGACTATGACATGTTATAATAGGTTAAATGTATATTCATCAGGAGATTCCATGCTTATTTGTATATAATCTTTCTTATAAGCATGGTACTGATAATTAACTTTCTCGATACACAAAATTAATCAATATTTTTCCAATAATATACTTCTTCACGAAGGCTCTGGCTTCCAATAATTTATTTTAAATATATTTCTTGCTTCCTAATTTTTGCACTGAAATCACTAATAGGATATTTACATCCTTTTGTGGATTACTTCTGGTTTTTTCATAAAAAAATTTCTCCTCTGCAGCTTCTAAGGTTGCCAGTACATTAATACAAGTTATCTTGAGCCATTTTGATTGTATATTCTTAATCTGGTTATTCTTTCATTAAAAATTTCAAACTTAATCACAGATTACTATAATTTTTTTCTCATACTAACAACCTGTGCCAAGTTCGTGTATATCTGAGGTGTTTCCACCATAAAGTAGTAAGACTATCCTTCTTCAAATTACCTTTACCTATACTTTTCATCTCCTTGTACTGCTACTATATCCATTTCATATGTATTTACTTCATGTATCTCATATCTAATTCATATGTATTTCATTTATTCTACACAAACTTCTACATTTCATGATACTATTTGGAATCCATTATTCCAAGGCTTGTTTCTATATTCATTTCTACTGAAGATTATTTGTTTCGTGAACTAGTAGATCTTTTACGATGAGGTTGTTGGCATGCTTGTTAATGGTCACTACAAAATTATCAAAAATAGTAGTCAGAATAGATCATACACATAATCAAATCCATTTTGTTTATACGATTGGGGGGGGGGGGGGAAGAATAAACACCTAGAACAAAAATTAATTAATTTTATGTCTTCTTATTATCCTAAAAGAAAAAGAACAAATTATTACAATTTGATTAAACATGTCAGTTAAAGCAGTTGCTTTAATATCATTTTTGATCTAGGTGTTTATCAGAACTTTCCAGATTCCCCTGATAAGCATAATCAACAAAATAAGCAAGATCAAAAGACTTGAAATGTCAGGTGACTGATAGGGCTAAGAAGACAAAAAGCAAAAGTGTCAGATAAGAAAAAAGAATGTATGTGTTACCATTAACAACAGCAAGAAAAAAAAAATTTACAATGATTCTATGATAAGAGAATGAGAGTGTCCCTAAATCATGTTACCCAATGCAAAAATTAACAATATTATTTAAGCTGTTATCAAGATGCAAAAAAGTACGGTGGAATAACGGATTATTTTGGCTGACACTAATGACTCGAAAGGTGAAAAATATTGTATGATAATATATGAAAGATTTACTGGAAGAAGCAAAAAAAGAAAAGCAAGAGGGTGATGACTGTAAGCTTACTGCCATGTATGAAAGGCATGTTGAAGAGATCAATTATCATAAATGAATCAATGCACAGGTTGTGCAGAAGAAATGGTGTGTGGTTTGTATACCTATGGATTGAATTTGATGGGCAAAAGAGAAGGACTTATATAATGTTGATGGAATGCACGTCAATGGATTAAGCATTAGGTGTCTAGAGAAAGCTTTGTTTACCAATTGTGCACACAAAGTCAGCAAAAACTAAAGCTATTAGGGCAGATGAGTGTGTGCAGACACCTCTGAGGCAAATGAGTATGGGAATGACTGAAAAATGCAGAATTTAGTCTCTCAAGTGAAAAAATTGAGGTGAAAAGGTAGCTAGGGGCCTAAGAGGATGATACAGTTTATGTATAATATGCTAGAATGCTAGAAGTATCTGGAATGAGAAGAAGGAGACATTGGCATTAATTGGTGCACCCTCACTAAAAATTGTAGGTATTAGTGAGACTTGGCTGACAGCAGAAGACATAATGATGGGGATAGAAAGTGAGATGTATAGTGTGTGTGTATATCAAAGGCGAATATTCAGGGTGTGCTAGATGTGCAATGCTCGTCCCAAATAGCAATATTACTGAAATTATAATTTTGCATTTATTCCCGTTAAAGACCTCCCCCAATTGTTTCCTGGCTTCGCATGATTCCTAAAATTAAACACAATATAATAGTAATGCTTCATGAAGAGGACACTTTTTGATATGTAAACATTGCATCACATTCGTGTTAATAGCCCGGGTGTGCGTTCAAAATGCATACACTTTTGAGCTCTTTGAAAAGATGTACAGAAGGCACAGTGGGTCAAATTCTTGGTGTTCTAGTAGTTTTAAAGTGACTGAAAAATGCAGAATTTAGTCTCTCAATGAAAAAATTGAGGTGAAAAGGTGGCTAAGGGCCTAAGGGGATGATACAGTTTATGTATAATATGCTAGAAGTATCTGGAATAAGAGGATGGAGATTTTGGCATTAATTGGTGCACCCTCACTAAAAATTGTAGGTATTAGTAAGACTTGGCTGACAGCAGAAGACATAGTGATGGGGATAGAAAGTGAGGTGTGTATCAGGGGCGAATATTCAGGGTGTGCTAGGTGTGTGATGCTCATCCACCGAATAGCAATATCTATCACTGATATTATAATTTTGCATTTATTCCCCATTAAAGACTCCTCCAATTGTTTCATGGCTTCATGTGATTCCTAAAATTAAACACAATATAATATTAATGCTTCATGAAGAGGACACTTTTTGATGTGTAAACATTGCATCATATTCATGTTAATAGCACGGGTGTGCGTTCAAAATACATACACTTTTGAGTCGTTTGAAAAGATGTACGGATGGCGCAGTGGGTCAAATTCTTAGTGTTCTAGTAGTAGTTTTAAACTACTCAGAAGGCGAGGCAAGTTGAGCTCTATGACAATAGCACCTAGAGGCTGTGATTGGTTATTGTGTTAACCAATCCAATTGAACGTTGTCATTTGTCATGAGTTGCTGTTTTTGTTTTCTGAGTTTCATCTTTTTGTATGCATGAAGTGTGAACTGACATGGTAGGCAAGTTTTTATATATCACATAGACAAGTTTTTAATATAAAATTTTTGATAAATTGATAACTTTTTTGCCCATATTTATAATGGGAAACAGTATTGTAGTCGAAGGAGGTAAGCCTCGTCTTCCTCTTCGAAATCTTACACCTTTGAGTAATTCAAATATACCAACCAAATATAGCATTCTCCTTCATTATTGTTTTTCAATACTGTATACAGTATCTTAAAACAAACACACTGTCCCTCACTCTGCACAGATTTGGTTACAATTAATTAATAAATTAAAGTATTCAAAGTTATTCTACAATTAATTGCATTAGACCAATTAAGATGAGCACTGATGTGCTGTGCACCCTTAAAATTTTCATACATCGATAAAAATGCAATTAAATGGTCAACCTCGTGAATTTTGTAGCACAGGTTGCATAAGCCACAACATCGCACCCAACCAAAATGGGCACACGACACAACTGATATATATAGATATATATATACAGTATAGTATTTTCAGAGAGGACAGAGAAAATAAAATGGATAAAGTTACTGCTGATGCAGATGAACTGCTGCCAAAAAAGAAGTATGAGATTATCAGTAAAACAGGGATGTGCAATTGCTTATTTGAAACAATTTGGTGAGATATAGGCCAACAGGACAAAATATACAGTTGAATGTTGCTATAGGCCAGGGGTGCAAGAAATGATGAGGAAGGCATGCATCAGCAAATTAGCAATAAATGCAAGACAAATAATTATTATGGGGCTCTTCATCTAGGAAGACAGATTGGAAGGAGGAAAGATCACAAGACAGAAAGGAAATAGAATATACACCCATTAAGAGATAATTACTTGAAATAGCATGTGATGAAGGGGACTCAGAATATGAGAGTGCTGGATGTGGTCAAAGAATATGTCCATAACCAAGGTGACTACACTGACTCCAATTGGGATTATGCAGTTCTTGACTTCAGAATCTGTGAAACATGGAATTTTCAGTTAAGACAGGTATATGCGTGTATCTACTAGACAGGTAATTATTACAACTTTTAGCAGTGCCATGGCATAAGAATCAGCAGTAAAGGACAATAGCAGTGCAGGGAAATAACCAAGAAGTATCAGAAGAAAGCATTATCAGACTGTATACCAAATGCCAGTAAGATAAATCAGGTAGAAATTAGGTGGATGAGAAATATCGTCAAACAAGAGCCAAATATATATATATATATATATATATATATATATATATATATATATATACGATCATCAGTTACACTGACTCGGGGATTCGATATGTTCATCTTTTTTTGACTGACTGAGACCGAGAAAATAGATAACAAGTTAATTTAATGGAACACACAACATGTTTCGTCAAAACGACTTCTTCAGGTGTGGTAACACTTAAAGCAAATTAAAAAAAAACATATAAACACTGTGCCATTACAACAGCAGACTTGTAAACTTTCGTTATAGTCCTTTCTGTAGTTCTATTGTTGTGCAAATGCGAGCGTATGAGTTCATGCGTATGCCAGTATCTGATGGCAGAACTATGCGAGTCAGGTAGACTACAACTGAGGTTGCTGTTGATGTGAGAAGGGTCTAGTACAATGTCTTTGGATTCAACTATACACCGTTCTACTTTATCGTGACATAGTTTGTTGTTATGTTCCAAACATTTGATGTTATGTTCCAATCTACTCTGTGTTGGTGGCCTTCATCGTTTGTATTCACTGAAAATAAGACATGACTTGAGAGAGAGCTTGCTCTGATTCTATTGTATGAAATGTCTCTCTGATGTTCTTCTAGCAGTAGGAGGATTGACTTCTCATTCTGACCATAGTATCTCCTCCCACAATCACATATTACTTTATATACACCAAGGAACTGAAGATGGTTATGAGCTTGGTGTGGGTGGTGTAGAACTGACCTTAGTTTTGGAAGAGTTGAGAAACACCATTTCTATATTAAATTTTTTCAGAATTCTTCCTAGTTTCCGGGAGAGTGAGCTGATGTACGGTAAAGAAATATAACCCTTGGGGTCGTTAGGGATCTCTATGTTGTTTCGAGGGCACTAGTATAGTTGCCTCTTAATGCTTTTGGAAGAGTATCCATTATTTAAGAAAGTTCTTTCTAGATATTTTAGTTCATTTTTTAGTTCTTCATCAGACAATACTGAGGGAGCACGGTGAGCCAATCTGGAAATGACACCTAACTTTTGTGCGGGATAGTGATGTGAGGATGTAGGTATCTATCCGTGTGTGTGTGTGTTGATTTCCTGAAGATTGAGATCCTTAAAGAATCAGACATCTTAGTAAGCTTCATGTCTAGAAATGAAAGGGAACCATTTTCTTCAATCTCGACAATAATTTTATGTCTCGGTGGAAGTTGTTTAAATGATTTAGGAAGATGTGAAGATTCTCTACATCATGCTCCCAAATAAGGAATATATCATCCACATAGCAGAGCCAAGTTCTAGGTTTTAATGTTGCTTTTAGAGATGGCTTTTTCCTCGAAATCTTCGAAGAAAACGTTGGCCAGTACCTGTTTATAAATTTTCTCTTCGAACTTAAAATACCCCGAACTAATACAGTGTGAGAGGAGAGCAAAAATCTTTTTAGAGATCTTGTTTTTTAAAATGCTGAGAGCATCTTGCATTGGAACATTTGTAAAATGCCACAACATCAAAGCTCGCCATAATATCGGAATTCTTCAGCTTTATATCTTTGATTTTAGAAGCAAAGTCCATTGAATTTTTAATGTAAGAGGAAGATTTTCCTACTAGACCTTTTAAGGAGGATGCTAGATATTTTGATAATTTGTATGTTGGTGAATCAATACTGTTGGCCTGAGCGGACAATTTGCTTTATGCACCTTTGGAAGGCCGTATAATCTTGGAATAAGTGGATGTAAGGACCAAAGAGAAAGACGTGTGTTTCTTGGAAGTTCCGCTGTCGTCTTAAGGAGATTGTTTGTTCGATTATGTATCTCTCTCGTTGGGTCTCAGTCTAGTTCAGAGTAGGTATCTGATTCTAGTAACGTCAGGATTTTTTCACGATAAACTGTTTTATTTAGTACGACTATTGCATTGCCCTTGTCTGCTTGGAGGATAATAATATCTCTATTCCTTTTAAGTTTTTTGATGGTTAGTCTTTCACCAAGAGAAATGTTGTCGACTGGTAGTTTTGCGTTGTTAATCGCAAATATTGCCTCCATACGAAGTAAATTTGCGTCTGCTGTAGGAAGCAGCGAGCTAGCTTTTTCTATCTTAGTAAGAAACAATTCTCTAGGGATGGATTTTGGTGAAGGAACAAAATTAACACATTTTGAAAGAATATGCTCTTCTTCAGTAGAGAATATTGGTCTTCTTACTAAGGTGTAAGATGATTTGTTTATTACTAATTTTTTAAGGCATTCATGATGCTTATTAGGTGCGAATCGTTCTTGTGTTAATCTGGGTGAATTAAATTTCCTAATTAGCTTAGCTTTATTGATTTCCTGAGTTCTTGAAGCCTAGCACGTGCTTATCTCTTTTATGGTGTTCCACGACACGGAGACTAAAGAAACTGCTAAATGATTTTCCAAAGTGAGTTTTTTCTAAAGAGATAGGCTAAGTTCCTTTTCGTGTCACCAATTCGTTCTGATAAAAGATCTAATTTTGCTTTTTAGTAAATTCTACACGCTCCGTTGTGATGATTTCCTTGAATTGTAAGAATTTCAGAATGATTGAAAAGGACTTAAAGCGTTTCAAAAAAGACAAGCCTGTTGATGAATAGTCCAATGCCTCTGGTGGTTTTCTGATAAGCTTTTGTAAGTTGGAATGTATCCTCATCAAAAGGAATATGATGATCGTTAGTTACATTGACTCGGTGATTCGATATGTTCATCATTTTTTGACTGACTGAAACCGAGAAAATAGATAAGTTAATTTAATGGAGCACACAACATGTTTCATCAAAATGACTTCTTCAGGTGTGGTAACACTTAAAGCAAATTAAAAAAAACATAAAAAACACTGTGCCATTATAATAAAAGACTTGTAAACTTTTTTTTTTTAATTTGCTTTAAGTGTTACCACACCTGAAGAAGTTGTCTGTCGTTTTGACGAAACATATTGTGTGCTCCATTAAATTAACTTATCAATTTTCTTGGTTTTAGTTAGTCAAAAAAAGATGAACATATATATATATATATATGTGTGTGTGTGGCATAATGGATTTACTTAGCTGAAAGACATTTTTTTTTTAAATATTAAATGACTGGAAGCTGAGAGATAAAAAATAAAATACTTTTTATTCAACATGACTAGTTTCGTCTTTAAGAAGACTTCTTCAGGTGCACAAAAAAAAAGAGAAACAACCAACAAGAACTGTAAAGGAATAAAGTCTAAACCACAAAGCGTTAGTGAAAAAAGCTAAACATTAAAGCGTTAGCGTCTGAATATTTAAAGCTGTTGTCTGTGCGCATGCGTTCAAGATCTCGTGAACGCCAAAGTTGGATGGCAGTACAATAACAGTCTGAGAGATTATAACTAAGGTTGTTGTTGAGATGTATTGGATTAAGGGAGATTTCTTTATATTCTACTATTCTCCTTTCCAGTTTGTCATAGCAATGAAAGATATCCGATTTGTCTCATAAAACTGGGTGGATGAGGTTTTCCTCATTAGTGTTAGAATTCAGAACATGGTTAGACAGAGTGCTAGCTCTTGTTCTGCCACATGTATTGTCTCTTTGATGTTCTTCGATGTGCAATTCGATGGATTTCTCCATCTGCCCAAAATAAGGTTTACAGTTACACCAGATCCAGTAAACGCCGGGATATTTAAGATTGTCATGTCTTTGTTTGGGTTGGCGGAGTTTTGTAAGAGGAGTGAATGAAGTCCAGATGTTGTATTTCTTAAGAACCTTGGCCAATTTTGGTGAAACAGAGCTGATATATGGTAGAGAAATGTGACCTTTTTCACTATTTGTATCTGTACTATGGGGAGGAAATGGAATGAAAAGTAATTTATTAATTGTTTTCTTGGAATAGCCATTCTGTTGAAAGGTAGTAAGAAAAAGACTTCTTAAGATATCAACAAAGAACTGAAGTTCTTTGTTGATATCTTCTTCACATAGGAGTGTGCAAGCACAACTGCCTAGTGAAGGGATGATTCCAAATTTTTGAGGCGGATAATTGTCGGACTGCACATGGAGATATGGGACAAATAGATACCTCCACCTGCAGTCCCACCATTCAGATGCTAACATTTTAATGTTTAGATTTTTCTTCATGCTAACACTTTGTGGTTTAGACTTTATTCCTTTACAGTTCTTTATTAAACAACACGTAGGTCCACAGTAATAACTTTTAATTAATAAATAAGGTACAGATATTTCATACTAAAACTAATAGTACATCTTCAGTATTACAAACAGATAGGAATAGAATACAAATAATGAGCATTTGGTGGATCACTTATTAAAATACATTGTTGTCGCAAGCTAGGAAATGAAAGAAATTAATAAATAATTCATATTTAAAATAATTGGTTTTTTTAATGATTACATAAAATAAAAGTCTCCCAGATCTTCGAGAGAGAGAGAGAGAGACAGTCATTATGATTTAAATTTGGTTGGTGTAAAATAGCTTCACAACTTTCTTTAAAGAGGCATTCATATTTGAACTTGCATCTATGAAGAATAGCTTTATCCCACTGGATATTATGGGTAGTGTTAATACTGTGCTGTGCTAGACCAGACTTCTGAGGTTTGTTGTAATCAATATAATATCGATGTTCTTTAATTCTTTTTTCCACAGAACAGCCAGTTTGTCCAAAATAAGAAACATTGCATTCACGTGGTATTAGGTAAACACCAGCCAAAGATAGAGATGACAGTTTATCTTTTGTAGAATGCAATAAGGAAGAAATTTTGTTGATAGCAATATACTTGGGAATCAACTGGTACTGTTTTTAAATTCTACCTATAGGTTCTGAGATTCCTGGAATGTATGGGAATTGTAACTCTGCAGACTGTTGAAGAAACCTTAGGTATTGGAACATAAGATTCAATTATCTGTTGGATTTGATTAGGGTGGTAATTATTAGATTCCGTTAACTTTTTATGATGGAAAGTTCTTGTTGTAAGATTTCTGGAGAAGAGCAAACTTTATGTGCTCTATTAATTATAGATTTAAGAATGCCAAATTTTCGAGATGTGTGACGAGCAGACTTTTTATGAATATATCTGCCAGTAAATGTGGGCTTTCGAAAGATGCTTGTAGATAAGGTACCAGAAGAAATTCGAGTAAGCAGGATGTCCAAAAATGGTAACGTACCTGAATTTTCTTTTTCCATGGTGAATTGAATACGTGGGTGAATGCTATTTATCTGTTGTAGAAATGTGGAAAGCTTATCTTCAGTATGTGACCAAATGGGAAAAACATCATCGACATAACGATACCAAAGAGATGGTTGAGGATGAATGGATGAAAACATAGTGTCTTCGAATTGTTTCAAAAAATAGTTAGCCAAAAGTGGCCATTGCAGTACCCTCAACTTGTTTTTCCAACTAAAATAACCTGAATGGATAAAAAAATTTGAAAATCTTTGCGATATCTGCAGGGTAATCTTCATATATAATTTGACTGGGTCGGCTAATGGAATATTGGTAAACAGAGATACAATGTCGAAACTGACTAGCAACTCAGACTCTTTGACTTTAAATCCTTGATGTTTTCAAGGATTTAAAAAGGAAATCTGTTGAATTTTTTTTTTTTATGTAGGATCTGGACTGTCCAGTGAGAGCACTTAAAGAACGAGACAAGACTTTTGCAATTCAATAAGTAGGAGAATCAATGCAATTCACGATTGGTCGTACTGGATAGCCTTCTTTATGGATTTTCAAGAGACCATATAGATGGGGAGTTCTTCCAAAGTAGGTGCGTAATTTATCCACATAATTTGGGTCCCAACTGATGACCTCATCAAGTAATTTATTTAATTGTTTAATTTGTGAATATGTAGGATTATGTGTGATCTCTTTGTAGGTAGAGGTGTCTTCTAAAAGACTGGATACCTTTGTCTCATAGTCAGTCTTATTCATGATTATAATAGCTTTTCCTTTATCAGCCTTAGAAATAAATATGTTACTATCTCTTCTTAAAGAAGTTAGCCCTTTGATTTCAGCATTTGATAAATTGCGTGGAGGCAATTTGCTTTTAAATAATGAAGTCACAACTTCAAAACAAAGTTTATTAGCATCGTCACTAGAAAGTCCAGACAGATTGCGTTCTATATTATATAAAAAAATCAAGATACGGAATTCATGTAGGAATAACTGCAAACTAAAAGCCTTTTGTTAAAGCACTGGTTTTGGCATCGGATAAAGGGCAATCGGAAATGCTAATAATCCATTTATTAGTAGATGTGATGTCAGAGGTTAAGTTTTTCTTTTGCTTGTGATATAAAGAATTATATTTTTGCATAAGTCTGTGAAAATTTCTTTTGTTTAAAAGTCTCCCAGATCTCGAAGATCTGGGAGACTTTTAATTTTATGTAATCATTAAAAAAACCAATAATCTTAAATATTAATTATTTATTAATTTCTTTCATTTCCTAGCTCACCACAACAATGTATTTTAATAGGTGGTCCACCAAATGTTCATTACTTGTATTCCATTCCTATCTGTTTGTAATACTGAAGATGTACTATTAGTTTTAGTACAAAATATCTACCTTATTTATTAATTAAAAGTTATTACTGTGGACCTACGTGTTCTTTAATAATTATACTATGCCACAGGTACCTCTAAAAATAAGAATCATCATCCTTTACAGTTCTTGTTAGTTGTTTCTCTTTTTTGTGCACCTGAAGAAGTCTTCTTAAAGACAAAACTAGTCATGCTAAATAAAAAAGTACAGGTAACCCTCGCATAACATGGATGTTAGGTTCCACAGAAATGACACGTTATATAAATCGCGTTATGTGAGACTGCGATCACATGGAAAAAGTAGGGTTATGTTCCGAAATCTTTTTTTTTTTTATTAATTTATTTTTTAATAAACGATAATGACATATCTAACAAAAAATATTTTTATTTAATTCAAGTAATTCATGTAAGTTAACAAAACATATAAATTATGAAACAAATACATAGTATAAAATTATAAAAATTACAAATTGTATGTCAACTTCATTGGACATAATACATAAATGTTTTAGGCAAAATAAAATGAAGTGCATATTTTAATCTTTCATAGTATGAGGATTTGAGGATTCATTAATAAACATTGGTTTGTCATGTAATCACCTGATGCATTACTACAAAACAGTAGAGTAATACTATCTTTACAAACTTTGAATCCAGAAGCTGATCTTTCATTTTTTGAAATATAGGTGCATTTTTGCATTTTTTTTCCAATATAACCCGGATTCATCTGCATTGAACACCTGGTCTGCACTATAAATGTTTATAAGCTTTGAGAGCTTTTTGTTTAATAAGATTTCCATTTAAAGGAATTTTCTTTTGAGCGCAATCTTCTATCCAAATCATTAGAGACTTTTCCATTTTTCCGATTAGAATATCATGTACACGAGCAACACGTTTTGCACGTATCTTTGACCCAGCAATAAAACTTCCTCAGATTTTATGTTCATTTTGTTTGATTGTTTGAATTGTTGATTCATTTAAATTCAAACTCCTTGCAACAACTCCTGATTTTTCTCCATTTTTCAACAGTTCCAAAATTTTAATTTTTTCTTCGAGAGAAATGAATTTTGTTTTCAATGATGGTTTTTTCTTTTCGTTGCAGTTTGTGGCCATTACTATAAAAATAAATTTTTTACATAAAAAAATGCATTACATATTAATTATGTACATAACTCACCAGAAATAAAGTGCTTAGCTTCAGATTAACACACTTATGATTTTTAATGCGCTTTCCTGGCAGAAAACGAAGACAATTTTCAACAATTAGGGGGGGGGGAGTAGATATACAGACCTTAGGGAGGCAGTTGAATGTATGAATGAGTATAATATGCCCGAGAGAATAAGGACAACAAATCAGAATGGGATAGTTAATAAAAGGCATCAAGGTAGGGATGGGGGCTAATGGGGATCTTAAATTCATGTACACTAATGCTAGAAGTATTAGGAACAAGAAGGAAGAGTTTTTGGCCATGGTTGGCACTTCCAGACCACAAGTTATTGGCATTAGTGAATCATGGCTAACTGTAGATGATATAGCTAGTGGGATTGAATGTGATGGGTATAGTGTGTTCAGGAATGACAGGGAGAATAAAATGGGGGGAGGAGTATTGTTGATGACAGCTGATGAGCTGCAGCCAAGGAGAATAGAAGTTCAATTGCAGGATAGAGGAAAGTGCACATTTGAGGCTATTTGGTGTGAGATTGTGGCTAGCAGAACAAAATATACAATTGGGTGCTGCTATAGACCAGGTGATGGAAAAGATGGTGGAGACAGTATGCACAAGCAAACAGAAGAAATGAGTGGAAGGAGGGTAATTATTATGGGAGATTTCAACTATGGTCGTATTGATTGGAGTGAGGAGAGGACACACAGAAGGAAGGAATTGGATTTTATGTGGTTAATAAGGGATAACTATCTGCGACAGCATGTAATGGAAAATACTAGGGGTCAGAGAGTGCTTGATCTAGTAATTACATCTGAGGATTTGGCTGTAACAAATATGACCACAGTGTCACCAATTGGTGAGAGTGATCAGAGGGCCTTGACTTGGGAGGTGGCTAAAGGTGTGGAATTTACAATTAAGACAGGATACATGTGGAATTATCGGGCTGGAAAGTATGACAAGCTTAGGAGCTTGATTGGTTCAGTGCCATGGCATGTACAACTGCAAGGACTAGAAGTTGATAGGGCATGGGAGGTATTTAAGAAGTGTTTGCATGAAGCAATGACTGACTGTACACCTAGAGTCCGAATAATAAATCAAGGGTTAAATGGATAAATAACACCATTAAGCTAGAGCTGCAAAAAAATAAACAACCATGGAGGGAATTTAAGGAGAAAGGTGACCGGCAGGCACACAAATGGTATAAAGTGCAGGCCAGAAGGGTAACGAGTGTGGTAAGAAAAGCAAAAAAGGATTACGAAAGAACATTGGCCATGCAGGCTAAAGAGAATCCTAAACAGTTTTTTCGATATTGAAAGTTTATTTTTCACTTGGTTAGAGTATAATAAATTTAGTTTAATCCTTTATTCAAGTGTGAGCAAACAAAGTTTGCGCCTGAAAGTATCTTCAGGACTGGTGTAAGGTGGTACAACACCAGGGCAACTCGTTGCACAGGTGGCGCAAGCTACGAACACTCCTGTCTCAGTATCTCCTATAATGCAAAACACATCTCCTTGCGGATATGCCTAATGTTATGCATTAAGGGAAGGGCCACTACCCAGACTAGTTTCGACCTTTATTGAGGTCTCTTCAGTGGGAGCCAAGCCCAAGCTGAGATACCAGGCAGAAGCATTCGCAGGTCATCTCTACCTATAGGAGTTGCCAAATGGTGTGCCACCCTTTTTTTAATAAATTACTCTGGATTTAGAGAAAGATGTTTAAAGTTTATTTTTCACTTGGTTAGAGTATAATAAATTTAGTTTAATCCTTTTTCCAAGTGTGAGCAAACTAAGTTTGCGCCTGAAAGTATCTTCAGGACTGGGTTAAGGTGGTACAACACCAGGACAACTCATTGCAAAGGTAGAGCAAGCTACCAACAATACTGTCTCAATATCTCATATAATGCAAAACACATCTCCTTGCGGATATGTCTATGTTATGCATTAAGGGAAGGGCCACTACCCAGACTAGTTTCGACCTTTATTGAGGTCTCTTCAGTGGGAGCCAAGCCCAAGCTGAAGATACTTTCAGGCGCAAACTTTGTTTGCTGCTCACACTTGGATAAAGGATTAAACTAAATTTATTATAGTGTTTTCGATATGTTGCAAGTAAAAGGAAAAATGTATATGGCAGAATGATTTTAAAGAATGCCGATGGTAGGGAGGTAACTGAATCAGTTGATATAGTTGTTTCTTTTAGGCTTACACGGTGATCCGAATGCATTTTTGAAAATTATGGAGACAACTACCGTGTTTGAATAAAAACTTTAGTTTAATATAACTAAAGTTGGTAGTTGTCTCCATAATTTTCAAAAATGCAGTTGATATAGCTGAGTTACTGAGTGAGCACCTTGAAAGAATATATCATCCAGGTGGTGACATTTCAGAAATGAATGAACCAGTAGATTATACGGGAATTGTGGTGAATGAAGTGGAGGTGAGTAGTCTATTGCATAACCTCAATGTCAATACATCTGTGGGATTGGTTGGTATACCAGCTTGTGTCGTACGAAAAGCAGCTAAAGAATTGTCAGTACCCTTGACCATTTTGTTTAATTTGAGTCTCGGGCCTGAGATAGTCCCGAGGGGGTGTAAAGAAGGGAAAATAGTTCCACTGCATAAAGGTGGTTCCAAGACTGCTGTTGTAAATTACAGACCGATTATATTTTCAGGAATCATTGTCAAGGTCTTAGAGAAATTAGTCAAGAAAAGAATACAGGATTGGATAGATGAAAATGGGATATTGTATGGGGGACAACATGGTTTTGTGAAAGGTAGATCATGCCTCAGTAACTTGCTCACGTTTTATAACACAGTGACGGCTGAACTGGATAAGGGTAATGGGTTTACAGTGATTCTACTGGACCTTGCCAAGGCCTTTGACAGGATACCACATGGAACCCTAATCAGTAAACTGGATCAGATGGGGATGGATATTGGGTTGGTGAGATGGATAGGAGGGTGGTTGATGGAGAGATACCAGAGAGTGGTTTATTCAGGAGTGGAGTCCAAAACACGGCTTGTGACTAGTGGTGTGCCACAGGGTTCTGTTCTTGGACCACTACTTTTCAATTTGTTCATTAACGATATAGGATAGGATCTGAGAGGAAGTGTTCACTTGTTTGCTGATGATGCAAAGTTGGGTAGAGCAATTGTGAGCGCACACGATGTCAAAATTTTATAGGATGATTTGGATAGTTTGGAGAACTGGGCTAGGAAAAATGGATGTCAATTTAATGTGGCAAAGTGTAAGGTTATGCACTTTGGGGTGAAAAGAATAGCAGCAGTATATCACATTGGTGGAACCATACTCCAGGAGATTGATGAGGCCAGCGATTTGGGAGTGCTGGTGGATAAGGTATTGAAGTTTAGGGGGCACATTGCAAAAGTGGCTAAATCAGCTCATCAAATCACTTGGCTTCTGAAAAATACTTTAACATGCAGAGACAAACAAGTTATTGTTCCTTGTTTGTCTTTGCATGTTAAAGCAGATAAGACCTTGATAAGACCCCATCTGGACTACTGTGCCCAGTTATGGGCGCCAGGGTTTCTTCGTGATGGAGAGGAAGTGGAGAGGATCCAGAGACAAGTGACCAAGATGATAGCAGGTCTGTGGAATGAATTGAACCTTATGAGAATAGGCTGAAGATTTGTGGGTTGCAAAAATTGGTCGATAGGCAGAAAACGGGTGATATGATTGAATTCATATTACTGAAGGGTTACTATAAGATTAATCCAGAAGATATTTTTGAAAATAGGACTGGTGGTGGGAGGACTAGGGGCCATGCATGGAAGCTGGGCAAGAATGTGGTTAACAAGTGTTTGAGCTAGGTTTTTAACTTGGAGAGTGGTGAATGAATGGAATAAGCTGCCAGAGTCTGTGGTGGGTGCTACGACCGTGAATGAGTTCAAGGCAAGGTATGATAGATACTGTGTGAATGTCGAATAGTTGTTCTTGACATGATGTTAGGTCCTCCCTCGATGAGTCTGTCGACTCCTTGGAGTTGCCCGGAATAATAATAATAATAATAATAAACACTTTATACAGTAAAAGTTGAAGCACATGTGTGCTAAAGGGCATTTCCCCTAATATAAATTCGCTACTTATAACTACATGGGCGATACTGGCAGATATAAATTTAACAAAGATAAAATTTGATCTTCCAGTTGCATGGTGAAAAACATATGAAAAGATAAAGGGTTACTACAATTTGTAGACTGTGTTTTTATCGAAACCGCGTTGTATAAGTACTGCATTGAACAAGGGTTACTACAATTTGTAGACCGGATTATATCGAAACCGCGTTGTATAAGTAACGCATTATATGAGGGTTACCTGTATTTCATTTTTTATCTCTCGGCTTCCAGTCATTTAATATTTTAAAAAATATATATATATATAGGAAACCTTGCTTAACGCAAATTCGATATGCATGATAATCAGTTACCGGGATTGAATGAAAAGATACTATTTCCTACTTTAAGCTAGTGATTAATCAGTATGTATCAGTATATTAATCAGTATAGTTACCATGATTTTTTTTTTTTTTTACATTATGCAAAATTTTATGTTACACAAAATTTTTGTCACCAATCTGCAGCGAGCGAAAAAACTGGAAGTCATTAAGAGATATGAAAGTGCCTAGTAATACAATGATTGTGCAAGACCTGGGATACAGAGAGTCTACAGTTTGGACTATATTAAATAAGAGCAAAGAATACAAAGAACAAGGAAAAGTTGCTACTGCTTCTTTAAGTATGCAGATCACCAGAAATAAAAGCCATTTAATGATCAAGATGGAGCATCTTCTATCACTCTGGATTAAGGATTATAACCAAAAAAGAATACCTCTTAATACAGGGAATTCAGGCAAAAGCTCTCAATATTCTTACCTCATTGAAAGAGACCAAATTTCAAGAGGAATGTGAAAGCTTTACTGCATAACATAAGAATAACTAGGGAATCTGCTAGTGCTGATAAAGATTCTGCAGCCAAGTTACCTGAAGAATTGCACAGGATAATTCAGGAGGGTGATTATGACAATCTCCCCATATGGTGGCTGAGAAATAAGAATAGCCCCACTCTAGCCCATGCATGTCATACGAGGTGACTAAAATGGGTACCCAGTGCCTGGGGGTATAGCTGGGTCACCCTGCCACCGGGAGGTAATAAGTACGGAGGCCTGGTCCTCCAGGTTGGGCGTGGGACTGACAATCCCACCTTTGGAAAAAAAAACTTGTTATGAAATCTAAAGGAATAACTGCTGGAAACTAAATGTCAACAAAATGGCAAATGGTTTCGACCTTTATTGAGGTCTTGTTAATAATTTAGAGATTTTTATATAGAGGATATTATCATAATATTATTCCTACTGGCTGCACCATTGTTTAAATATAGGATTTTTAATTATTTAATATTATCCTGTCTATAGGGATGATCTCTGTTCAACAATTATTTTTTTAATTCCGAGTGTACCTATATATTTATTTATTGCACAAGAGTTCACTCCGATTGGTGCAATGATCTTAACGCTTTCTTTCAGAATCCAAATAATCACTGACTCAAGACCAAAATACAAAATAAACACATTTAATAAAACAAAAACAATATATATACACTTCAAACAATATTACATAACTAACTACAAATTTAATTGGATCCAAGGCCTTTTTAAAATAAACTTACACTTAAGAACAAACAAAGTGTTTACACTTTGTTTGCACAATGGCAAAATGTTCATAGCCAGTTTTTTTCTGTCTCAAGGCTCTTTTCTGAATATATACAACTTTATTATTCATTTTCACAGGATCTTTTCTCATCACTCATGTAGAACACATTAATTCTTCTTAACTCAATTCTGTCTCTTTTTATTAAAAATAATAGTTAGATCCGGCTTCCTTAATACAGATGAAACTTCCTAATCAGAGTTTTCTTGAACATTCCTTTAGAACGCAAATAGCAACTTCTTCTTTTATTCACTAATGCTTATTGAAAGTCTTAACTCTTCCACTTTAAAAAAACTCACAGTTCTACGATTCCCTTTTCGGAATCTACTAGTGATCTTCCAATTAGCGTTTCCTCGAATATTCCTTTTAAAACATTTATAGCAATATTTTCTTTTATTTATCAATACTTATTCCACTTTGAAACTTCATAGTTCCACGATTCCTTTTTCAGAATACACTATTAATTTTCCTCCGACTGTCACATAAAAAAAAAACTCCATTTCCTCCGAATCTAAATGTCTGCCGGCTTGTGTTCTAATTTTCTCTCCGAACGCTGTCTTGTTTACTTGTCAGCGTTCGGAGTTCTTGTCAGCGACAATCACACATCAAACTTCTCAGCAAGCATGAGCACTCCTTGAAAGCGGTAAACAAGAAACTAAATACAATGGCTGACATGTTGTCTTCGTTAGCGACAAGAGAATGTCTTCATAAAACACAACACTTAATATTTTAAACTACAATAAAATTTCTTTAAAGTAACACAACTATTCGAATCCAGTAAGTACATAAATTTTTTAAATGCTTTCCATATCACTTTGACAAATAAACAATAACATAAACAACTCGTAAAAATATTCAGAATTTTAAATTATGATTATTTTTACAGTCTCTTCAGTGGGAGCCAGCATAAAGGTCGAAACTTGTCTGAGTAGTGGCCCTTCCCTGAATGCATAGCATCATACATGTCCGCAAGGAGATGTGCTTTGCATTATGAGAGATACTAAGGCAAGTGATCAGAGTCCACCTTTACCACGAGCTGCCTCAGACCTGAAAATACTTCAGGTGCAAACTTAGCTTATTTGCTTACTTGGGAAAATAGGATTAAAACCAAGTTTATAAATTTCTTGATATCTTTAACGTATAGTATACCCAAGGTAAAAAACTTTCTACATCTTTCTCTCATCCTGAGATTTTTATTTAATAAGGTCAAAGCCTTGTGGCAACTCGCATAGGTAAATATAAGCTCTGCATTACTTCAACCTTGGTATCCATCTCAGGATCTGGCTCCCACTGAAGAGACCTCAATAAAGGTCAAAACCAGTCTGGATAGTGGCCCTTCCCTTAATGCATAGCATCATACATGTCCGCAAGGAGATGTGTTTTGCATTATGGGAGATACTAAGGTAGGTGAACTTAGCTTATTTGCTTGTTTGCTTACATGGGAAAACAGAATTAAAACCAACTTTCTTGGTATCTTTAACATATATATATATATATATATACATATATATATACACACACACACACACATATACAGGAGAAATAAGAACATGATACTCAACTGGGCAGCTTGGTTTTGTGAAAGTTTTAGGTCAAATTTATGAACTTTGGCCATCATATACCAACTAACTTTGGTATATCAGCAGTTTCATATTCATTCCTATTTGTTGTATAACAGAGTTCCTTGTAGTATCCTGTCAAATGCCTTTTTCAAATGCCAAATTTGAACAAATAGGAATGGGTATGAAACTACTGATACGAAGATGGTTGATGGATAGATACCAGAGTAACAGATGGAGAAGCAGAATCCAGAAGAAAGATAGTGACTAATGGTGTGCCACAAGGCTCTGTGCTTAGAATATTACTTATTTTAGATATAACGAAGCAATGGTGTGAGAACTAGATTTTTTTTGCTTGGATAGTAGTGAATGAGTTGAATGGGTTGCCAAAATAAGTTGTGAGTGCTTTGCTAATAAGTTCAAGGAGAAGCACAGGAGATATATTTGGATAGAGTTTGGATCTCCTGTGATGAGTCTTTGAACTTCATGGAGGCACCCATGCACTAATAATAATGATAATTAAGAATGGAGATGTTCATCTCTTTCCACCCACTTTATATTCTCACTTACCATTTAAGAACAATTCCCTTTCCTCCTTATGCTAAAGTGATTAGGCTTTTGTATTTAAAATGAAAAAGGCCTATTCAACACTGTTGTTCATCTCCAAGCAATCATTCAGCCCTTAACTTTTTATTAGTAAGGAATCACATATGAAGTTTAAAAGCACTCACTGGCTCTATAAATAAATATATAGATTAAGTTGGGAATTATCTAAGTCTTAATGGAAATATCAAAGCATATAACGTTTGTTACATGGTGATTAAGTGAAATTAGGAACTTCCAAAATATTAATGCCCATTATCTTAAGTTAACATCAAGACACCAGATGATTTATAATCCTCCAAAAAGTGAAGTCTGGAGTCATGCAGAAATGAAGAGAAACAGCAAACTGATTCTTCACACCCACCTCAACTTCATGCAGTTCTAATTATATTTGTAGATTGGATCCACATTATAAAAAAATTTTATATAAAAAAAAGTCCATTAAAAGTCCTTAAATTGATCTAATAATTTTGTCAAACAAATGAAAAAGACAAAATAAGATATTTAAAGATATAAGATGAACAGACAGTATTAAATGGTGTTAAGTATTTCTCTCTTAAACTGAACCGGCCTTCTCTTAAAACATTCACATAATTTAGATTAATTTAACAATGAAATAATATAGAAGTAATGTATACCTTTTCAACATCTGGCAACTGAACAGGGCGTTTATTGACTGTTACAATGTATCGATCAGGTGTGACTCGATTAATGTCTGATCCAAGGACTGGCAAATAAGCTTTTATATATATCTAAAAAGTAAATAATATTTGTAGTAAAAGAAAAGTTTAAACTTTCTGAAAGTATAACATTAATACTTTAAATTCTGAACTGTCACTTCTCTCAATCTTTTTACTGTACATTTCATGAAGCACCTTTTTGTCATTTTTGCTGCCATGAAATAAAAATAAATAAATAAATAAATCCATTTATATGTTCAATGAGCATGTGCTTCAATCAAATTTAGCATTCGTTTAGGAAAATTCAGCTCATTTAAATTATCATCATCAAATTCCTGCCATGTATCCTAAAGGGGGTGTACAGGATATGATAGTACTACATGAAAAATTTACATCATTACTAACTTCCAATGTACAATTTTCTGCCAAATAGGTCTGTTACCTGTCAAGACTTCAACATTATCAGATCTTATATTTCTATCTTCTAAGGCACTTTTTACCATATCAATCCGTCTATATCTTGGTTTTTTTTCCTGCCAACCTGACAGAGAACACTTATTTTGCTAATCTTTCCTCGCTCATTCTGTTTAAGTGACCATACCACCTGAGATCAACTCTGCTAATGCATTCCTTGATGCTGACAATGCCAAGTTTTTTCCTAATATCCTCGTTTTTAATATGATATTGCCATTGATGCCATCTGTTCATGCCCCTAATTTTTCTCAGGACTCTCATATCTGCAGTCTCTAGTCTTTGGTCAAGTGTTTTACTTCTGACCCAGCTCTCAAATCCATAAATTAAAATTGGTTTGAACACTGTCTTGTATACAGCTAATTTAATGTTTTGACTAATTTCTCTCTTATTCCATATAAATTTATTCAGTTGACTTCCAACCATAGCAGCTTTGTTGATTCTGTTGTCTATTTCCATATTTAATTTACCATCTTCACTAAAAATCTAAAAATGCCTAAGTAGCTGAAATGTTTTACTTATTTTATAGGTGCTTCTATAGATGTTTCTGCCTATTTTTATTGTCTTTGTCTTGTTATTGCTGACCTTCATATCTATTATAACAGTTATTCAATTTAGTCAGGGAATCTTGCAGACCTGTAGTATATTTATTTAGAAGTATAACATCATCCGCATTAAGAAAAGAGCTGACATTAACATCTCCAATTTTCATATCAGGTTTAATATCACTTTCCTTCATAATGTGATCCATGTAGATAATGTACATCCTTGTCTGACACCATATTAACATTAAACACCTTCCTGTACTTCTTCAATTTTAACTGCAGTCTTACGACTCAAATAAAGACTTGCTTGATATAATGTCCCATTGACACCATGTAACTGTAGCGTTTTGAACAGCTTTTCTCTTGGCACCTTGTCATATGCCTTTTCCAGATCTACAAAACTTAAATACAGATCTTTGTTATATTCCCATGATTTCTCAACTATTTGTCGTAAAGTGAAAATATGATCCTGACCACCTCTATTTGGCCTGAATCCAGCTTACTCTTCACCAAGCTTTTCTTTCACAATCCTTCTCAACCATTTCTCAAGTATACTTGCATAAATCTCACCAGGAACACCCAGTAGAGAAATACCTATGTAATTCAAACATTCAGTTTTATTTCCCCTTTTATATATGGGTACTATGAGAGCTGTACTCCAATCATCTGGAATTCGTCCCTCTGTCCAGGCTTTCTGAACTGTGCAGTGTAGCCACTGTAAGACTTTTATACTTCCATACCTGAGCATTTCATTTATATCTGACTTGCATAAAGTTCTACAAAATGTAATCCTTATGTAAGTCAGAGAGTGACTATACTTTACTTTATGAGGAATAGGAGAAGCAGGTTCAGTGTTTGTCTGCAATTGCAAGGCATATGCTTGGCATAAATGACAATTTCACTCCAAGAGTTCTTGAACCATCTTAACAACCAACATCCTAAGATAAAATTTGCAGTGAAACTAGAGCTTAACAGCTTGCTTCCTTTTCTTGATATAAAACTTGTTCATTTGAAAAACTAAAAATCTCCATCTACAGAAAACTTACACATACCAGATATCTTCATGCTCCAATCATTATCCACCTCAAAAGCTTGGTATTATTTCTACTTTAGAAAACAGGAATAAGCAATGAAACAGAGATTGTCAAAGAATGAAAGCTGCTTTTATCAATTTTAGAAAAATGGTTATCATAAACAGTTAATTTCTGAACGCTTGTTTAATCTTTCTCACACCATGCCAAAGATAGTAAGGATGTGAAAGGTTATATCACCATTCCATAACAAATTGACAAAAATCCTCAAGAAAAATAAGATTCATACCTTATTCACCCCCCCCCCCAGCAAACAAAGCTTAGATCCTGTAAAACCTACACATAACATTTTGAAGTATCCAGGTGTGTACCATCTTTGATGTGGCTGTATTATGGACAAACAGTGAAATCAATTGAGCTTCGTATTGAAGAACATCTCAAAGATATCACCTATGGTGGAAGCAGGGCCACGGCTCTATCCAGTCATGTTCATAATTCTTCTGATCCCAATGACCATCAATCCACTATATTCAGTAAACTGGGATAGATTAGAAATTATTTACAACTGTTACGATGAACTTGAAAGAAAAATCTTAAAATCAATACAAATTGCACTAAATCCTGTTCACCTTAAAGTCAACCTCAGTTACAACCTTTCTGATTGTTACTCCTCTGCTATTCAGCTATGACAGTTGCAAGACCACATTACTGTGCACAAGGACAACACAGCTGGTTTGTGAATTCATTCTAATGTGAGCAATCCATTGATAATTTTGAACTTTGATGATGTACCCAAGTAATGTTTTTATTATTATTATATTTTTTTTTGATGGAAGTTTTTCAGGTGCAAACTGTGTTTGCTTACACCTAGATAAAGGATTAAACCAAGTATATAATTTCTTGGTATCTTTAATTTATAGAATAACCAAGTGAAAAAACTTCCATCAACTATCTCTAATACAGAGTATTTTAATAATAAGGTGTGAACCTTCTGGAAATTCATCAGTAGGTCTGGCTCCCACTGATGAGACCTCAATAAAGGTAGAAACCAGTCTGGGTAGTGACCCTTCCCATAAAGCATAGCATTATACATACCTGTAAGGATATGTGCGTTACATTATGGGATACTAAGGCAAGTGATGTGAAGTCATCAGCTTCTATATATATATACGAGTTTCCCTGTCCTGATTATATTTCAGGCGCAAACTGTGTTTGCTTACACTTGGATAAAGGATTAAACCAAGTATATAATTTCTTGGTCTCTTTAATTTTATTTTATTATGTATTATGCACCCAATGAAGTCTTCTAGAGATGAAACTGTAGAGAGATGAAATTGTAGAGAGATGCCTTTGGAAATAAATTAGTTATTTTCTATTTTATCATTTAGCTATATAGTCAATATTTTCATTAAAAATAATAATAATATAATATATATATAAATGGCTTGGTCGGCCGAGTGGTTAGATTATCTGCTCTCCAGCTAAAAGGCTGCAGGTTCGAATCCTGCATAGGCATGGATGTTTGCGATTGTCTTCTCCCAATATGGACTGGGTCACCATGAGAGTAGCAGACCCAAAACCTCCTGCAATGGGAGAGGCCTTCACCCTGCAGTGGGTAGAAAAATAGGCTGTTAATTTAATAAAAAAATATACATAATGTTAGTTCAACAAGCAAAAGGTTATAAATCTGTATGCTCTGACATGATGAGAGTTGCCCAAGTTACCTAAATGTTAGATAAACTGGGGAACTCTGATCATGACAGAGTGGTTTGATCACACCACTCCAGGTCTCCAATCAATAAGCCCTTCTGACACTGGGCAATAAAAATTATTTACTACCTAGAGACTTTTATAAATATCCATGTTACAGTGGATTCAAAACCTGCTGCTAGCTAGTTAGAGAGTGGAAATGCTTTCCAACTTATACACTGGCCACAATGTATAGGTCGGAAAGATCTGTCAACCTTTTATATCTCCATATTCGAGCATTATCAGTCTCACTATTCAAGCCAAAATTAGGGATCTGGGAGCTTGATTAGAAATAAAACAGATGATTAAAGACTAGAATTCTGAGTGGACTGATGACATGAATGGCAGAATCATATTAAAAATGAATTTATTAGGAAGGAACATGACATGACATGAGTAGTACTCAAGAATGGATGAGCAGAAATAATCTGAGGTAGTATGGTCACTTAAACAGAATAAGCGAAGAAAGGTAAGCTGATGCTACAATTACAACAGACCCAGAGCAAGACCAAGATCTAATGATGAAATATAAAATCTTACAATGTTTGGAGTGCTATCAAATGACAGACTAATTTAGGGGAAAACTGTTGGCAGGAGATTAGTAATAAAACAAATTTAATCAAATAGTACTGTCTTTGTATATTTCACCTTCTCCCCTAGAAAGTACAGATCAGGAAAGTGATGATTATGTGGTTAGCTAAGCATCAGGACTACATTTTTAACATGGAGAGTACAACAGGTTGCTAGAGGTAGTGTGGGTGCTTTTGTGGTAAAGAAGTTTAAGGAGAGGTATGACAGACACTGTGATTAGCGTGTTCCTCCCACAATGATTCCTTGGACTCCATGAGATGCCTATGCAATAATAATAATAATATAACAAACATCAATTATAACAAACCACAATGATAATATTTACACTGCCATTCATTCTTTCCTGAAATATCTGAATATATACCTTAACAGGAAAACATCATCATCTGCCTCCAGTGATGATGAATTATGTGTGTGTGTGACTCTGATTTGTTAATGTCATTAAATATATCTAACAGTCTTCATGGTTACTAAATCCTGCTATTACAATATATCTGATATACTATGATGCTGCTAAACTTTGCAATTAGAATACATGTTTAATACTCTGTAAAAGTCGTTTAAATTTGAAAGTTTGCAATGCAACCAATTTATAGCCAACACAAAACTCACTAAAATGGAAAGTGCTTTCTTCATATACCAAGCATGAAATGTTTCTTATATTTCAAAACCCAATAAATTATGCACCTCAGTTGTGTAAGCAGTACCTGATATTTTCTAAACAAATACATATTATTATGATTATTATTATTATTACATAACACCTCCAGGGAGTCCGAAGACTCATCGAGGGAGGGCACCTACTCTACAACTCTATCATCATCACTCAATCCACCAGCTGCACGAAATGCAACTACCATCATCATATACACCAATGCCATCTACTGCCCATCATCACCACTAGTATTTTCACAGCTAATCACAAACAATCATGCCCTCGGCAGGATTTGAACAGCCTTTTGGCTGGAGAGCAGATATGCTGACCACTCAGCCAACCAGGCCAGCGAATATATCAATATCAAAAAACTTGCAGCCTGTCCTCTGATATTAGAAACTTAACTAGAAGGGGAACTGATAACATTTAACAGATTATTTATTTATTTAGCGTATGGCTCACACATGAAAAGTTACATTGCATTAATCCTTAATATATATAAACAATAATAGACATATGTACTATAATGATACATAATACAGTAATAATAAAAATGTACAGTAATAATAAAAAGAGACACTCAAGGATAGACTACAACTGCATGTCTAGGTTGATTATCCAGTCAACTGCACTTGGTGTAGTATGGATGAAGTCCGACAAGTTTCCATTGTATGCATGTTGGGCACATGCTACTGTAATATGATTAATTGTCTGGCAGGGTGATCCATAGTCGCACCTAGGTGAGGCACTCATGCTCCATTTGTAAAGGTGGTCTGCACATCTGCCATGATTGGTGCGGATTCTGTTAAGGGTTGACCAAGTTTTCCGAGGAGGTCAAAACCCGAAGGCATCGGTGTTGGGGTTCACGGAAGTCCCCTGTTGGAGTGTTACACCAGGACTCTTTCCACTTCTTCATGTTAAAACTTGTCTCCTCAAGATTTTTTGCTGTTAAGATCAGAGGGTAACTTGACTTTAGCCTATTTATTTCTAGGGATGGGATGTCTTTGTGGATTGGGAGATCTTGGATTTCCATGATTTTGCTGTATTCATGTAGAAGAAAGTTGGATCTGCAGATGTGTGGAGGTGGGATGTTGCTTAGCACTGGGAGACAGTAGGTTGGGGTTGATTTCACAGTTCCAGAAATAAGGCACATAGTAGTGTTAAGCTAAGCATCAACCAAGTATACATGGGTGCTGTTCAGCCATAGAGGTGAGCAATATTTAGCTGCAAAGTAAATGAGACCAAGAGCAGTGCAGCAAAGCATTGTTGCTGAGGCACCCCAAGTTGTTCTGCATAGTTTTTGCAGTATATTGTTTCGTGTTTTTGGCTTGGATGCTGTGTTAATAAGATGTGGTTTAAAAGATAAGAGTTCTATCCAAAGTGATGCCCAAATATTTTTGGAATCTGTTGTAGCATAGCAGTTTGTGGTTGAAGTAGATCATCAGTTCCTCGTTAGCATGGTTATTGTTCAGGTGGAAGCATGAAACTTCTGCTTTGCTAGGATTTGGGCATAATCTCCGTTTGCAGAAGTATTCATCTAGGACTCCAAGGTCATTTGTTAGTATATCATCCATTGTAGTAAAGTTGATGTGTCCGATGGCTAGAGCAATGTCATCAGTGTAGCAAAACTTTTTGGAAGCTGTATTAGGCAAATCTGCAATGTATAAGTTAAAAAGGAGGGGAGCCAGAACTGACCCTTGTGGTACTCCATTATCCAGTGTTCTTTGTTTACTTTTGTTCTCGTCCATACACACTTGGAACAGGCGATTGCTTAGCATACTATCAATTAGTTTTGCTATTTTCTGCATGGAACTGCACGGAGTAACTTGCAGATTGCACCTTGCCTCCAGACTGTATAATAAGCTGCGGTAAGGTCTACAAAAGCTACAGCTGTTTTCAGGCATTGTTGGTAGCCTGCCTCTATATCAGTGGGTCTTAACCTTTTTAGTGATCGGCTCCCCCTTGAATCTAAAAATAAGTTCTCGCACCCCTTAAAAATATGTTTCTATTTCTTTATTTAGGAAATTACATCTATTGCAAGATAATTTATTTGAAAAATAAACACATACATTTACATATACATACAAAACAATATCTCAATTTTTAATGGCTATGTTGTTGTTGTTTATTCATAATAATACTTTTGAAACGAGGCTCCTTTTTTGAAAGAGCCACGCATAAGTCATCACTTGCATTTAAATGATTTCTGGCTTTTGTTTTTATGTGCAAAAGTGATGAAAATCCTATTTTACACAGGTAGGTGGTGGTGGCAAATGGTAAAAGTGTCTGCAATGCTGCTTTTGCCAGCTGTGGATAAGGTTCTGTGTACACCAGAATTGTTCTAAGTCCAGTTTTTCAAATTCCATTTGAATACGTGCACTGGCTCGTATTTCAATAAGATCGTCTTTTATTAAATAGCTGTTGTCCAATCTGGGTCAAAATTTAGAAACTTCTCTCGCACCCCTGGAAATGCTTTCTCACACCCCCGGGTTAAGAACAACTGCTCTATATGCATGGTGAATGACATAACCTGATCATAGCAGCTTTGTTTATGTCTGAAATATTTAAGTATTTAACAGAGAGAGAGTGAATAACACATTCATATTATAAACTATTTTCTATTTTTAATCTGATACAGCAACTTAATTGACACCAAAGTGAAAAGGGAAAATACTTCATCTTTTTAGCCCAATATAACATACATAGGTTGAAATAATTTTCCAATAAGCACTGACTATATTTGGTTATGCCATATGATGAAAATTCCAGAGAACAAAGAAATAATCATATCGCATATGACTAGGCTGACCATACGTACCATTTTGAATGGGACAGTACCGTTTTTTTCATATTTCCCCGCTGTCCCGTTGTTTTAATAAAAATGTCAGTTTTGTCCCGTTTTTAATAAAAAAACTAATAAATATACTTTAATATTGGTCAATCATAAATTATTATTCATAACCTATAATTGTATATCAATATCATGGATACCAGTAATTTGTATAACCATGGAGTCGAATTGATCGATACTAAATATCTAAATATCGATGTCTGCAGTGATTTATTCAGAGAAAATAAAAAAAATACGAGTATATACAGTCAGAGTTAAAGAACTGAAAAATATTTGTGACTTTACAGGAAACAATTACACTAAATTGTTAGAGCATGGAAATACAAGATTTTTGTCCTTGGGTCCATCAATTGACAGAATTTTAAGCATGTTTGATGGGCTTTGTTTTTATTTTCTTTCATGAGAAAAATTTCCTGTTATGTTGCAAAATTGTTTGAAGATCCCTGTTTGAAATTGTGGTTGTCATTTGCAAGAGATCAAGTGTGTACATTCCAAACATACATTAGCTTAATTGAAAAAAATAATATTTCAGCTACAGAAGTAGTAAGAACATTGAAAATCTTGTAAACAATTTAGAGTCCAGAAAAAGTGAAATGTTTCTAACTACTGTTCTCAAAAATAACTCAAAATGTTAGTGGATTCAGGAGAAATTAATGAGGCTATGTTTTTTGAGGTAGTTGAGAATTTCTATGAAACCACTTAGACTATGTCAACAAGTGGTAGTACAGTTTAGGAAACACTCAGAAGTTCAAGTGGGTGCTACTAAGGAAGACACCTGAATGGAAAGAAATACAGGACAGCCTGAACGAGGAACTCATCACATGCACAGAATCAAAAGAAACTCATGTATTCAATCAGCGGACCCTCACAAAATCTATAATTGTGAGGCAGTTGGATAGATGAAATAAAGAAAGCATTCCTGTATCTCTGATAGATGGGTACAGATTTTTCTCAAATGAGCGAAAAACGCTTAGACTTTCAAGACTTTTGTAATATTGTAAAGTTTATTCTTTGTATTCCAGAAAGTAAAGCACCCATTGAGAGAACATTTTCTGTTATGAACAGTATGTGGTCAAAGGAAAAATCTAGATTAAGTTTGAGCTAATGAGGGCTATTTTAGTTGTAAGACAAAACTATGTCATGGAGTGTGAGAAGTTTTATGATAAGATATTGAAAGATCGAAATTTGCTGAGAAATTTGTTTCATCGGAGAAATATTCAGGCTACGATCGTGGTGAAATACAGCCCGCACTCTACGTCTATCTAAATTTTTGTATGGGTTCTGTCGCTGAAGAATAAGGTAAGCTCAATATGTTTATGTAATAAAACTTTTTTATCGTCTTAATTTTTCATGAATACAGAATATTACATAACCCCTGTCCCGTTTTTGCCATTCCAATGTCCCATTTTTGTCTCAAGGAAATAGTCAGCCTACATATGACAGATTAATATTACAAACATTATTTATATTACCTTACATAACAAAAATCCTGCAAGTATTATAAATTAAATTACACTGAGAATATTAATTTTCATTATAAGATTATAATGATTATAATTATAATTTTATAAAGATTATTTTCATTCTTTAGACTATCAATTTGGGCTAGTGAAAAAAAAAAAAAAAAAACAATGTAAAAAATAACAAAACAATGTAAAAAAATATTAATGTGATTTATAGAGGTAGATTTTTGCAGGGCCAATGCACACCAATAAACTTTACTGTAGTATCAAATTAGTATATTTCAATATGGATTACATATGGGAGCAAAATACTATGGGATAAACAGATGTGGAGAAGAAAGGTCTGAGGAAGGACAGTTTTATGAAAAATGATTTATGAAAGTGAATCATATTTTTTAATGTATAACAACTTTACACTGAGGTTAATGAAGACAGTGAAGGGTATGGGGAGTTGCATGTTTTATGGAGCAAAATAGACACTGAAGGGTCATAACTGCCAATAAAAAAAAAATGGAAGAAAAAAAAAAAAGGAAAATCATAACTAAAACCAAGAAGAGATCACACATTCTATATGAGTCCCATTTATGAAGGGACTCATATTGACACTGACAGAACAGTGGGTTTCAGTATTTTTAATTATTTCTGTTTATTTAATTTTGATCACATTTATCTTTAATTATGTAAAAACTTCTGCTATTTCCCTTTGCTTTGGGGAAGGTTTTTTTTCCCCTTCTTTTTTTGTCTCTCCAGGATTTTAATAGGAAAGCAAAGCAGCATTCCTGGAAGTCTTCAATGTCCCCATAAAAAAAAATAAAATAAAATAAAAAATAAATAAAAAACTTTTATTTCATAACAGTCTCCTGAAATCTTAACTGATAAATTATGATGTATAGGAGTATTTAAATATGCACTTAAAGGAGGAAACTATTTGAAACTGTTTCTTGAAAGGTGTTGAGAATGCAGTTTGAAGATATATTTGACAAGTAAAAAGAATGGATCCTGATGTTCCTGACTCAATGCAAAACAATAATAATCAAAATGCAAGTAGCTGACATTATATGTTTCTATGAGAAATATTTAGAAATTGAAATACTACTGGTGACACAGGATTGTCTGAATGTAATAATAAATTGAAAATTAACTTTAGAGTCCAAGAGAGAAAGTGCATTTGAAACTGACCTTTAGAGAGCTCATCAACTGCAAGAATATCATCTATGTATATCTAATGTCATAGTAGATATCTCCTGAAGCAGAATTACAGAACTAAAATGTAGGAGTATTGAATGAATGAATACTGTAAAAGGAATAAATGATAATAAAGGTGACATTGAAAACAGAAGATAATGATATCCTAGCTATATGGAGTAATTAACTTGAAAGAATGTTAAATAAAACAAGCACTGACAGACGAGTAATAAAAATTTTCAAGAGGAATGCAAACAGGAGTTCATATCGATACTTGAGGTAGGAAAAAAACATCAAAAAAACTGAAATGCAAAAAGGCTGCTGGAGTATATGACATTCAAATAGAGATTCTTGAATATGAAGTATAAAAGTTTTGCAGTGGCTAACACTGCATATTTCAGAGGGGCTTTTTTTTTTTATGTTGGGCCCATACACATGAGGTTGATTGGTCAACCTATAGTACATTAGTACTGTGTATGGGTGGTGGGTTGGGAAAGGAGGAATTTGTTAACATTTGATTTGAGGATGCAATGTTTGAGATATGTTTATGCCAGGAGAGGTTTGATGTGAGGGTGATTCCGAGAAGCGAGATCTCAGGCTGTCTGGAAATTTGGGTATCGTCGAAAAGGATACTGGGGAAAAGTATGGGAAATAGTACAGAACTGGGTTTTGTTAGCATTGAAATTTATGAGGTTATCCGAACCCCACCGTAGGATGGCTTGGAGATCGGAGTTGAGGGTGGTGGTGGTTGATGTTCTGTAGGATGAGGTGAGTTGTGTAGGGTAAGGCTTATCGGCTTATCGTATGCAAGCAAGGAGTGTAGTGTGCTGTCATCTGCAAAACTGCAGATGACAAAGTTGTATTTGTTGCAGGCGAGAGACTGTTCCACAGTGAAGCAGTTGCAAGGATGAAGGAAGAGGGAAAGAAATGTGTTCTGTTTGTTTCTAGGTGTACTGTGAAGGGATGTTGTGCAGCAGCTGCACGTGTTCCAATGGGCTTAGTACTGAGAGGGAGAATTATTGATGTTATTTCGGATGAGCATTTCCCATGGAAATATTTGTAGAATATAATTAATGCAGAGACCAAACGTCTGTGTGAAAGTGGGGGGAAAGAGTTGGTAAGGGATGGGTCATTGATAAGTCTAATTGCCCTCCTCTGTATTGAGGCAAGCATTTTGAGAGAGCTTTTAGGGGCCTCACCCCATATGTGAGAACAGTATTCAATAGTTGGGTGGATTTGTGACTTGTATAATATTAGTAGCTGTTCAGGGGTGAAGTAACGTCTTGGGCGGAAGGGAAATCCTTTTTTTGAGGCTGAGGATGCAATGTTTGAGATATGTTTGTGCCAGGAGAGGTTTGATGTGAGGGTGATTTCGAGAAGCGAGATCTCAGGCTGTCTGGAAATTTGGGTATCGTCGAAAAGGATACTGGGGAAAAGTATGGGAAATAGTACAGAACTGGGTTTTGTTAGCATTGAAATTTATGAGGTTATCCGAACCCCTCTGTAGGATGGCTTGGAGATCAGCGTTGAGGGTGGTGGTGGTTGATGTTCTGTAGGATGAGGTGAGTTGTGTAGGGTAAGGCTTATCATATGCAAGCAAGGAGTGTAGTGTGCTGTCATCTGCAAAACTGTGTGTTGGGTTGGAGGTCAATTGCAGTAGGTCGTTGATGTATAGCAGGAACAGGGTTGGTGAGAGGACAGAACCTTGTGGGACCCCAGCATTAATTGAGTGGTGAGAGGATAGGGAGCCATCCACCATCACACACAGTGTGTCCCCAGACAGAAAACTGGCGATCCACCTACAGAAGTCCTGGGTCAGACCGAATGATGGTAGTTTGCCTAGTAGGCCTTTGTGCCAGACCCAGTCAAAGGATTTGGGGATATCTAGTGCAACCACTTGAGATTTGCCAAATCTCTCCATAGCATTTGTCCAGAGATGGGTGACATATGTGAGTAGATCTCCTGTTGATCAGCAGTGGCAGAATCCATACTGGCAGTCATTTATTTGGTGTCTTCAAGATAGTGTAGGAGGTGGGAATTGATGATTTTTTCCATTACCTTTGACAGGACTGAGGTAAGCAAGATAGGGCAGTAATTGGATGGCAGTGACTTGTCACCCTTCTTGGGAATGGGCTGAATATAGGCCAATTTCCAGTTTGTGGGATAGATTCCAGTGGAGTAGGAGAATATATATAGGTGACATAGGATAGGGGGCAGTTCTAGAGCACAATTTTTCAGAACAATTGGGGGAATGCCATCGGGGCCAGGAGACTTTTTTGTGTCTAATTGGGACAGTATTTTTCTGATTTCATCCTGGCAAAAGGATATACGGGGTACTGTATGTTGAGTGTCTGGAATGGTTGGGGGACATTTACTATCGTCAGTTATGCATGCATTTGAAGCAAAGTATGAGGCCAGAACATTGGATTTTTCTGTGGGTGATGAAGCAGTAGAGCCATCAGGGTGTGATAGGGGTGGGAATAGCGTTGGACAGAAGTTACGGCCAATTGCTTTTGCAAGAGAACAAAAGGCTCGGCTGCCGTTTGGACAGGCTGCTAGTTTCCTGCTTTTTGCTCTTTCGAACTCTGTTTAGGAAGCATTGATTGTTTTTTTGCATCTATTACGGGCTTCAGTGTAAGCTTTGAAGGAGGATGAGGTTCTTGATTTCAGCCAGTTGTGGTATGTATGGTGCTTTATCTCTACAGCCTTGGCACATCTTTTGGAGAACCAGGGTTTTGTTAGGAAATGGCAGTTCAGAGTGTTGTGTGGAATGTACGTATTCATGCCGGTGAGGATTACTTTGGTAATAAGCTGGGTGCATATGTTTGGGTTGGAAGGCCGGAAGCAATAGTCCAACCATGGGAATGCGGCATAGAAGTTGTGGAGGCTGTCCCACTTGGCACTGTTATAGTGCCAAACTACTCTTGTATGGGAGTGTCTGTGTAAACGTTGCTGCATGGAGGAGGAGATGAACACTAGGTTGTGATGAGACGGTTGAATTCCCAATGATAGGAGTAAAGCTCTCTTAGTGCCCATCTATTAAAAAAAAAGGGAATAAAGCTGAATGTGAGAATTACAGAGGAATTTCTCTATTAAGTGTTCCAAGTAAGATTTATGCAAACATACTTGAAAAGAGGTTGAGAAAGATTGTGGAAGAGAAACTTGGAGAAGAAGCTGGGTTCAGGCAAAATAGAATACGCGTGTAGAGGCTTAAGTGCTGTGAGGACATCATGTTGGAGGCTTAATGGATTTTTTACAACACTCAAAAAGAATTAAAATAGAATTTAATACTTCCTATATTTCGTCCTAGTCACTAGGACATCTACGGGGATTACAAAAACAATTAATGTAACATATACACAAATAACAAACAATACTAAGCCCAACCACGTGGGTGACACTAAAGTCCTATCTAGGTAGAGCGCCCTCTAAGGGCAGTAGTAGGTGGCCTGGAATGTAAGGTGGGAACTCTGGTGATGAGTGTTTCCCAAATCTTCGGAAGCTTAATGCAACCGTATTTATTGAGATTTGGTTGGTTTTTGAGAGCTGCTGCTGCTTCTAAGAAAAGTCTCTCTTTCTTGAATTTGCTGTAGTGGAGCATGGTGGTTTTCTTCCATGATACCCTGGGTGGTGTCCAAAACATGGTCAGCCAAGCCTGAATGGCCATAGTTATGTTTACATATGTAAGACTTGTGTTCCTCCAGGCAGATGGATGCTGATCTGCCTGTCTGTCCAAAGTATGCCAGCTTACAGGAACAGGGTACTTTGTAAACCCCAGGCAGAGAGAGAGGAGGGAGCTGATCGTTCGTAGAACAGATAAGGGTAGCAAGTTTGTGGTGGGGCTTATATGCTGTGTGTAGGTTGTACTGTTTTAGTATCTTGGCTATTTTTTCGGATGTGCCACGGATGTAGGGTATGGTGATGGCATTTTTAAAATCTCGTTGACGAGAAGGACGGGGAATGGGGGAGGAGTTGATTATTTTTTTGATACTGTGATCGCTGTAGCCATTGGAGAGAAAAGTGCTGTGAATGTGGTTAAGCTCATTAGCGAGGGCGGTTCCACTGGAACAAAGATTGTGGGCTCTCTTGGTAAGAGTTTTAATAATGTCATATTGTTGAGAGGGGTGGTGGTGGGAGAGTTTGTGAATGTATCTGCCTGTGTGTATGGGTTTTCTGTATACGGTGAAGGTAAGTGTATCATTAGGCAGGCGTGTGACCAAGGTGTCTAGGAAGGGTAAACAATTGTTCTTTTCCTTTTCCATAGTGAACTGGATTCTTGGATGTAGACTATTGAGATGATTGAGGAAGGAGTCTAACGTGTCTGGTACATGAGGCCAAATAGAGAACACATCATCTACATATCTTAGCCAGATAGAAGGTTTGAGTGGGGCTGAGTCTATGGCTCGTTTTTCGAAATCTTCCATATAGAAATTGGCAAGGGGGTTGAGAGGGGGGGAACACATGGCAGTTCCCTCTATCTGCTTGTAGATTTTGTTGTTCCAAGAGAAATACCCAGAGTTAATGGCAAAGGAAAAGAGATCTAAGATGTCAGAGGGAAAAACGTTTTCTAAGAGAGATAAGGTTTCAATTAAGGGAATATTGGTAAACAAAGAGGAGATATCAAAGCTTACCAATATGTCTGTCTTATTCAAGGTTAAATTTTCTTTGAGGGCTTTAAAGTGGGTCGAGTTTTTTATATAGGAAGGGGACCTTCCGGTGACGGGGATCAGAGAGTTGGCCAGCTGTTTAGCTGGCCAACTCTCTGATCCCCACTCAGGCCTATAGTAGATGCCACCAATGCACTTACTATAGGCCTGAGTGGGGAATTGGGTTTGTGGATTTTTGGTAAACCGTATATATGGGGGGGACGGGAGCGGAGAGGTTTAAGTTTTTTCGTGACGTCAGGGGGCCAGGAAGATACTTTTTTGAGTAAGATTTTTAGTTTCTTAACTTGTGTTTTTGTGGGGTTGTGTTCTAGCGGGATGTAGGTAGCACAATCGCGGAAGATAATGTTCATTTTATGATTGTATTCACTGGTATTAAGAACGACTGTGGCATTATCCTTATCTGCTCTGGTGATGACAATACTTTTTTCTTTACATAGTTTCAGGAGAGCCGTGCGTTGGGCATATGATAAATTACTTTTTGGCGGCGAAGAATGGCGAAGATGTTGGCTACGTCAAGTCTGATATTGTTAGCTATCTCCGACGATGTCGGGACACAAGAGTGATACCAAACTGCATTAAAATGAAGATCAATTTCCATTCCAAAAAAGCACTTCGTATATATAACCGTGCCAGCCGGGCATTATTCCGTGAGCAAATCGCCTCTACACGTGCTACCCTCGCAGTGACGAACGCCGCCATTGGCTCCTTACATTCAGAGCTCTCCACCGTTCTTAACCCTGAACTTTGGTCAATTCTCTCTGGCATTTCGGAAACTTCCGCACAGAGAGAATTCCAAAAAATAAAAAATAAACACATCAAGAAATATAGCAACCTTGTGAAAAACAAACCACAACCACAAATTCAACCGCTCCATACAGTAATAAACCTCTCTTCCAAAAGGCTCAACGACGATGTCGTCAACGCCCTTTGCCTCGGCCGTAATTTTGCCGTCGCTCCGAAGGAAGTGCCGGTGCATGACGTAATGGTGAACATTGAACGTGGAATCGGTCGCTTACCGTCGGAGATAGCTAACAACACCAGACTTGACATAGCCAACATCCTCGTGCATTCTTCGCCGCCAAAAAGTAATTTATCATATGCCCAACGCACGGCTCTCCTGAAACTACGTAAAGAAAAAAGTATCGTCATCACCAGAGCGGATAAGGGTAATGCCACAGTCGTTCTTAATACCAGTGAATACTATCGTAAAATGAACATTATCCTCCGCGATCGCGCTACCTACATCCCGCTAGAACCCGACCCCACAAAAACACAAGTTAAGAAACAAAAATCTTACTCAAAAAAGTATCTTCCTGGTCCCCTGACGTCACGAAAAAACTTAAACCTTTCAGCTCCCATCCCCCCCGAATATACGGTTTACCAAAAATCCACAAACCCAATTCCCCACTCAGGCCAATAGTAGATGCCACCAATGCACCTTGCTATAGACTATCTAAACAGCTGGCCAACTCTCTGATACCCTTCACCGGAAGGTCCCCTTCCTATATAAAAAACTCGACCCACTTTAAAGCCCTCACAGAAAATTTAACCTTGAATAAGACAGACATATTGGTAAGCTTTGATATCTCCTCTTTGTTTACCAATATTCCCTTAATTGACACCTTATCTCTCTTAGAAAACGTTTTTCATTCTAACATCTTAGATCTCTTTTCCTTTGCCATTAACTCTGGGTATTTCTCTTGGAACAACAAAATCTACAAGCAGATAGAGGGAACTGCCATGGGTTCCCCCCCTCTCAACACCCCTTGCCAATTTCTATATGGAAGATTTCGAAAAAACGAGCCATAGACTCAGCCCCACTCAAACCTTCTATCTGGCTAAGATATGTAGATGATGTGTTCTCTATTTGGCCTCATGGCCCAGACATGTTAGACTCCTTCCTCAGTCATCTCAATAGTCTACATCCAAGAATCCAGTTCACTATGGAAAAGGAAAAGAACAATTATTTACCCTTCCTAGACACCTTAGTCACACGCCTGCCTAATGATACACTTACCTTCACCGTATACAGAAAACCCACACACACAGGCAGATACATTCACAAACTCTCCCACCACCACCCCTCTCAACAATATGGCATTATTAAAACTCTTACCAAGAGAGTCCACAATCTTTGTTCCAGTGGAACCGCCCTCACTACTGAGCTTAACCACATACATAGCACTTTCCTCTCCAATGGCTACAGCGATCACAGTATCAAAAAAATAATCAACTCCTCCCCCATTCCCCGTCCTTCTCGTCAACGAGATTTTAAAAATGCCATCACCATACCATACATCCGTGGCACATCCGAAAAAATAGCCAAGATACTAAAACAGTACAACCTACACACAGCATATAAGCCCCACCGCAAACTTGCTACCCTTATCTGTTCTACGAAAGATCAGCTCCCTCCTCTCTCTCTGCCTGGGGTTTACAAAGTACCCTGTTCCTGTAAGCTGGCGTACTTTGGACAGACAGGCAGATCAGCATCCATCTGCCTGGAGGAACACAAGTCTTACATATGTAAACATAACTATGGCCATTCAGGCTTGGCTGACCATGTTTTGGACACCACCCACAGGGTATCATGGAAGAAAACCACCATGCTCCACTACAGCAAATTCAAGAAAGAGAGACTTTTCTTAGAAGCAGCAGCAGCTCTCAAAAACCAACCAAATCTCAATAAATACGGTTGCATTAAGCTTCCGAAGATTTGGGAAACACTCGTCACCAGAGTTCCCACCTTACATTCCAGGCCACCTACTACTGCCCTTAGAGGGCGCTCTACCTAGATAGGACTTTAGTGTCACCCACGTGGTTGGGCTTAGTATTGTTTGTTATTTGTGTATATGTTACATTAATTGTTTTTGTAATCCCCGAAGATGTCCTAGTGACTAGGATGAAATATAGGAAGTATTAAATTCTATTTTAATTCTTTTTGAGTGTTGTAAAAAATCCATTAAGCCTCCAACATGATGAGGCAGGCAAAATAGAGGCTGTCAAGATCAGATTTTCACTTTAAGACAAATAGTTGAGAAATTATGGAAATATGATAGGGATCTGTGGTTAAGTTATAGATTTGGAAAAGGCATATGACAAGGAAAAGTGCCCAGGGAAAAGTTTTTCAAAACAATACAGATGTGGCAGGTAAATGGAACATTATCTAAGCAATGCATAGTCTAAATTTAGTTGTCGGTCAGTAGTTAGAACTGAAAGAAATACAGAAAGATGGTATCACGTAAAATCAGGTGTCAGAGAAGGATGCACGTTATCTCCACTCATATGCATCATTAAACAAAGTGGCATTAAACTTGATATTAGAATTAGAGATATCAAATTTAGCTTTCTGTTTTATGAAGATGATACTGTATGCCTAAACACAAATAGTGCAAGTTGACAGGATTCTCTAACTAAATTGAATAACAACTATAATCAATTTGGCATGAAAATCAGCTAAAAAGACCAAAACTAAGAAAACAGGCAGCAACACAGAAAACTTCGGCTGCATTCTTGAAGAATCTATCTTCTTCTTTTCTGCCATTTTCTGTCCACTGCTGGAAGAAGGCCTCCTCCAGTTCTTTCCACCTTTCTTTGTTCTTGGCAATGGTTGACCCATTTTTCCCAACAAATTCTGACAGTTCATCACTCCACCTTCTTTAGGGACGTCTTCCCTTCTTTTGGAATCCAGTTGGTTAGTATAGTGATCCATCGCTCATCTTCTCTCCTGGATAGATGTCAGGCCCATTTCCATTTTAGTCGTTTATGGTGAAGAATGATGTCAGTGATGTGAGTCTGGCTTCTTATCCAGGTGTTTCGCTTCTTATCTTTTAATGTGATGCCTAGCATCAACCTCTCCATTTTCCGTTGAGTTGTTGTTAGTTTATTTGCCAGTGCTTTTGTTAGCGACCAAGTTTCACAGCCATATGTGATGACTGGAAGTATACACTGGTTAAATGTCTTCATTTTTAAACAGAGTGGGACATCACTGTTTTGAAAAATGCTTTTCAATTTTCTGAATGCACCCTAGGCAAGTTGAACTCTACTATTTATTTCCTTTTGGAGTCCACAGTTTAAATCAATGAGATGACCTAAGTATGTGTATGAAGAGACTCTTTCCAAAAAATTGTTTTCTATTATTATGTTTTTTGGTGTTACAAAATGGTTAAACATGATTTTAGTTTTTTCTCTGTTTATTTTTAGACCGACTTTTCTGCTTTCATGATATAGGTCTATAACACAAGTAAAATATTTCAGCCATTTAAGCACACTTTATAGTGAGGGTGACAGATTAAATTTGGAAATAGACAACAGAATAAGTAAAGCTGGTATGGTGAAGATCCACTTGAATAAATTTATATGGAATAAGAGAGAAATTAGTCAGTGTTCAAACCAGTTTTAAGTTATGCATCTGAGAGTTCAGTTATTTATTTAGTGTATGATGTACAGGTCTCAGGATAATACATACAAATTACATAAAACAGCATAAAAACAATTGTAAAAATCATTAAAAGGGGTACCACAGGTTGAAATGATTAAACATCAAAATTAAGAATCAGGAGTCAGAGCTTAATCTTTAAATCCTGGATCCACTCCAGGGATTCTGGGGTCAGTTTAAAAAAGTCCTCCTTAGTACCTGAGAATGAGTAGATAGGGCACTCAAGCACAATGTGATTGATAGTCTAGATCCCTTTTCCGCATTCACAGTTTTCCATTTATGCAAGAGATGCTTACATCTCCCATGTCCTGTTCTGATCCGATTTAAAGTGGTCCAAACATGTCTAGGGAGATTGAAGCCCTCCAGACGAGATATTGGATTTGAAATGGAAATTTGAAGATTGGAGGTATGTTGAAACCAATATTCTCCCCATGACTCATAGATCAAAGTTCTGGTCGTTTATTTATATTGCACTCCTCCAGGCATGGAGCCTGGATTTAAGTCTTTGTGATGTATGGAAGGAAATGTCTTGGTGGATAGGCAAGGAACTGTTTCCAATTATTTTTGCCCATAATTTGCTTAAGGCTTGGGTCCTGCAGAGCAAGGGAGAGGCTATATTACTGAGAGTTGGGAGCCAGTAGCCAGGAGTAGATCTTAAAGCTCCAGAGATTATCCACATAGTTTGATTCAGCTGGACATCAACTAAAGAAGCGTGTGTGCTGTTCAGCCACACAGGAGCACAATACTCTGCTGTAGAATAGACCAAAGACAGTGCAGTAGTACGCAGTGTGTTGGCATCAGCACCCCAAGAAGTACCAGCAAGTTTATGCATTATATTATTATGAGTTTTAAATTTCCCAGCAATATTTCCTAGATGATATTTAAATGTCAAACTTCTGTCTAGGGTAACTCCTAGGTATTTTGGATGATTGTTAAATTTCCTCTGTTTATTTCGGAAGTAAACTTTTGGGATATAGTTAGCCTGGATATTACTTAAATGAAAGGATGCAACTTCAGTTTTGTTCAGGTTAGGTTGTAATTGCCATCATCTAAAGTATTTATCAGGTACAGCCAGATCTTCAGTTAAGGTGTTCTCAGCTTTTTGGAATGTTGAGTTGCAATGGCAATATCGTCAGCATACATGAATCTCTGTGATGCTATCTCTGGGATATCACTAATATATAAGTTAAAGAGCATTGGGGCAAGAACTGACCCCTGAGATAGGCCATTTTTAATCTTACAGAATTTAGAATTGAGAGTTCAGTTAGAAATAAAGAAGTTGAACAAAGACTAGAGACCATAGAAACGAGACTTCTGAGAAAAATTATGGGGCAGGGGGTGAACAAATGGTGTCAACTGCAGAATCATATTAAAAATGAAAATATTAGAAAGAAACTTGACATTGTTAGAATTTAAGAATGTGTGAGCAGGACTAATCTGAGATGGCATGACTACTTAAATAGAATGGGTGAGGAAAGGTTAGCAAACAAGGTGCTTGATGCCAAGATGGCAAGAAAAAAGACCCAGGGTAAGATCTAGGAATCAATCAACCAGGGTAAGATCTAGGATTGATTCCATCAGAAGTGCCAGAGAAGAACAAAATGGTTGATACAACATTATTGGAGTGCTAACAAGTAAGAGACTAATTTGGAGGAAAATTGATGATGAGAGATTAATAATTATATAAACTTAAATCATGTAGCCTGAACATGTCTTCAAGGAACATATCAACAAATTCTCATCATCATCATAAATGATGATGAGAATTAAAAATTTTCTAGAGATTATGAAAAGAATGAAAAAGAAGTGTACAATAAAAGGAATCAGATGTGCTAAATGAATAAATTTGCCAGCCTGGTTTTGTTAATTGGTTAGTATACCTGTTCCCAAACAAAAGGTTGTAAGTTTGAATCCCATCATGAGCATGGATGTATTTCATTGCCCAGTGTGAGACCACCACCCTGCTTATTGGTGGCCAGAAATGGCTTGAAAAAGTTTCATGTTTGGTCTCTAAAGCACTATTTTATTTAATTTTATATAGTCTAAAGACTATATAAAATTAAACACAAAAATTTAAAAATAATGAGAAAAATTTCTCATGTAACTTAATAATATCCACTCTAGGGATTAAATTTACTGTTGATTTAGAGGTAAACAATCTTTCCAATTTTTAGACACACTTATAGAACTTGTGGAGGTTCTACAAGTTCCACACTTGTAGGTTCTTAATGCAGCTAAAGGATAAGTCATTTTTTTCCATTTTTTTCCTAATAATACCAAGTTAACCACCTTACTGGCCATTACGGATCAAATACGCATCCTCATACGCTTCGTATCCATCATATAATTCAATGTAATATGAATGGCATTACAATTTTAATATGTACTTCACATCCATAGTAACTTGGATATATATATACATCCACATTTCCATGGATCTGAAGTGCATATTAAAATTGTAATACCATTGATATTACATTGAAATTTATGATGGATGCATATTTGATCTTTAATCGCCAGTAAGGTGGTTAATAAGTGTGCTTGACAGAACGAGTTATTAAAATTTAGGAAAAACATATTTCCTTTAAGTAGATTATTGGTATGGTGCCAATGCATAGAAGAATAATGGCAGCAAAAACATATTTTGTTGGGCAAGTCATATTTGCAGTATTTTGTTCAGTGCAGAAGTTGTAACGTGTATTTGTCAAGAAAATTGAAAAATTTGAATTTGTGAAAGCAGAGCAAAGATAGTGAGTGAGTGAGTCGATAGTAAGTGTTTTGAGAGTGAGTGCAAAGAGAAAAAATTATGTGATAGTAATTCTCATAGAAGGGCTTAGACATTGGTTATACATGCTTATTAAATAACTTAAGGAATTTACAACTTACAAAGGATATAAATTAAATCAAACTTTAATCTATATTTCCAATATTTCGGCAATGTCACGTTGCCATCTTCACAGGAACTTAAAATAAAGACACGTGCATGCAGGCACTGCACACAGTAAATGAGGATGAAGCAGGAAGCTATTGTTTCTCCTAAAAGTCTTGATGGTGCCCCCTAGTGGGCTATGTAGGTATTCTTGGGCTGTTGGGCTGAAGGTCTTCTGATGTAAGTCTCCCAAATTTGGGGCAGTCTCATGCAACCAAATTTGTTGAGGTTTGGCATGATTCTTAGGGCTGAAGCTGATTCCATGAATAGCCTTTCAAATTTGATTTTACTACAGTGTATTACCATGGCTTTCTTCCACCGTATTCTGTGGCATGTATCCAGAGCATGAGCTGCAAGACCAGAGTGGCTGTACTGGTGAAACCGAATGTAGTCCTTGTGTTCTGAAATTCTGATATTAGCTATTCAGGCGCTCGAAGAAGAGCTTTCCAGCACGTTAAACCACGAGCTTTGGTCAATTTTATATGACATCTCGTGCACTGCTGCGGATAAAGAATTTAAAAAAATACGAGGTCGACATATCAAGAAATTTAAGAATTAAAAAAGAACTCGACCTCTGAAACAAAACTTCCTAGCGACACCGTAGTCAACCTTTCTTCGGTTAATTTGAAGCCTGAAGCACTCAGCACTCTCTCACGTGGCCACAACTTTGCCATTGCTCCCAGAAAATTACCGGCTGAGGATATAATGATCCAAATTGAACGCGGGATCCACCACCTTCCAAACCACGTCGCCAACAATATTAGCAATATTAGACTGGATGTAGCTTGTGTTCTCACCAAAGCAAGACCACCAAAAACGAACATATCCAATAAGGAATATAAATCTCTGCAGGAATTGAAGAAAGACAAAGAAATAGTAATCACCAAAGTGGATAAAGGTAACGGCACAGTAGTACTTAATCAAACGGATTACACAGGTAAGCTTAATGCTCTATTATTAGATCGGGCTACTTACCTCCCTATTGAATACAATCCCACCAACTCACAAATTAGAAAACTCCACAGGCTCCTTAAGAAGGTAACTTCTTGGCCTGTAGAAGTCACTAACATTTTAAAACCGTTTAACTACATACCTCCCCCCCCCCGTATATATGGACTCCCAAAAATACATAAAGAAAATGTGCCATTATGTCTCATAGTGGATGGCATTGATTTCCCCATGTACAAATTAGCTAAACATTTGGCCAAAGTGCTCACACACTATACTGGCAACACACCATCACACATAAAAAACTCAGCTCACTTCAAAGCCAGCATTGAAAACCTTATACTCCAACATACTGACATAATGGGCAGTTTTGATGTCTCCTCCTTATTCACAAATGTCCCACTCAAAGAAACCTTAGAGCTAATCTCCAAGCTAAATTTCCTCCCGATATCTCAGCCCTATTTCAGTTCACAATGAACTCAGGCTATTTCGTTTGGCAAGGAAAATTCTAGAAACAGATAGAGGGGACAGCCAAGAGTTCACCACTCTCCCCACTGTTGGCCAATTTCTTTATGGAGACTTTTGAAGAGAAAGCCTTAAACTCTGCCCCATCAAATACTCTGATACACTCTTATACACTCCTCTCCTTCCTAACAAACTTAAACAACCAACACCCCCCAGAATCAAGTTCACCCTGGATAAAGAGAAAAACAACAGCCTTCCTTTCTTAGACACACTAGTCACCCACCAGCCTGATTGAACCTTGGTTTTCTTAGAAAACCCACCCATACAGGCAGATACTTCAACAACACCCCCCTCTTACAACAATATGGAATTATTAAGACACTACACAACAGGGCTAAACTTATCTGTTTAAATGACAATGCCCTAACCACAGAATTAAACCACATCCTCAACACTTTCTCAGCCAATGGCTACCCCCCCCCTAAAAAAATCCAAAAAATATTGAAACCAGCAAACCCCCCCCCTCCGTCACAACAAGGATTACTCTAAATCCATCACCATTCCCTACATCCAAGGCACCTCGGAAAAAATTACCAAAATCCTAAAAAAGATCTGACCTTGTGTTACAGACCATATAGAAAATTGGCGTCCTTTATCTGCTCCACTAAAAACCAACCACTTCCCCTAGAGACACCTGGTGTATACCAGGTCCCTTGCAACTGTAAGCTGTCCTACTTTGGCCAAACAGGCAGGACAGCAAATATCAGCATTTCAGAACACAAGGACTACATCCGGTATCCAGAGCATGGTCTTGCAGACCATGCTCTGGATATACGCCACAGAATACGGTGGAAGAAAGCTACGGTAATACACCGTAGTAAATTCAAATTTGAAAGGCTATTCATGGAATCAGCCTCAGCCCTAAGAAACATGCCAAACCTCAACAAATTTGGTTGCATTTGGTTGGACTGCCCCAAATTTGGGAGACTTACATCAGAAGACCTTCAGACCAACTGCCAAGAATACCTACATAGCCCGCTAAGGGGCACCATCAGGACTTTTAGGAGAAAAAATAGCTTCGTCCTCATTTACTGTGTGAAGTGACCACAGACTAGTAAGGGCAAAAGTATGGATCAACAAAAAATGGGAACAGAATAAGCTCATAAGAAAAAAGTCCAATTTAGTGAATCTACAAAACCTCTACCACAATAAAAGCTGTTATAGAGAATCACTCAAAATTGAACTAAAAAAAGTTTAACACAGCTACTACCATCGATGATACTAATGAAATATTAATCAAATCTATCTTGAATTGTGCACTAGAAATAAGAGGTGTAAAAAGGCACCAAAGAGTGAAAAAACTAAGACAGGAAACCTTAGATCTGATGAAGAAAAGATATGAAAAGAGATTGAGATTTGAATGATACCAATAAAATAGAATATGCGGAAATTTGTAACACTATACGTAAAAGGATGAAAACATGAACTTAGATCGTATAATACTAGGAAAATTAAAGAAACAATAGAAAACAATAGTAATATGAAGATCCTAAGATGAACATTATCAGTTGGAAAAAAAGAAAATAGCTGCTGTAAGAGGAAAAAATGGTGAACTTATAAAAAACATAGAGATGCAATAATCAAAAGAATTCAGAAATTTTATACTGAACTCTATGAAGAAAAAGACCGGGACATCCAATCTATGGATAACTCGAGTGAGGAAGAACATGATGCCCCTGAGATCTTACAAGGTGAAGTTGAAATGGCACTGTGGGAAATGAAGAATGGAAAGGGCCCAGGAGAAGATGGAATTATGCTAGACTTCTTAAAACTAGGAGGAAGCCCTGTCATCAAGCAGCTGACTAAACTCTTTAATAAATGCCTAAAATAGAGAAAAAATTCCAAAAAATTGGAACAATTCACTTCTAATATTAATTTTTAAAAAGGGCAATAAGGAAGAAATTAAAAACTACAGACCTATAAGCCTACTCCCCCACCATATACAGTGGTATCTCGCTAATCTGAACTAATGAAAACCGTGCTCGTTCGGATTAGCGACTTTTCGCCCAAGAGACAACAATAACTAGTTTAAGACAAAAATAATCAGATTCTAATGATACATCAATTTAATTCAGTAAATAAATGATGTATCTAATAGAAAAAAGCTACTATACTGCAATGTAAAACTTTCAAAAATAATACAGTACACAAATTTATTTTAGTAAACAATTTAGTTTGTATGTACTTGTATTATTGGGGATTCTGATTTAATAAAATTGCATAATTCAGTACATAACTTAATTTGCGTAAAAATGTCACTTTCTTGTACACAACAAAAAGTTTCACGAAATAAAGCAAAAAAAGTTTCCCAAAATAACATAAAAAAAGTTTTTTTTTATTTCTTTGTAAAAAGTCACTGATTTTCTTTTGCTTCTTGGAAGCTAAACTTTTTTCGAATGCTTCTTCTCAAAGCTCCATTAGCAATAAAATTTTGTGGAATGGCGTATCATTCTATACACATATTAAAACTGTCAACTGCCTCTTCATGTTTTACTTTTTTTTTTCTTAGAGTTCTTTATCGTCATCATCGTCTTCTAATTCATTCTGTAGTGTCATATTTATAATTTCAGCATCTGATTTTATTTCAAATTCACTTTCGGTTCTACCTGTAATCCACTCCGTAACATCCGTTTGTGAAATTTCAACATCTGGATTTATCTTTTAACCAAATTATGCACGTTGAATTTCCTCTTTTTGTGTATCAGTTATCTTGGTAAATTCTAGAAGGCCACAGTTTTTTCCATGACGCTCGATTTGCTTCAGGCTCTACGGCTTCCCAAGCAAACGAGAACACACAATAAATCAAAATAGACCTACAGTATAACTGTACAATCGACAGTATGAAAAAATACTCTAATGTAATAATAATAGTTAAAATAATAATTATTAAATAAAAATAATAGTGCACAAAATAATACGTAATAAATAAAACTTTTTTTCTTTCAAACCGCAGTTCGGATTACTGGAGGATTCGGACTAAAGAAGTTCGGATTAGTGAGATACCACTGTATAAAGTTTTCACAAAAATTATAAATAATAGAATAAAATCTAAACTAGAGGAAATACAATCCTGTGAACAAGCTGGATTTAGAAAGAATTACAATACTTTGGATCATATTCACACATTAAGACAGCCCACTGAAAAATCAATTGAATACAATAAACCCTTATGTCTGGCCTATATAGACTATGAAAAAGCATTTGATTCAGTTAAAACATATGCAACACTAAAAGCACTTGAAACCCAGGGAACTGAGAAACCATATATTGAAACACTAAAACATATTTACAATAATGCAACTTTTGTAATTAAATTATATAAAAACAGTGAAAAGTTCCCAATACAAAAAGGCATCCGGCAAGGCGACACCATATCTCCCAAATTATTTACAGCTGGCACTAGAGGAAGTCTTTAGAAGTCTTGATTGGAAAACAAAAGGAATAAACATAAATGGAGAAATGCTGCATCATCTGAAATGTGCAGATGATATTGTCCTAATAGCAGATAATCTTGAAGATCTAGAAGAAAGGTTAAATCAGCTAAATGAAGCCTCCAGAGTAATTGGATTAAAAATAAATAGAGAAAAAACAAAAATAATGATGAATAAATATATTAACCATGGAACTGTCAAAGTTGAAAACCATGAAATAGAACAAGTTAATTCATATGTATATTTGGGCCAACTGTTATCCTTTGAGGAGTGCCAAAGAAAAGAGAATGAATGAAGAATTCATCTTGGATGGATGGCTTATGGGAAAATGAGAGACATATTCAGAAGTGACATCCCTATGAATCTAAAAAGGAAAGCTTTCGACCAGTGCATATTTCCTGTCCTAACATATAGAGGAGAAACATGGACTTTGACAGAAGCCCTAAACAAAAAGCTGAGAACAACACAACATTGCATGGAAAGAAGTATGCTAAAAATAACATTAAGAGATAGGAAGACAAATACCTGGATAAGATCTCAAACAGGTGTCATGGATGTTGTAAAATACATTAAACAGGCTAAGTGGAGATGGGCTGGCCATATTGCCAGCCCATCTCCAACATGGGAGATGGACTAGAAAAACAACAGAGCGGAGACTAATGGATGGAGCAAGAAAAAGAGGAAGACCGAGAAGAAGGTGGAGGGATGAACTGGAACAAATTGCAGGAGTGATATGGATGGGAGAGGCAGAAAACCGAGTGATCTGGAAAATCATGGGGGAGACCTTCGTCCAGCAGTGAACAGAACCAAAAGGTTGAAGAAGAAGAAGACTTTGCCAACATAGCTTTTTTTTTTTTTAATATTATCTATAACAATATTAGTCTCTGTAGCTCAGTCAATATAGATGAAGCCCTTAGATTGGAAAGACCTGAGTTCGATTCCCATCTATGATATGAGGAATCTTTATCTGGTCTCTTTCTACCAAAGGTGAGTTAGTCAGCCTCATATGGAGTCTCAAATGAAAGCAAAAAACAAGTTTCCACCTGGAAACTTGTTTATTTTTGTCCCTCAGAACAGGCAAATCAGTCCCATGAACACACGTGGTTACAGTCATGAATACTTACAACAAAATGGAAGAGGTAGGGTCCTCACCATATTCTCCTTACACCCGCAGTCAACCATGAGTCACATCATGGTAGTCAACCTCCTGGACAGAGACGATATATGATGATGATAACGATATTTATTATGAAGTAGATTGAGATACCTTGGGCAAGTAAGATTTTTGCTGTGGCTAGTAGATTAAGTAATATTTCTGGAGCCCTGGTGATAGTCAAGGGGGTGTTTGAATAAAGCAGTATACCAGATTGTATACCAAGAGTCAGGATAAATCAGGCAGACGTTCAATGGATAAGCAACATCACTAACAGGAGCTACAAAAAAAAAAGTTGTGGAGGGTATAAAGACAGCTGATCAATAAGCTCATGAGGAGTGCAAAACACAGGAAAGAAGGATAATGAGTATAGTAATGAAAGCAAAAGTAGATTATAAGAAGAAATTAATCAAGAAGTAGGTCAAACAAAATCTTGATTTCTTACACCATGTAAAAGGACTATGGAATGATAATTTTAATGACTGCTGATAAGAAAGAAGTAACAGAAATAGATGAGATAGTTGAGTTACTGAGTGATCACTTTGTAAGGAGGTACAATCTGGATAGAGATACTGCAGTGTTAGACGTGGCATTGACTTAATGAGAATGGAGGTAAAGAAATTGGAGTGCTTAAGCAGTCCATGGATAGCATAATGAAAAATGTGGCTATGGAATTAAATGAGTCCACATATTACAAAAAATGTGTAAGGGAATTAACAGATTTTCCCAAAAAATTTGAATAAGGTACTGGAGAAGTTCTTAGGATAAGTTTTCAAAATTTTTGGCACATTAATGCAGCCATACTTGTTAAAGTTAGGAGAATGCTTCATGGTCACTGCTGACTTTAGGAATAGTTTTATGATTTGTAATGACTTCTGTATACCACACTGATTTTATTTCATCTGTAAAACACTTATACACAAAACTAAAGCTATTTATTCTAATGATGCAGCTGCTTCCACAGACCTTAACTATCTTTGCCATAGTTTCCTGGTCAATGGTTACAGCTCTTACAAAATAGATAAAATACTACATGGCCTTCCTACTTTGACCTCCTCAAACACATAAGAAAACTACTATTCCCTTCCCTAAATCAGAGATACACGTGAAAAGACAGCCAAAGTACTAATAAAATGTAACCTTTACACTACATTCAGACCACACATCAAATTAGCAACTTTGATCTGCTTTCCTAGTACATCCTGGAGCAGATGAAGTTCCCTGTGACTTAATCTGCTATGGACAGACAGGAAGATCCATTTACATCTGCCTTGAAGAACATAAATAGATTCATTACCACTATTATGGCAAGTCAGGACTAGCAGACCATGCTTTGGACAACCCTTCACGAGGGAATATAAATGAAAGAAAATCAAGGTGCAAAAGAAGTCACTACAGGTTCATAAAGACTATTATTAAAGTCAGCATTGGCTATGAAGCATTCTCCTAACTTTAACAAGTATGGCTGCATTAAGTATGTTGCATTAATGTGCCAAAAATTTGCGAGACTTAATGTAAGATCAACTCCTACACAACTGTAGTACTTCTTTTTTTCTGTTAGAGGGCCAAATTAGGACTTTAAATCTTTTGTCCAGTATAATTCGTCAGATATGTATATATTTAAGGAACGTACATGAAGAATTTTTATTCTGCCAAACTTTGCTTGCTGAAACCACAGATGCAGGCATTTTCAAAGTATTAAATGATTTTCTGGTAAATAAACTGAATTTGAGATGGCTTTGCACTAATGGTACTGAAGCAATGACTTGTGAAAGGCAGGAAGTTTCTACCTTAAATCAGTATCAGATCGTCCTTTGAATTTTTAAAATCTTGGGTGAAGAAATGGGTAGGCAGCAAACTTATCCACTTGTATTTCATACTGAAGTTCACTATCTTGTTTGAACTGTGTAACATGGGATCAAAATCAATATTTATCAATATATCAATATTTGAATTGTGAGATGAGATCAAAATCAATATTTATCTTCTTCTTCTTCTTCTGCAGCTTCTCCCACTTAAGTGGGGTCACTGTTGATAATGAGTCTCCTCCACACCTTCCTGTCTTGGGCTGTCACCACATCCAAGTTCTTCATCCTCAAGTCCTCTTCTACCAGCTCCCTCCATCTCTTCTTTGGCCGCCCACGCTTCCGCCTTCCTTGCACATCCATCTGCATGACCCTTCTTCCCACAATATTTATCAATATATCAATATTTGAATTGTGAGATGAGATCAAAATCAATATTTATCAATATTGGTTTTGATTAATATTGATCAAGTATTTTACCTATCTGATCAAATGCATCATATCTCCTGGTTTTCCTGACTGGCATACCAATACAATATAGTTAGCATTTGAACCTTGTTAGGAAACCTTTGCAAGGAAAAGATGCCATCATCTTTTAATGTTTAAGTTAAAGTAAGAGTAATTTGCATAAAAATGGAACTATGGAGGAAATGCTTTGACAATCGAGATTTTGAGACTTGCACAACTCTGAATATTCATGCTTACATCTACAAAAAACATTTCTAATCTGATTGTCAAAGGCTTCAAACAGCTCTTGCGAGGCCTATGCGAGCAATTCCCTGAACAAGAGACAGTATTAGAGAGGATCAGGAATTTTTACATGTATGAGTACATAAATATATTGAGGATAAGCTTTCATTCAGAAGAGATAGACAACCCTGTAGAACTAGCTTCAGATACGTCACTGAAAAGCTAGTTCAGGGAGAAAAGTGTGACAGGCTTTGGCTCCATGTGCAGTTGGAATGTACTGGAATCACCTATGTAGCAATGAAATACATACTACCATTCTGCTCAACTTATAATTGTGAAGTTGGGTTTTTAACACCTGTCTTAGGTGGGGAGAGGGAGGGGGAGGAGAAAAAAATTGGCTAAATGTGGACTCATGGAAACTCTACATCTTGGAACCCAACATATGTTTGCTGATGTCTGAAAGAAAGCAATGCCATTCATTCTTTGCATTAATATATTTTGCATTTTTTTATACAAAATTAATTCCTTGAATGTTTGTACTTGAATAAATAATTAAATACTTTACAAGCATACACTTTTTTGGTATAATTTGCAATATATCCAATTATTATTCCAATTTTCCTTCAACTTAATTTTCATTTGAAAAAAATATTATGACTATATTAAGGTTGAACATGTTATGCCAACTACTCCACAATTTTGTACCAAGGAGAGGCATATGAAGGGTCACCTCTGGTGATAAAACACAACTGATGGTTAAGGATGGCCCATTGAGTTATATACTTTGTCCAAGTGAGCCACAGCCAGAAAAGTTTGAGAAACACTATTCTAATACACTTCTAACTGCATCAATCAACCTACATCTTGGTCTTCCTTTTGGTTTATTCCATCCCTCTTGGCATCAAACATCTGTTTCTCTAACTTTCCTTTTCTGTTTTGTTGAAGTCACCATACCACCTGATATTAGCTCTGCTCACATTCCTGAATGTAAATTAAAGTTCTTTCTTAATATCTTCATTTTTAATATGATTCTGCCATTGATGCCATTGTAGTATCCAGTCTTTCTTCAACTGTCTCACCACGAACCCAACCCTCAGATCCAAGTTAAAGCAGGATTGAAAACTCATCCTCAAATTGCTCACATGAGCCCTTGGGGGGGGGGGGAGGATCTTATGATAGTAATACATGAAAAGTTATATCATTGCCAACTTCCTATGAACAATTTTCCTCCAAATTAGCCTGTTATCTGTCAACATTATTAGATCTTATATTTGTCTTCTAAGGCACTTTTTACTGTATCAATCCACCTACATCTCAGTCTTTCGATGGGTCTTTTTCCTGCCATCCAGGCAAAGAGCACTTCTTTAGCTAATCTTTCCTCTCCCATTCTGTTTAAATGACCATACCACCTGAGATTAGCTCTGCTAACACATTCCTGAATGCTAACAATTTCAAGTGCTTTCCTAATATCCTCGTTTTTAATATGATACTGCCATCGATGTCACCTATTCAGTCTCCAGATCGTTCACAGGACCTCACATATCTGTGGTCTCCAATCTTTGATCAAGAATTTTATTTCTAACCCATCACTCAGATCCATAAGTTAAAACTGGTTCAAACACTGTCTTGTATATAGCTAGTTTAGTGTTTGGACTAATCTCTATTTTATTCCATATAAATTTATTCAGTTGACTTCCTATCATATCAGCTTTGCTAATTCTACTGTCTATTTCCAAGTTTAATTTGCTATTAGAGAAAGATGTTGGAAGTTTTTTTTCATGAGCCCTTGGGGGGGGGAGGATCTTATGATAGTAATACATGAAAAGTTATATCATTGCCAACTTCCTATGAACAATTTTCCTCCAAATTAGCCTGTTATCTGTCAACATTATTAGATCTTATATTTGTCTTCTAAGGCACTTTTTACTGTATCAATCCACCTACATCTCAGTCTTTCGATGGGTCTTTTTCCTGCCATCCAGGCAAAGAGCACTTCTTTAGCTAATCTTTCCTCTCCCATTCTGTTTAAATGACCATACCACCTGAGATTAGCTCTGCTAACACATTCCTGAATGCTAACAATTTCAAGTGCTTTCCTAATATCCTCGTTTTTAATATGATACTGCCATCGATGTCACCTATTCAGTCTCCAGATCGTTCACAGGACCTCACATATCTGTGGTCTCCAATCTTTGATCAAGAGTTTTATTTCTAACCCATCACTCAGATCCATAAGTTAAAACTGGTTCAAACACTGTCTTGTATATAGCTAGTTTAGTGTTTGGACTAATCTCTATTTTATTCCATATAAATTTATTCAGTTGACTTCCTATCATATCAGCTTTGCTAATTCTACTGTCTATTTCCAAGTTTAATTTGCTATTAGAGAAAGATGTTGGAAGTTTTTTTTCACTTGCTTAGACTATAAATTATATATTTAGTTTAATCCTTTATCCAAGTGTAAGCAAACAAAGTTTGCGCCTGAAGTATCTTCAGGAATGGGGCAACTCGTGGCAAAGGTGGACTGAGTTCTCATCACTTTTCTTAGTATCCCATAACACAAAGCACATCTCCTTGTGGACACGTATAATGCTATGTATTATGGGAAGGGTCACTACCCAGACTGGTTTCAACCTTTATTGAGGTCTCTTCAGTGGGAGCCAGACCCAGAGGTGATACCAAGGCTGAAGCAATGCAGAAGTAATATTTCCATATGCCAGTTGGAAGTTTAATAAGGTGTGACACCAAAAGGTGGTCACACCTTATTATTAAATTACTCTGGATCAGAGAAAGATGTTGGAAGTTTTTTCACTTGGTTAGACTATAAATTATATATTTAGTTTAATCCTTTATCCAAGTGTAAGCAGAGTTTGTGAGGTCTCGTCAGTGGGAGACTGACGAAAGACTCCCAATGATGAGACCTCAATAAAGGTCGAAACCGGCCTGGATAGTGCCCTTCCCTTAATGCATAGCATTATACATGTTAACAAGGAGATGTGCTTTGCATTATGGGAGATCCTGAAACAAGGAGTGATGAGAGCTTAGTCCACCTTTACTACGAGTTGCCTAGTCCTGAAGATACTTCAGGCGCAAATTTTGTTTGCATACACTCGGATAAAGGATTAAACTAAATTTATTATAGTCTAACCAAGTGGAAAATAAACTTCCAACATCTTTCTCTAAATCCAGAGTAATTTAATAATAAGTTGGTACACCTTTTGGCAACTCGTATAAGTAAATATGACCTCTCCATTTCTTCTGCCTTAGTATCACCAATTCTGGGTCTGGCTCCCACCGATAAGACCGAAAGGTCGAAACCGGTCTGGGTAGTGGCTCTTCCCTTAATGTATAGCATTATACATGTCTGCAAGGAGATGTGTTTTGAATTATGGGAGATACTGAGACAAGGAGTGATGAGAGCTTGGTCCACCTTTACTACGAGTTGCCTCAGTCCCGAAGATACTTCTGGTGCAAACTTTGTTTGCATACAGTTGGATAAAGGATTAAACTAAATTTATTATAGTCTAACCAAGTGGAAAATAAACTTCCAACGTCTTTCTCTAAATCCAGAGTAATTTAATAATAAGGTGGTATACCTTTTGGCAACTCATATAAGTAAATATGACCTTTCCATAGCTTCTGCCTTAGTATCACCAAGTTGGGTGATGGTAGGAGTTTATGTGTATATATTGGCTAGTATGTGTCAGTTTCCGGTAAACTGACACGTAATTTTGTAATTTTATCTGTATTTTTTTTTTTCACTAGAGGTCATGCCAGTAGAATAACTGTGATCAAATCATTGTTTCTTTAGCTTACTGTGTGAAATGTAACAGCTTGTCCTTGTATATTTGTATATACTACAGATGATGACCTTAATATGAAGGTCCAAACGTCAGGAAATTAAAATAGTTATTCGTAACACGGTTGTAAAGTCCATAATTTGTAAAATGAATGCTGCAGACCTATCCTGTATTTATTTGGAGTATAACATCATCTGCATGAAGTAAAGAGATGAAATCAACATCTTCAATCTTTACATCAGGTTCAATATCCCTTTCCTTCATAATGCGATCCACATAGATGATGAATAACAGTGGAGATAACGTACACCCTTCTCAGACACCTGACTTAACATCAAACCATTTTCCTGTACTTCCTTCAAATCTAACTTCTGATTCACAACTCAAATAAAGACTATGTACTGCTTGATATAATGTCCCATTCATACCGTATAACTAGAGCATTTTGAACAACTTTCCCTTGGCACTTTGCCATATGCCTTTTCCAGATCTACAAAATTTAAATACAAATCCTTGTTATATTCCGATGATTTCTCAACTATTTGTCTTAAAGTGAAAATTTGATCCTGACAACCTCTGTTTGGCCTGAATCCAGCTTTTTCTTCTCCAAGCTTCTCCTTCACAATTTTTCTTAGCTGGTTCTCAAGAATACTTGCATAAATCTTACCAGGAACACTCAGCAGAGCACAGAAATTCCTCTGTAATTCTCACATTCAGCTTTATTCCCTTTTTTTTTCATAGATGGGTACTATGAGCGCTCTACTCCAATCATCTGAAATTCGACCCTCTGACAGGCCTTCTGAATTATGCAGTGTAGCCACTGTAAAACTTTTATACCTACATATTTTAGAATTTCTGTTCAAATATCATCTGCTCCAGCTGCCTTTCCACATTTCAGGTTTGTGATAGTTTTTTCTACTTTAAGCACAGATATATATTCCAAATGGCATTTCTGTTGAGTTTACCATCATGCTGTCACTGCTCGCTTCATTAGCAATCTTTCAAAGTAATTACTCCATACATCAAGAATATCATTATCGTCAGTTTTCGTATCCTCTTTACATCTCTATTTCCTTTTGCATACTCTTTCCTCCATTTCTGAGCTTTTTTTAATAGCCTCCAGAATATTTTACTACCTTCCTGATATTTATTTTCAATGTTCTTACCAAAGTCTTCCCCATAACTTTTGTTTAGCTAATTTTACACAAAGCTTTGCTCTCTTACATTTTCTCTGTATTTCCTAAGAGCACAAGGTGACTTACTTGCCAGGAACCTTCAATGTGCTTTTTTCTTTTCCTTGACTGCCTCTTTAACTTCCTGAGTTAACCACAGAGTTCTAATTTTTCTATCCTTGCAAACAATCTCACCACATACCTCTCTGGCTGAATCAATCAATGTTTTCTTCAGGGCCTGCCACAGAATCTCCAAGGTTTGGTTCCTGTTTGGTTATTCAAACGCTTTCATTTTTTCTTGAATAATCACATCTAAGATCTGCTCAACTTTTATTTACTTTAAAACTTTCTTACATGTTCTTTTAAATATGAAATTCAATTTTATCCTGCTCAAGACTAAATGGTGACTACTTCCAATTTCAAATCTTCTGTACACTCTGGTGTCCTGCACCAGTAAGAAAATATCACTATCAACAATACCATAGTCAATAAGACTTTTCTTATTCCTTGCATCTTCTCTTCACATGAATTTGTGTACATTTTTATGTTGAAACATGGTGTTAGTAATAACTAGTCCATGTCCTGAGCAAATCTAGCAGGCATTTACCATTATTATTAGCTTTGCTCTTTTCTCCAAATTTTCTCAAAACATTTTTATATGTCTGGTAATCATTTCCTACTCTGCTGTTTAGATCTCCAACAAGGACCAACTTTTCCTTTTCATTGTGTCAGCTGCCTTCTCTAATGCCTCAAAAAATTCTTTCACTTCGTACTTATTAGAACCTTCTGTGAGACCATAAGCACAAATAAGTCTTATTGTCCAGTTCCCCATTCTGATATTAGCCCATATCATTTGAGAATGTCTGCCATTCAAGAAGATTATCCTCATATTTGGCATTTAATATTATAGTTACTCCTTTTCCCTGTTTGTTATTTCTTGAATATAACATCTCGTATTTGTTGCTTAAAAAGATCTCACCTGTTTTTGTCTTCCTTGTTTCAGTAAAATCTATTACATAGATCTGGTACTAATCCAATTCTTCTGCTACTTTTCCTGCTATTATCACTTTTATCCTACTATTACTACTATTCTTCTGGTTCTTATCCAATTCATCAGTTTGAAAACTGCCTTTTATATAGCTAGTTTAGCATTCTGGGTAATTTCTCTTTTATTCCATATAAATTTATTGAGCTTACTTGCCATCATAATAGCTCTGATAATTCTACAGTTTATTTCCATATTTAATTTGTCATCATCACTAAAAAGTGTGCCTAAATAGTGGAAAGGTTTTACTTGCTCTGTAGGTTCTACATTCAGAAAATTAGGCATGAACATAGAAAACTTCATGTTCATGTTTCATAATTACAGTCTTTCTTATTACTAATTTTCATTCTATATTCATGACAGAAGATATTAAATTTAGTTAAGGAATCCCATGAACTTGCTTAGAATTTATTTTAAAACATATAATCTGCATAAAATAAAGAGCACAGATTACTATTTTCATGTGACACTTCCAAGGACTCATCATGGGAGGGCACACTATTCCATTATGCAAAGCAACATCTCCCCTACTCAATCCTCCAACTACACAATGTCCACCACCACTAATGGTATTTTTTGCCTTAAATTGCATGTGCTCTCTTTGCTGATTTGCCTGTATGTGGGAAACTTGGAAAAAAGGAGAACAGTTCCCCTGAAAAAGCCTTCTATCTCACCTTATTAGGTGAGATAGAAGGCCAATTAACTCACCTTCAATTGAAAGTGCCCATAAGTTTCAATCTCATCACGACAAGAATTGAACTAGGGCTTCTTCCAATTGAAGTGCACAATTGAGATTTAATAAAACTGGAGAAACAAGTTTTGTTAAAAAAATTGAGAAAAGTGAGGATTGGACATTACATCAGAAGCCCCAGTCAGTTCTCCACATTCCTTAAAAGGCTACATAAAGGTTTTTTCCTGGTTATCTAGCTAGGTGAAAAATACAGCATGAGTGCTATGTTTAGCAACCTGGAAGAGGAAGATTCTGTGATGTGTTTCTTGAACAGATTAAGGTTATAATCTTTGAGCTATAACTTCTGTACAGAAGGAAATATAGTCTTTGGAAGCCATAAAGGCAGAAGGCTGTCTCATAGGACAGAGGCAAATGGAATGAAAAAGGACAGGAAAGCAGTCCAAGAGGCTGGAACTACACGAATGCTGACCAGGAGCTAGCAATGTTTTTACAGGCTTAGAAGAAAGTGGAAGAATGATAAAATCCAATTCACCAGAAGAGTGCCAATGAAAACCCCCAATAGAATAAGTACAAAAGAGAGAGAGAGTGTCTAGAAGCAAGTGATTGAACTGAATCTGTGGAAGGGAGTTTATCAATTAACCAGATTGCTCTATTCTGGATAGCATCAAGAATGAGATTTTTGATATATCACCAGAAATAAGAATAACATTCTTAAATTAGGTGAATTTGATGTTTATATATGGTTAGCAGGTGCACAGATGATAAATTAATGTCTTGAGCAGAAAAAGACAATATGGTTTTCAGAGCTAAGAAGTCAGAAGAACAAGAGAAATCTAATCATATCTGAAGATATGGGTATTTGGAAAAAAAAAAAAAAAAAGTAGAGGTAAAGTGAGATTTTTCTAGGAAAAAAAAAAACTGTTTCAGCAGCAATGAAATTGATAATTGTCATCATAACAGAAGATTACCACTTAAGCCATTGGCTATCAAAAACCTTGAAGTTTGGAATTTGAGCACAAGGTAGGGACAGGATCTGATGTCAGCGAGAGAAGGAGGATAAACAAAAGTTTAGCCTCCTGGGATACTTTGATACTGGTCATGAAATCTGAAGAGAAGTTTTCCACCTTAAGTAGTAAAAAAAACAATTATAAAGGATGGAAGATCACAATAAATGGCCTTTGTTAATTAGGCTTACATCAGATTCAATTAAATTTCCTGGAGATATCATAAACCATCATTTGAGTTTCTCTAACCTTTCCAAGCTTGTGTTCAAAAGTGAGTAATGTTATTTAGGATATCTGATGACAGTGGTGGAATCCAGAATCCATATTTTTGTAGTGATTAATTAACAAGCCTTTGGATGGTGATCAAGAGTTAGTTGTTAATAACTTACACTATTTTCAAAGAAACAGAGATGACAGCACTAAGATGGAATATAGTGAATATAGCTTTGCTTCTATGTCAGAGATGTATAGGATGGGTGTTAATTACGAGAATTTTTAACTTTCTTATTTGTTCTACCCTGTTTCTTTCCAAGCTTTATACTCATTTTCCTTTTCAAGATAAGAAATAAATAAACACAACATTTTTCATTAGTAGTTTTAACCTATGTATCACAGACATCATCATCAGTAACATCAACAACATAATACAGCTTCATGAGAAAAAAGTTTAAGAGCCATCAGGGCATTAGTAAAGTCACAAATGATGAATAAATTCCTAGAGTTTAGCAGGAAGGTTAGTAGATTAAAAAAACACTATTTTCCATATATGTAGGCCAATTAGACCTGTTCAAGTTAAGATAATGTAATAAAGTTTCACAGCATTCTTTATAAAGCCTTTCATAAAGAATTTATTTATGTGCTGAATTTTTCTTCCTCAGAGTGCCTGTGTTAGTATAGATGCACGATCCTTGCAATGTCACCTGTTCAGGTTTCTGATATTTGATGTTTTATTCCTTGTAAGAAATATGGGGAGAGCTTCCAAATTGTTTCAAAATAAGATAGTCCACAACAACAAGAAATATGGTTTATGTTTGGAAAGCATAATGGAGGAAGCTTATCTTTAGGTGAAGGAAAAAAAGTAGCAGTTTTCTGGCCAGTATGAAATACTATGCAAATGCCAAGCTACTTGAGAATTTTAGTATAGTATGCCCACAGATATGAGACCCTTCGACACTTCTGCGCATGTCAAAAGAAGGAGAATCCATTCCAATAATAGGGTAATCAATTCGTATTGTGAGATGAGTGTTTATTATTACACGTTGGAAAATTAATTTCTCTTTTATGATCATTGTAGTTTTTAAAGTGGTAACTGTTTTGCTTGTATAACAGTTGGAAAATTTTACGTATAAAGCATGCGATTTCGCGTATTGGTGACCAATTCATACATTGCCTTATTTCTTTCTCCCCTTCAACATAAATTGACTCTTCTTGGCAGTCTGCCAACGACAGCTCTCACTTCTGTGGTCGGACTATAGTATGTTCAGATATTCCTTTAATGTATGGAAGTGGAATGTGAGTAATTTGTACTGGATTCAAAAAAGTAGGAATCCCATAACTATTGAATGCTTTCTTGACTAAGGTCTAAGTGAAGCTAGAGAAATGAAGAATTAATAGATCTAAAAAAAAAAAGTCGGCTGATTGCTTTTTATCCTTTTCTAATGTGACTTGTATTCAAGGATGAAGTGCATTAATTGTAGACAAAATTTTCTAAATCAGAGGAAAAACCCATTCTGAATAGCTATAATATCACTATCATTATCATTCCATAAAACAGATGAAAAGAATTGGCAAGTGGTGGGAGAGAAATTCTCACTGTGGTACCGTCAAAGTTTTTTCCAATAACTTATTCCAAACCATAAAATATTCGAAATGAACTGCAAGAAGTTTAACAATACTATTATTATTATTAATAAAAACATCCCCCAATAGCATTTTTTATCTATAAATCAGGTGTGTTCTCTGTCTGAGTTCCCTGAACATCAGATGAAAAGCCAGAGTTTCTGGGATCAGCTAACTCACCTTCAATTCAAAAAAGATGATATAAAGATTCCTCTCATTATGAAGAGAATCAAATTCAGGTCATTTCAATCAAGAAGTCATTTTAAATTATGTCCAAGGTGGAATTTGAACCGTTGCCTATTGACTGGAGAGTGGGCTTGCTAGCCACCAAGCCAGAAAATTCTATTTAAGTTATTCAAATGTAACTTTTAAAGGTATGCTGGGTAAAAGGTGAGAATATATCTAAAGCAATGTTTAGAAAGTTTATACACAGAGCAATGACTGGTGGTAAGGGAATACTTTATTTATGGATCTTAGAGAGACCACATAGTCTGGAGGGGTAGGGGTTGTGTAAAAGGTCTCTTTTTTTTTTCTTTAAATCATAATCACAACTAGTAATATAATAAATTTAGTTTAATCCTTCATTCAAGTGTAAGCAAACAAAGTTTGCACCTGAAGTATCTTCAGGACTGAGGCAACTCATGGTAAAGGTGGACTAAGCTCTCATCATTCGTCTTAGTATCTCCCATAATGCAAAGCACATCTTCTTGCGGACATGTATAATGCTATGCTTTAAGGGAAAGGCCACACTACCAGACTGGTTTCGACCTTTATTGAGGTCTTATTAGTGGGAGCCAGACTCAGAGGTGGTGATACTAAGGTGGAAGTAATGGAGAAGTCATATTTAGCTATACGAGTTGCCAAAAGGTGTCTCACCTTATTATTAAATTACTCTGGATTTAGAGAAAGATGTTGGAAGTTTTTCCCCACTTGGTTAGACTATAATAATGACCTCTATTACTTCCACCTTAGTATCACCACCTCTGGGTCTGGCTCCCACTGACGAGACCTCAATAAAGGTCGAAACTGGTCTGGGTAGCGGCCCTTCCCTTAATGCATAATATTATACATGTCCGCAAGGAGATGTGATTTGCATTATGGGAGATACTAAGAATCTTCCATAAGAATGCTCCGGAAGTATCCTGAAGATACTTCCGGAGCAAACTTTGTTTGCTTATACTTGGATAAAGGATTAAACTAAATTTATTATAGTCTAACCAAGTGGGAAAAAAACTTCCAACAACTAGTAATTTATCAAAAAAGACCAGCGTTGATTAATCTAACTGTAGGATCAGAAGAAGGAGGCTGATAAGTAGCATAATTACAAAGCATTAATGAAATTTGCTCATAATATTCATTTTTTCTCTCTCTCATATGATATGACTACAGCCTTGCCTTTTTGTCTTGTTAATAAGACTTGTGTTTTCAGTCCTTAAAACACATCTTATTTTTTTAAAAATTATTTTTCGTTTTAAAAAAACATTAGCAGCTTTAAAATGAATTCTGTTGTATCAGAAGACACAACATGTAAGCCTCTGTCTATTGAATAAGTGATATTATCCACTGGTGGTATTTTTCTCCAAGAAACATCTTAGTCGTGACATTTACATAATACCAAAGTTCCTTCCTGAGTGAGTGGCCAGTCAAAAATATTAACTACTAATTTATCTAGGTTATTAGCAACATCAAGAATTAAATTAAATTTCCACTTGAGATTGTCATGAATAACATTAAAAATCCATTTCGAAGATAATGAAGAAATTTAATGAACAATGTTAACTAACTTAATCAAAATCAATGATAGAGTTTCCTCAATATAAATAATTTCAATATTTAAGAGAGCTAAGAATGTTTCTGGCTTTATAAGTTGACATATCAGAAGAGATCTTATTCCCATATAAGCCTGAATGGTCTTAGGAGATTGAAAATCTCTTTGGTTCTTCAGTATACAGGAATTACTTGAGCCACCTTACATTTTTTGAGAAATGTAATTCTTTCTTTTGTAATAATATGGCATATAAATTATGGAGATGACTATCATGTCAGAATAAAACTTTAATATTAACCAAGTACCAATCAATTCACTGTAGGGTATCCAGGGCATATCGGAAAGGCCTGATTTTCCATAATTATTAAATTTGATTGTACTGTTTTTAATTTTGTCTTGAATAGAATGTATGAATGGGCAGGTAAGTCGAACTGTCAGTTCAGTGTTGTAAAGTGTAAGGTTTTGAGATTTCGTAAGCAATGATGGGGATGTGAAGTATACACTTGGTAGGGAAATTTTAAAGAAAGTAGAAGAGATCTAGGAGCAATGGTGGACAAAGACCTGAAATTCAGAGGCCACACTGCACAAGTTGTGAAGATGTCACGTCGGATAATGTCAATGACAATGATGCAGAGGACCATGACATGCAGAAATAGAGAGGTTATGATGCCACTGTATAAGGCCTTGATCACATCTCATATGGATTATTATGCATAGACTTGGTCGTTGAATTTTCATGGTGACGAGGATATGTTGGAAAGGGTCTAGAGAAGATTCACAAAGGTGGTCAGTGGTCTTTGGAATGTGGAGTATGAGGACAGATTGAGAGAATGTAAGCTGCAAAAGCCAGGAGGAAGACAGGGGATATGATTGAGACATATAAGCTAATCAAGTATAACAAGTTTGAATTGGAAGGGATTTTTCATAGAATTAGAGGGGGGGGGGAACAAGAGGCCATCATAGGAAACTGTATAAGGAGGGCATGAGCAGAGGAGTGATGAGCAGGTTCTTTGTGGGGAGAGTGGTTGGTGAGTGGAATGCATTGCCTGAGCGTGTTGTGAATGTAGACACACTGAATCAGTTTAAAGCATGGTTGGATGAGCATTGTGTGCAATAGTGTGTACCTTCCACGATGAGTCTTTGACTCCATGGAGGTCAGATGTTAATAATAACCTGACATTTCAACCATCATATTAAGGTTATCATTTGACGTACACATATATATATATATATATACACAAAGAAACAAGCTACACTGCAATCTACACAATATGCCAAAGTATCACTAATTCATTAACTGTTAACACTACTCACCTGACCTCTGGTGGGAAAAACTTCAATGCATGAGTCCTGTTATCTATATGGCTAAAGATCAACAGTTAAAGTTATGTTAGTTGAATATGTGCCATCCATATTCTTCAGATTTTTAGCCATCATTATTGTTGAGATTACAGGCTGATTAGAATATGACATTGTGAAGATTAGAGATTGATCAGAATATTACAAGCTTCTTTAAATTTGCATTCATACCAAGTTTTGGTATGATGTAAGAAACCAGAAAGGCAGGTTTTTTCCAATCATTAAATTTGATTGTACTGTTTTTATTGTTGTTGTTATTCAAATTGGAATTGTGCACCTTGCTTCACTTATATATGTGTCGTTACTGTTGCAATAGATTCACTATACCCTAGGATGGGCTAGAGTCAACTTGTAAAATATAACACAACTAACCAGATTAACAAGAAACTATAAAATTACTTGCCTGTCACACACTGTCAGAAAGGTTTTAATTCATTGTTGCACACACTGCAAGAATTCACATTCTTCATAAAATACATAAACATAATGTGAATCTTTAGTCAATAGCTGAAGGTATCAACATTGCTAATTATCACATAGCCAAAGAAACTTCAGTCAACACTACATTCAAGAAGTTTGATAGATCATTCCCACACCTATATGAAAAACACACAACTTTGTAAACAAAAGGAAGAACATCATGCTCAGCAAGGATGATTTGTTAGACAGTGTACAAATTTCTGTACTTTTTATAAATATCCCAATCAATGAAAACATTCTTCTTTTACAAGACAAATTTCCACCCAATATTATAGCCCTCTTTGACAAAGTCCTATGTTCTGGTTACTCAGTGTGGCAAAATAATTTTTACTTACAACAAGAAAGTATGACCATGGACTCACCACTATCTAAGCACCTCCGTAACACAATGGGAAGAATGGCAGTACGTTGTGCCCTTCAATTAGAAAAGGCCTAAGTTCGATTCTCGTCATGATGGGCGGAATCTTTATATGGACTTTTTCAATTGAAGGCGAGTTAGCCAATCTCATATGGAGGTAGCAGGGTTTTTCCTCCCGGAAACTAGGGTTTTTCATCCCGCATACAGACATATTGGCCCTTCAGAACAGATGCAAATTTACAGACAAAACATACTAGTTGTGGTGGTGGACAGTAGATGGCATTGATGTAGATGCTTGGTTGTACAGTGGATGATTGTAGTGGTGAAGACGGTGAGTTGTACAGTGGGTGTCCTCCCGCGATGAGTCTACCGACTCCTTGGAGGTGTCATGAATAATAATAACAACCTTCCCCTCTACAAACGTTTAGATGGATGCTTTGGGACAATATGCTCTAGATTTTTATACTTTAAAAACCAAAGTTTGGCTCAGATATGTTGATGATATATGATATATATTTGGCCCCATGGCCAACAACTTTAGATACCTTCCTCAACCACATGAATAAACAATACAAAAATCATACAATATACCAATGAAATTGAACATCAGAACATGCTTCTATTTCTGGCTATACTTGTCACATCTTCACCTAGACAGTCTACTCTTAACTGTCTACCATAAGCTTACACATATTGGCTAACCAACATAAGATTTACTTATGAATTAGAGCATAATCATTTGCCACCTTTTTTTTGGATTTATAACAACTAAAGGGTCTCAAAAATTAAAAATTTCCATCATCATGCCACTTCATACAATTACAATGTGAAAAACTGCTGTTAAGAAAAGAAGACAGAAGAAGAAGATTAGGAAAAGAAGAAACAGTTGAAGACTTGTCTAAAATTTGGAAGGATGAATCTATCTCCACAGGAAAAAAGTTGAGGATTCTGGATTTTGCTGTTTTTCCATCAGCTGCATCCAGATTCTTTAAGATTCATACAGATATTGACAGAAGAAAGTTGAAATACTTTGGACACATTGTAAGGATGGAAGAACTTCTAAAAACAGTAATAGGAGGTAAAGTTCAAAAAAAAAAAAAAATGAGGAAGGAGTATACCTCAATGACATGGATGAATAGTGTCTGAATTGACTGATCTTCATAGAGTTGAAGCTTCCAGAAGAGCATACAATAGGATTACCTGGCAAACACTGGTGTGATACATCACTCAGCAACCTAAAGACCACATAGCATCTGATGATGATGTCCAATAAATAGATGGATACGCAAAGTTGACCAAAATGTAACATATGGTATATATATGCTTACCTGATTGTCCACATCATTTTCAGCAACATATTTTATTCAAACATATAAATTATTTTATCAACTTATTTATCATTATTATTATTATTATTTGGAATTTTAGAGATGTTATGTAAAGTTAACCAAGATGTAAAATATAGTATACATTCTTACCTGATTGTCCAGATCATTTTCAGCAACATATTTCATTTGATTTGCAATACCAATACCAAAAACCTCGACCAATGATGAATAAGTATCACTCGTTGCTACTTTTTGCCAAATTAAAGAACGATTATGATATAGAGCAAACCGGACTCCTGCCCATTATACATGAATCAGCATATAAATATTGAAAACAGAAGCAAGATTACTTGAAATCTAACTTGAATTTAATCAGTTTATCTTCAAATATTAACACTTAAAACTAACACTCATCCATAAGAATGAAATCAAATTAATTGGATGCTGTATAATTTTGTATTTTTTTTGTTATTTGACTACTCCATCCTTTGAATAAAGAAAATTAATTTCTTGAGAGACAACTATGTGAAGGAAGAAGGCATACGAGGATCAAAACCATTACCATTGTCATTATTTACATCTCACATCTCCATTTTGCACAGATAATTCACCTTCTATCATGGAAGAAAATACTTTTTTTTAGGTTTGTCCATGCATCCTATTAATTATGGTGGCCATTTTTATTCAGCAGATCCAGTATTTTTACAATATCATAGCATTTTAAAATTACAGCTTATTTCCAAATTCTTCAATTTCTGACTCTTTTTTTTTTTTTACTGCCATTTTTAATGTTCAGATTCTAACGGTGAATGTCTTGATATCTTATTTGCATTTTCAGACAAGCTAATTTTTGTACTCTAGCTTATGGCCCTAAGCTGAATCCACAAGTCCTGTGATTTTCATGTTTATTTATATATATATATATATATATATATATATGTAAATATATATGTAAATATATATGTAAATAAGTTTTTTTACCTTGGGAATAATGTATATTAGGGTTACCAAGTAATTTTATAAACTTGGTTATTTTACTCCTAATCCCAAGTAAGCAAACAGTTAAGTTTGCACCTGAAATAATTCAAGTCTAAAGGTGGTGCAACACCAGGGCAACTCATTGTAAAGGTGGGTAAAGCTCTGATCACTATTCTTAGTATTTTCCATAATGTAAAGCACATCTCACTAAGAGATATATACTGCAATACAGTATGGGTGGGGTCACTACCCAGACCGGTTTCAACCTTATTTGAGGTCTCCTCAGTGAGTAGCTAGACCCTAAATACCAAGGTTTTAGTAATACAGAGCCTTATCAACTTTACCTATACAAGTTGCTATAAGGTGTTTTTATTTTGAATAATCTCTGGAGGAGATATAGATGTAAATAAGAGTAAACATTAGTAGTAAAATAACCAAGTTTATAAAATTACTTGGTAATCCTAATATACATTATTCCCAAGGTAAAAAAACTTATTTACATCTATATCTCCTCCAGAGATTATTCAAAATAAAAACACCTTGTAGCAACTTGTATAGGCAAAGTTGATAAGGCTCTGTATTGTCAAACCTCAACAAATTTGGGTGCATAAGACTGCCCCAAATTTGAGAAACATATATCAGAAGAACTTCAGCCCAAAGGCCAATAATTACCAATATAGCCTGCCAGGGGGGGGGACCATCAGGACTTTAGGAAAACGGTAGCTTCCTCGCTTCGTTTCTCATTTGCTGTTATGTAGCACTTGCGTGCACCTGTTCTTTATTTTAAGTTCCCAAGACGATGGCAACGTGACATTGCCGAAATATCGGAAAGTATTTATTAAAGTTGTTTTTAATTTATATTTCTAGTGTACGCTGTCAATTCCTTAATTATTAGTTATCATGTTTAACCAGCGTATAAGCCTTTCGACAAGAAAGGAATGATGTGTCATTTATGTTCTTTTTGTCTGATCGGAATTGTGCGTCCTGTTTCTCCTATGTATGGTATGTTGCAGGTGCAGTAAATACGGTATACTCCAGGGTGGGCCAACGGGAGTGGATCTTTGGATAAGCTTTTTAATTTTGCAGGAGGTTTAGAGGTGGCTTTGAGGTTGTATTCTTTGAGGTTGTAGTACTCTGTTTATTTTGTCTGATGTCCCTTTAATAGGGAATGGTTATAGTTTTATTGTAGTCTGGTTTGTCTTTGTTTTTTATTGAGGTCTTGTAGAGAATTTTGTTAATAGTGTTTTGGCTGTATCCATTTTTTTGAAAAGTATTGCTGATCACTTTAAATTTGTCTTTCAGTGCCTGTTCACTGGAGCAGATCTTCAGAGCCCTGTTTTTTAGAGTATTGATGACACCTAGTTTTTGTGTTGGGTGGTGGTAGGAGTTTATGTGTATATATTGGCCAGTATGTGTCGTTTTCCGGTAAACAGTGAAGGAAAGATTGCCCGAGGGGGAGACGTGTGACAAGTGTATGTAGAAACGGTAGTGTGTTATGTTTTTCAATCTCAATTGTAAACTGTATACGTTTGTGTTGCTTGTTTAGGTGGCTAAGGAATGTGTCTAGTGTCTGGCGGCCATGAGACCAGATCGCAAAACATTGTCAGTGTATCTAAGTCAGACTTTGGGTTTTAAAGGGGAGGAACCTAAAGCAAGTTATTCAAAATGTTCCATATAAAAGTTAGCAATAGGGTGGGATAATGGCGAGCCCATGGCTGTGCCTTCTTTTTGTATGTAGAAAGCGTTTTGCCATACAAAATAACCAGAAAGTAATACATGTGCAAAGAGCGCCATGATATCTGGAGGAAATTTGTTCTGTAAAAGAAGGATTGTGTCATTGATTGGATGGGACATTTGTAAAGAGGGCAGAGACGTCAAAACTGACTAAAAGATCATCTTTTTCTAATTCTGTTTTAAAATCAAAAATAACAATTGTAATAATAGAAATAGGACATCATCACTGTTACTGGAAGGGAAACTATCTGTAAGCAAGAATGTTTATTCATGTAATCATAAATTAAATCTAGCTTGATGTAATTTATTTATTATTATTTATTTTTTTTTTTTTCACTAGAGGTCATGCTAGTGAGTAGTAGGTGATCAAATCATGGTTTCTCTAGCTTATGGTTTGAAATGTAATGCAGCTTGTCTTGTATATTTATGTATGCTCCAGATGATGATCCTGATATGAAGATTGAAACGTCGGGTTAATAAAAAGAGTTATTTTAACACGGTTGTAGAATCCATAATTTCAGCCTGAATAGCCTTTTTGAAAATAAAAAAACAATCCAACTTTTTGTTGCATCTTTCAACATATTTAGTACTTACACCTATGAAAACAATTTTTGAGAACTATGAGTAATGTGCTATGTGAGATTAGCAAATGGAAGAGTAAAATAAATTAATGAATGCTTAAAGAGAAAAAAAAAAAACATTTAAGTACAGTTACATAAAGCAACAAACATCTAACTGGAAGAACTATAATTTGATGTTAACCCTGTGGAGGTCGCGGTCGAAAAAATTGCAGAGTAGGTCGCGTGTATCTGAGAGATACATTCATTACTAGTATGTGCTAAAATGTGATAAAAAAAAACAAACTGCAAATATAATACATGATGGTTTTATTTTCAGTTACAATCTAGAAATTATTGAACAAAGAAACAAAGGGGAAAAAACAGCTAAACCAATGCTATACTACATTAGGCTTCGCAGTATCTCTCAGATACGACTTACTATCATTCTCATCATCAGACTAGAGTAACATTTGCTGAATCTCTTCAACATCTGATGGATTATCCAATTGATATATTTTTCCAGCCATTTTCAATGGTAAATAAAAAAAAAAAAAAAAAAACTAAACCAATACTATACTGACATGAGTTTGCAGTATTTTACTATCAAATATCACACACCTTTACATAAAATGTTAAACCAAAACTGAACCCCATAAACAGTGTAGAATATCACTCGTAATATATACATGCACAGCTAGTCATGACCTCCAAGCTATACACTGGATATGTGTAAGAATATTTATATTAAACAATTTGTATCTGTCAGATCAGCCACGACCTCCGCAGGGTTAATCTGGTTGGCCAAGTGGTTAGCGTATCCACTCTCTAGCCAAAAGGCTGCAAGTCCGAATCCTGCTGTGGGCATGGAGGTTTGTGATTGTTTGTGAAAATACTAGTGGAGGTGGTGGGCAGTAGATGGCATTGGTGTAGATGATGATCTTTATAATCTGCTTTATGCAAATACTCTGTGGGGAAGTCCCTCAACATGTTTTGCTTCAATCGGGAATTTGCTCAACAGTATATTATGTCATAAAAAAAGAACCACATAAAATAAGAGTGGCCTTTAAACCTACAGAAATGATTAGACAATTCTTAAGATCTCCAAAAGATAACCACCCTTTCTTCAAATATGCTGGAGTTTACAACATACCCTACTCGTGCAGCTTGAATTATATCAGCCAGACCTCAAGGAGCCTTGAAATTAGGCAAAAAGAACACATTGGTGACATGAATAATAATAACAGAGAAGAAAAATTGGGGTAAGCTTTTCACTTCTCAAGAACGAACCATGTCATAGAGTGGGATAGAAGCACAATTCCTTATATAGAGGAGGACTTCTGCTCCCGATTTATTAAAGAAGCCACAGCAGTTGCCCGCTGTACACAAAATCTTAACAGGAACCAAGGACTAATCTTGCCCGTGAACTGGAAGACCTCTTAACTTAAGAGGTCCTCTAATCTTAAGAGACTAGATCTCTTAACTCACCAGAACTGAATTATAGTACCAACCATAGAACGTTCCTAAATAACAAGTGAGATCATGCACGCTCAATGCATGTTTTGTACACTCTATGTTCTTTTGTCTAATATAATTTGAATCGGTTGATTATAGTTTGTAATAGTTCTTTTACTTTTTAGTGCCTTACATTAGTTATGTACCCTGAAGATGCCAATAGCCTTAGTTGGTGAAACTAGTTGGTAAAGCATAGTTGTTTATTACATGTACTTGATCAATATAGTCCCATTAGAAGTCTTTTTATAACTGTTATGGTCAAGAAAATTAACATTTTTTAACAAGTGTATTATGTCCCTTACACAAAGTGCAAGTGCACATTTTTGCATTTTCAATATATAGTATAAGACACTAGTTTGAACATTTTCAGTCCATTTGATTTGTGAACCATCTTAAGTGTATCGTTATTATAGAGAAAACCTCAAATGCAGTTCTAATTTCGAATTATATATAAATCTTAACTTGCTTTTGAAAATTTGATTTATATACATTTTTTGCTTTCTTCATCCAATGACTGCATTATGAACGTGTTATGTATTTTCTGTATCAGGAAATTTGAAAGCAGATATTAGGACAATTTATTTAGTTATGCTGTATTTGGAGCTAGAATAAAACTGTTCTGCTTGAGTGTAAACGAGTATAGTGGAGGGAAGGTATTTTGTGCCAGGAAGGGTTAAACGTGTATATCATTTTGAGAAGAGAGAGATCTGGTCCTGACTGTTCAGATATCAGTTATCAAAGGTAAAGGGAAATGGGCTGTCATCATATTCAGCTGCATTTCCATATAGATTTCTGAATGCCTTTTCTACATGCAGTAACTGATATTTACTCTTAGGTAATCTTGTGAACATTTTCTACCAGTTATTCTGTTAGTGCTTATCTCATTGAATGGTTTTTCAACATAATTTGCTGGTCTGGTTGGCCAAGTAGCATATCCACTCTTCAACCAACAGGCTGCAGTTCAAATTCCACTATGGGCAAGGATATTTTTGTGATTGTCTTCGAGTGGGAGATGAATTCCATCGCCAGTGTGAGAGTACTGCCCTGCATGTTGAAGGCCTGAAATGCACTGATAAAAAGTTCATGTTTGATCTGTAGAGTGGGATTTCTGAACTATGTAAAAAATCAATAAAAATATCAATACAAAATTAATTATAAAATTAATTTAAAAAATGGAAAAAATTCCACTCGATCACAGTACTAATGTACTATAGGCTTAGAACCTTTCATGAGTGGGGAGGTCATAGAAAAAACTACTATGAACATCCAGAATATCCTTATCTTCACATTTTATGTCATCTTTATCATTTTTAATTCCTTTTGCAATGTTGTTTCCTTCATTCTTAAGCTTTTTTAACAGCCTCAAAACACTTCACCATCTTCATTTTTTGCTTCCATCGTTCGATTACTTTTACAAAAAGTGCAGTTTTCTTAGATTTTTTTTTTCCAGTATTCATTCTCTAAATAATACGATTTCTTCTATTCCAGAACTACCTCTTTAATTTCTTGAGTGCCTCATTTTTTTACAATTGCAAGCAACTTCACCACATGCCTCCTGGATGAATCAATGTTTCAGATTCCACTTTTCTGTTTCTAAGGTTTGGTTCCTGTTTTCGATCCCTCCTCAACTTTTGAACGCTAATTGTATACTACATTTCTCTTCAATAACAACTATATTTTTCTTGCTCAAAATTAAATGGTGATCACTTCCTATTTCAAATCACCTGTATACTCTTGTATTCTGGACCAGTCTCAAGATGTCACTATTAAAACAAACATAGTCAATAATACTTTCTTAATTCTTTTGTTCTCTCTACAGGTTCATGTTCAGAAAACTCAAATGTTCATGAATTCGTGCAAATCTTGATGTTGGATCATGGTATTAGTAACAAGTATTCTATGTTTCAAAGAGAAATCTAGCAGAATACTTAGCATTATTACTAGCGAACAAAAATCCAATGGTAATCATTATCATCATATTAAAAATGGATGATACGTAACTTTATTACTGGCATCTATTAGCATTCAGCAAGAAGTGCACAGAGCTAATCTAAGGTGATGCTCATCACTTAAACAGAATGAAGAGGAAAGGTTAGTAAAACAGATATTTGATTTAAAGATGGAAGACAAAATTCTGAGGAAGACCAAGATCTAGATGGACTGATGCACTCAAATGTGCTATAAAAGACAAAATTAGAGTAGTGAGAAATAATTTGGAAGAAAACTGTTCAATTAGAAGTTGGTAATAATGGAAACTAATCATGTAGTACTATTACAATAGCCTACACACACCTTGATGGAATTTGAACCTATAGGTGATGGAATCTACAGGAATTTGATGACAATATCAAAATATCAAATCAAAATAAAGTTTACATCCTATCAAGTACCACTTTTTTATTTTTTTGCTCCACAAATGTTAAATTCTTGCTGACAAACACATTGACAGTTTTTTCTTGACAGATGGTAGATGATTTCCTTATTTGATTTTAACGTCTCAGTCATGAGAAAGATTGTTCACAGAGGTAGAAGCTGAAAACTGGAGTGAGATATTCACTGTTTGCGATATTACGGCATTACTTTGTTTTTATATGAAATCCAAAATACATTAACACTATATTATTTAAGGAAATTATAACGTACCAGGATATACATTAAAATAAATTTTAATATATTTCTATATTTCGGCAACGTCACGTTGCCATTTTCAAGAACTTAAGTACAAGACACGCGCACGTAGGCACAGCATTGTTTAGTATGAAGTATGAAGCTATTATTTCTCCTAAAGTCCTGATGGCCCTCTAGCAGGCAATGTTGGTATTCTTGGGCGATTGGGCTGGAGGTCTTCTGATGTAGGTTTCCCAAATTTGAGGAAGTCTCATGCAGCCAAATTTGTTGAGGTTTGGATCGTTTCTTAGGGCTGAAGCTGATTCTATGAAAAGCCTTTCATATCTGTATTTGCTACGGTGTATTATCCTGGCTTTCTTCCACCGTATTCTATGGCAGGTATCCAGCACATGGTCAGCAAGACCAGAGTGGCTGTATTGGTGAAACCGGATGTAGTCCTTGTGTTCTGAAATTCTGATATTTGCTGTCCTGCCTGTTTGGCCAAAGTAGGACAGCTTACAGCTGCAAGGGACCTGGTATACACCAGGTAGGTCTAGGGGGAGAGGTTGGTCTTTAGTTGAGCGGATAAGGGATGCCAATTTTTTATATAGTTTGTAACAAGAAGTTATGTTTTTTTAGGATTTTTGTGATTTTTTCCGAGGTGCCTCGGATATAGGGTATGATGATGGATTTAGAGTAATCCTTGTTGTGAAGGGGGGGGGTTACTGGTTTTAATATTTTTTGGATTTGGGGGGGGGGGGATAGCCATTGGTTGAGAAAGTGTTAAGAATGTGGTTTAGTTCTGTGGTTAGGGCATTGTCATTCAAGCAGATAAGTTTAGCCCTGTTGTGTAGTGTCTTAATGACTCCATATTGTTGTGGGGGAGGGGGGATTGTTGGTGAATGTATCTGCCTGTATGGGTGGGTTTTCTATATACTGAGAAAACCAATGTTCCATCAGGCTGGTGGGTGACCAGTGTGTCTAAGAAAGAGAAGTGTTACAAACCATATAAAAAATTGGCATCCCTTATCCGCTCAATTAAAGACCAACCTCCCACCCCTAGACCTACCTGGTGTATAGCAGGTCCCTTGCAGCTGTAAGCTGTCCTACTTTGGCCAAACAGGCAGGACAGCAAATATCAGAATTTCAGAACACAAGGACTACATCCGGTTTCACCAATACAGCCACTCTGGTCTCGCTGACCATGCGCTGGATACCTGCCATAGAATACGGTGGAAGAAAGCCAGGATAATACACCGTAGCAAATACAGATATGAAAGGCTTTTCATAGAATCAGCTTCAGCCCTAAGAAACGATCCAAACCTCAACAAATTTGGCTGCATGAGACTTCCTCAAATTTGGGAAACCTACATCAGAAGACCTCCAGTCCAATCGCCCAAGAATACCAACATTGCCTGCTAGAGGACACCATCAGGACTTTAGGAGAAATAATAGCTTCATACTTCTTCCTCACTTATTGTTTTGTTGTGCCTGCATGCACGTGTCTTGTACTTAAGTTCTTGAAAATGGCAATATGACGTTGCCGAAATATAGAAATATATTAAAATTTATTTTAATGTATATCCTAGTACGTTGTAATTTCCTTAAATAATATAGTGAAAATGCATAACCAACGTCTAAGCCTTTCCACAAGAACAAAATACATTAAGTGATCCTTAATTCAATTTAATCTTTAAAGTTCAATGAATTTTACCTTAAAAGTTGCATTTCTTTCAGACTGTAAATTTTGTGAACTTGGTGAGAACTCCACAAAAGAGTTCCTAACTCAGTCATACACTTCTACATTCAAATGACTGATAACAAATTGGAATAACTTCATTACATGAGGTCGGGGGGGGGGGGTCAGGAAAGTTCTGATAAATACCTAGAACAAAAATGATATTAAAGCAACTGATATAAACATAAGAAAGAACATATTATAAAACCCTTTAACACCATGTTTCATCAAATTATAATAATTTCTTCTTTTTCTTTTAAGATATATAAGAAGACATAAAATTAATTAATTTTTGTTCTATGTGTTTATCAGAACTTTCCAGACTTCCCCTTGTAATCTGTCTGAACCTGAAGTACAAGCAAAAATTTTTCAATATTTCACACTTTAAAGATATCTTTTTCAAACCATGAGTTTATTCTTAAATGCAAAAAGTCTGTGAAAGTAAGAATGTTTCAAATTTTGTTTAAAATTGTTCATGTCGATAGCTACTTCAAAAGCTTATTTTAGATCATTTCTGATAGTTTTGAAACAATTTTGAAACTTTCTGGTTGAATAAGCAGTGGATCATTATAACACCAGGGATTTTTCTTTGATAAGTGTAACAAAACTCTTTATGGAGCCCATCACTGAAGTGGTTGCCTTCAGTATTCAAACATACCAGCTCCAAGATAAACCATGTGTGATAATCTACCAATGCCTTTTATTCTTCTACAGAGTAGGTGAGGATATTTAGTTCTATTTAACTTTTGGAAACTGAGGGAGCAGTTCAATCTCCACCAGTAGTCAATCAGTGATAGCTGGCCCAAGACTATTACTAATTACACATGGCATCCAGTGAAGAGAGGCAGATGACAAGTGCTGCCATTCTCATGGCCCTTAATCCTAACATTATATTTCACTAAGTTAAGGGGATAATAAATCCCTCATTAATTTAAAGCCGGATATGAAACTCGAGATCAAAATCTATCAAAATCCAAGAGTTTCATGCCGAAGAACTATTGACGAGTCCAAGCGTAAGTCAACACCTGGATGATACCACACTAGGGCAACTCAGAGCAAAGGTGGAGCAAGCTCTGTCACTATCCTTAATATTTTCTCATAATGTAAAACGAAGCTCCTAGGAGATATATTACTGTTTTACATTATGAGGAGAGGTCACTACCCATGTAAAACAGTAATAAATCTCCTAGGAGCTGCGTTTTACATTATGAGAAAATATTAAAGATAGTGATGGAGCTTGCTCCACCTTTACTCCGAGTTGCTCTAGTGTTGTACCACCAGGTGTTGACCTACGCTTGGACTCGCCGAGAGTTCTTCGGCATGAAACTCTTAGATTTTGATCTCCGAGTTTTCGCATCTAGCTTTAAAATAATGAGGGATTTATTATCCCCTGAATTTAATTTACGCCGCCAGAAAAATCTATTTATCGTTATTATATTTCACCATTTGAAATAGTGTGGGTGTTAGGGTTGATTTTCTTGAATTGAAGGGACAAAAAAAAAACCAAGTTTCTGGGAGGAAAAAAAACTGCTTGCCCATATCAGTGATAATAACTTGGGATCCAGTCAAAAAAAAAAAGGCATAGAAAAAGTCCCTCTAGTCAGCGACTAGAATTTAACTTAGGTCACCATCATTGGGAAACATAGTACCATAGATGAACACACTACTTTTACTGAGCTACACAGGTTCTCCAAGATAAACCACAAGATTCTAAATAAGAAAATAATTTGAAAATGTCCTGACCTTTCATCATTTCTGGAAGCTGTCACAACAAAAATTCCATTCTTCATCATCATCATCAAATTCCTGCCATGTACCCTCAAGGGGTGTACAGGATATGACAGTACTACATGAAAAAATTACATCATTACTAACTTCCTATCTACAATTTTCTTCCAAATCAGTCTGTTACTTGTCAAGACTCCAACATTATCAGATCTTATATTTCTATCGTCTAAGGCACTTTGTACCGTATCAATCCACCTATATCTTGGTCTTCCTCTGGGTCATTTTCCTGCCAACCTGGCAGAGAACACTTGTTTTGCTAATCTTTCCTCTCCCATTCTATTTAAGTGACCATACCATCTGAGATTAGCTCTGCTAACACATTCCTGGATGCTGACAATGTCAAGTTCTTTCCTAATATCCTCATTTTTAATATGATATTGCCATTGATGCCATCTGTTCACGCCTCTAATCTTTCTCAGGACTCTCATATCTGCGGTCTCCAGTCTTTGGTCAAGTGTTTTACTTCTGACCCAGCTCTCAGATCCATAAGTTAAAATTGGTTTGAACACAGTCTTGTATACAGCTAATTTAGTGTTCCGACTAATTTCTTTCTTATTCCATATGAATTTATTCAATTGACTTCCCACGATACCAGCTTTGCTGATTCTGTTGTCTATTTCTATATTTAGTTTACCATCTTCAGTAAAAATTGTGCCTAAGTAGCTGAAATGTTTTACTTGTTCCACAGGTTCTCCATTCACAACACAGTTGACATTTTCAATGATTCTGCCTATTTTCATTGTCTTTGTCTTTTTATTGCTGACCTTCATACCATATCTATTACAACAGCTATTCAATTTAGTCAGAGAATCTTGCAGACTTGTAGCGGATTTATTTAGAAGTATAACATCATCCGCATAAAGCAAAGAGCTGACATTAACATCTCCAATTTTGATATCAGGTTTAATACCACATTCCTTCATAATGTGATCCATATAGATAATGAATAACAGAGGGGATAATGTACATCATTGTCTCACACCAGATTTAACATTAAACCATCTTCCTGTACTTCCTTCAATTCTAACTGCTGACTCACAACTCAAATAAAGACTAAGTATTGCTTGATATAATGCCCCATTGACACCATATAACTGTAGCGTATTGAATAGCTTCTCTCTTGGCACCTTGTCATATGCCTTTTCCAAATCGACAAAACTTAAATACAGATCTTTGTTATATTCCCATGCTTTCTCGACTATTTGTCGCAAAGTGAATATCTTATCCTAACAGCCTCTATTTGGCCTGAATCCAGCTTGTTCTTCACCAAGCTTTTCTTCCACAATTCTTCTCAACCGTTTCTCAAGTATACTTGCATAGATCTTGCCAGGAACACTCAGTAGGGAAATACCTCTGTAATTCTCACATTCAGTTTTATTTCCCTTTTTATATATGGGTACTATGAGAGCTCTACTCCAATCATCGGGAATTCGTCCCTCTGTCCAGGCTTTCTGAACTATGCAGTGCTGCCACTGTAAGACTCTTATACCACCATACTTCAGCATTTCTGGTCGAATATCATCTACTCCTGCTGCCTTTCCACATTTCAAGCCTTTGATGGCGTTTTCTACTTCAAGTATGGATATGTATTCCTGACTGCATGCCTGGTCAGTGTTTTTTTATCACTGTGCTGTCATCACTGCTTGTTTCATTTAGCAGTTTTTCAAAGTAATTACTCCATACTTCAAGGATATCTTTTTCTCCTGTTTTCATTTCACCTTTATCATCTCTAATTCCTTTTACAGCACTCTTTCCTCCATTCCTAAGCTTCTTCAACAACCTCCAGAATATTTTGCCACCTTCTTGATATTTATTTTCTATATTCTTGCCAAAGTCCTCCCATGACTTTTGTTTAGCTAGTTTTACACACTGTTTAGCTTTCTTACATTTGTCTCTGTATTCTGTAAGAGTAAAAGCTGACTTATTTGCCAGGAACTTTTGATATGCTTTCTTCTTTTCCTTCACTGCCTCTTTAACTTCCTGTGTCCACCAGGGAGTTCTGATTTTTTTATCCTTGCACACAACCTCACCACATGCCTCTCTGGCAGAATCAATCAATGTTTCCTTCAGAGTTTGCCACTGAATCTCCAAGGTTTGATTCCTGTTCTCAAACTCTTTCATTTTCTTTTCAATAATATTTCTGTATTTTAGTCTACAGTTTACATCTGAGAGCTGCTCAACTTTTATTCGCTTTAAAACTTTCCATTCCATTTAAAACCAAAATTCCATTCTTTCAAATTATATATAAGTGCCCAAAACTTAGTTTTAGTTATGTTGATTCTTCAAACTTTGAGAGCAAAATTATAATTTCAGACAAGCCATCTTCAAAATTGTGTGAGATATCATAAACACATCCACTGAAAGTATTATCAAGTAAACATCAGGTATCTGGTAAACACCAGCTAATGATAGAGGTGATAGCTTGTCTTTTGTAGATGGTAAAAAATGAGAAATTTTGCTGACAGGAAAATATGTGGAAATGAGATGATACTTCTTCAAAATTCTACCAATCAGTTCAGAGATGCAAGAAATATAAGGGATTAGAACCCTGCAATCTATTGAAGAATTCCGAAGTGTTCGAACGTAGTCAATTGGTCAATTATCTGCTGGATTTGATTAGGGTTGTAACCATTAAATTCCATGAACATTTTGATAGTGAGAAGTTCTTGTTGTAAGCTTGAGGGAGAGGAGCACACCTTATATGCTCTATTAATTAAAGACTCAATAACACCAATTTTTTTTTGAGAACCTTGCTCTCATCTATTCAACATCAACCTTCTCAGTGATTTCGTTATGTTGATGATGTCTTTGCAGTTTGGTCTCATTCTGAAAATGAACTTGCCACTTTCCTACAACAGATTAATAACCTTCACCCACACATTCAATTCAACATAGAAAAAGAAAAGGCTGGTAGTTTACCATTCTTGGACATTCTTCTTACAAACGCAACCTCCAGTAATTTATCAACCAATGTTTATCGAAAACCTACCTTTACTGGCAGATACATTCATCAAAAGTCTGCTCATCACACCTCTCAAAAAATTGATTTTTCATTTCATTAAAGTTAATTACTGTGGTTATCGTGTAATTTATTGTTTACAGTCATGCCACAGGTACCTGTACCTTTATAGATTATTTTTAATAGCAGTGTCACTTCTCTTCTTGTTTTACTCATACTTGACTCATATATGCTCCGATAATTTGTAGTATTCGCTGTCTTTTTTCTTCATCGATGCACCTTCTAATAATATACTTTTTTCAATTTTCTATCACTAAAACCACTTATGAAATCACTCCTGATCACTTAGATATGTGGAACCACACCGTCTACTCAAGACTTCTAGGAAACAGTTGGCAGTAAAACTAAACAAACACAGACCCAATGCATTTAAATATACCTTTTAAGTACAAAATGAACAAAACAAAGCTGGTAGTGTACAGAGATTACTCCAATACTGTCAAATGCCAAACAAAAATTCCCTCCATATTTCAAAATTTTTCTTTCAGTTTATTTCTTATTTTGCAATTTTTTATAGAACCCATAAAGACGATTGCAAGAACAACATAGTTCTGGGGAACCATGGTTGGGAAACACTGAGCTATGTGAAGGTCTCCTTCCAATTATCTAGCTTTGATCCTTAAAGACGTATCTGAACTTAAAGATAGATTTTGAACTATTTAGGTATAAATGGCATAATACTTATATTTCAGAGTCATGTTTTTTAATTATTATCAAAATAATTACATTATGATATATATATACACACACACACACACACATACGTGAATCCGGAGTAACGCGGTTTCTTATATGTACATATTCCCATCCCGCGTCACGCCTCACCACTATTCGTATCTTTCAGGCACCGGCCGCATTCGCCAGTGTCACACATGCTGTGAACAAGCACTGACATGTTTCGTGCGGTCTCCATTCATACACGATTTTTATAGTCTACAAACCTTGCAATTGTTTAATGTCATGTTCTTGATAAAAATTTTATCACATAAAAAATAATAATGTCATCCAAAAGAAGTAAGTCCGATTCTTCTACAGCTAGCAAGAAAAGAAGAAAAACACTGACTTTGGAAACAAAACTCAACATTATTAAGGATATAAAAGGATTTTGAAGGCTGAATGAAAATTTGTGAGCTAGCAAAGAAGTTCGATCTACAGGAATCTACAGTAAGAACAATCATAAAAGAAAGGTTTACAGATTTTGGAGGACATAGATTCTAACGAGGAACGAACTGCAGCCACAAGGTGAGGAATAAAAAAATCATTAGCTTGCTATGAAGAAATTTTGCGTGACAAGAAAAAGACATTATGCTGTAAGACGAATCTATTAGATTTTATGAAACCATCGACATCGAAATAACTTTCTTTTTTTTATGTGCGAAAAACTACAATTATGATTATATTTCTTAAAAAATATAGGTGTTTTGTAAACGTTTGGTCCCAATTGTATGTTTGTATATATAAATTGCATGAAAATTATACCCCAAATTACGCGAATTCGACTTACGTGCTTTTTGTTGGTCCCACCTACCGTGTAACTTCGGAGTTTTACTTTATATATAGTTTTTTTTTTCTTCTCTTAGTTTCACAAAAATTGTCACTGTCATGTTTAGGCCCCATTTTTAGTATAGAAGAGTAAAAAAAAAGGAGTGCTCGTAGAAGACAATACATGAGCGTCATGGTAATAATCTCACAACTGATGAAAAAATTCAACTAGAACAATGTGTGCTGATGCCTTCCTGACAATGACATGCACATATATATAGCTGCGCATGGCACACAACTAGCATAGTGTGTAGACAGGAAATAGACTAGACACAACTCATGCAAGCCAGATCACGAGCAGATCTCCGTGGGTGACAAGGCTACCATGAATGATTCAAACTGCAAAAAGCAAAGGATCACTGTATAATAATTATATAACAATATAAACTCATAATATAATGATAATCATATTACAATGACATATCAATACATGCAAGGTGATCAAAATTAAAGTATTCCTGTTTAAGGACTTCTGAGTGCCATCCAGTCATCCAAATGTTGAGAAACTCTGCAGGCATATACTGTATCATGCGAAAGCAATATCTGAAGAAAAAAGTAGTTCCAAAATTCATCACCAGGGACACTGTAAACACCAAAACATCTGAGCAAGTCACAGGACCAGGCTCACATGTCCTCAAAAAAAAAAAAAAAAAAAAAAAAATGGCAATCCATTGATAATGGACAGTAACTTGGGTGAATGCAAAGTAATTTGTTAGATTGCATAAGTTTTGCACTGCCCATACCTGGCAACTGTGGATATTCACAACTCCATTCAAGTGAAAGTGAGCCTTATCTCCCCACAAAATCATCCATGACCACACAGTGTCCAACTCCACTTGAGCAAGAAATGTTAAAAGTGAATGTCAGTTGACTTCCAAAGTTCTGCAGACACAACTCCTGTGTCAGGGTTATCTTGAATGGATAGAAACAGAATCTTCGGTAGAATTTTCCAAACAATTGCGTAAGGCACTTCATATGTCTTGATACAACGTGCATTGCAGGAACCAATACTGTTATTCATGGTCTGCTCCACGACACCAGTAGCAACTTAATTCACTTGTTGTGAACTGATTGATTTGCAACCTTTGCCAGGTCTAATTCCAAACGATTCCATTTCTTCAAAATGACTAATCATTCATTGCTGAACACATGGAGATAGTGAATCTAATTGATATTTGTTCAGGTGGTGAAATTCAAGAAATGCAGCAAACAGCATTGCAATTGTTCAGGAAGTGCAGCTTCATGAGCAAAGCACATTTGGGCAAGGTTAATGCTATCACTGTGGACAATGATGCAGGAACTGATAAGAGGCATCATGATATGATAAAAAATTTTGCTGTGCTACAGCAGTACCTGTGCATGGATTCCATCATTTTCATGCAGGATGGGACCCCTCCATACATCAGTCAAACTGTACAGGAAGTTCTTCAAGAATGTTTCCCAGAAGCCAGAGTGATCAGCTGTATGTTTTTCATCACGTGGCCACCTCATTCACCTGATCTGACCCCCCTGTGACTTCTGGCTCTGGGGATTTCTGTAAGACAAAATTTATTGGGATCATCCTAATAACTTGCCAACACTGAAAGACAGCATAATACCTGTGGGCAACATCAGTCCGAACCAGCTGCATTCTGCCGTCGAACATACTGTGCAATGGATGCAGTTTGTGACATACTGAAAAGGGTAGCACATTGAACAGTACAGCCTGCATATGCATAACGTAAATGAATAAAAATATGTTATTTATGTTTGTGTCATTTTTCTCCTTCTTACACACAGAAAATTACTGCATATACATTTGCCACATTGTACAGTGTCCTGGTGGTGAATTTTGAAACTATTTTTTTTTAACTCAGATATTGCTTCTGCATGAAGCACAATATATTCCTGCAAAGTTTCACAGCAGCTGGATCGATGGACAGGGCCTTAAAAATGGATACTTTAAATATGATCACCCTGTGTATTTCCTAAAATTCTATATATATATATATATATATATATTTTTTTTTTTTTTCAAATTTTATTTTTTTACCTGGCTGTGCAACAGCAAAGATGATTAAATAGTCCTCAACTTTCTTTAATTCATCTTTCTTCTTCTTAACTGTATTAAAATACTTCTTTCGTACTGGAACAGTTTTGAACAAATCAGATGCTGTTATAATGGTGCCTTCAAACAAATAAAGAAATTAGTTCAACCATACTGAAAAACTGTTGTTTTCTAACAGTGTAAGAATATTATGGATATAACATACACTATTTAAAATAATTTGCTAAAAAATAAACTTTGAAAGATTATGCAAAGATGATTAAATATTCCTCAACTTTCTTTAATTCATCTTTCTTTTCTTAACTGATTTCTCATTTAAATTCCCTGCCCATTCCAGTCTCACCCATCCTAAATATTTAACATCTTAAAACATATTTATCAAATCCTCAGCAGATGATGATGATGATAATAATAATAATAAAATATAGATAAATACTGTGCTTGATGAAGGAAGTCATCATTTCAGGTAAAAGATAAACCAATGTATCAACAGAGATCCAATTCCTAAGAGTCAATATAATGCATAAGGCTACACAAGCTTTTAAAAAGTAAAATTTAACTTTTCTTCTTCCTCCGGACAGACTTCTTTGAACATACTGATCATGAGTCATGCCTCAATGACAAATGGAAGAATGACGATACATTGCGCCTTTTGATTGGAATAGGCCTAAGTTTGATTCTCGTCACGACGGGAGGAATCTTTATCTGGACGATTTTCAATCGAAGGTGAGTTAGCCAATCTCATACGGAGGTAGCAGGGTTTTTTCTCCCAGAAACTCAGGTTTTTCATCCCACATACAGACAAATCGGCCCTTCAGAACACACGCAATTTACAGACATAGCATATTAGTTGTGGTGGTGGAGGTGGGCAGTAGATGGTGTTAATGGAGATGATTTGTAGTAGAGGTTCGGTGTAGTGGTTGAGACAGTTGTAGGTGTCCTCCCGTGATAAGTCTACAGACTCCTTGGAGGTGTCAGGAATAATAAAATAATAATAAATTCAGCTGTTAATTCAAAATTTGGTAGTTCAAGCCCAAACTGGGGGCAAACCAAATTTTGTTAGGCACATGCACAACTCTGTGGAAATACCCATAGAATATGATGAAGAAAGGACATTACAAGCAGAGGAACTTTTCTCGTTTGCCTCCACAGTGGATGGAAACGGTAAGACATATGCAATGACATCTACAGATGTCCAGCTAAATCTGAATATGATTCGATAACACCCGCTGAATAACATGGATAACAAGTGCAATCTGATCTCACTATTCCATCCAACTTGGCCGGTAGGGAGGTTAACCCCTTTCAAATGTTACTTAGATACAAATTAAACAACAATGGCCCCAAAACAGACCCCTGGGACACACCACTAGTGACTTTCCTCTTTTGGAATATCACTCCCAATACACAACCTGCTGATACCTATCAGATAGCCAATCTCCAATCCAATGCACTAATCTACCATCCAATCCCATCTGTTCCAATTTAACTACTAGTTTGTTATGTGGCAATCTATCAAAAGCCTTTGCAAAATCTAAATATACTAATGTACATGCATCCCCCTTGTCCAATACATTTGTTACCTTGTTATAATAAGTAAGCAGATTTTAAAACACAATCTTCCTTCAGCAAACCCATGCTGTCCATTAAAGAGAATTCTACTGCTGTCAACCCAGTTCTGAATCCTTGTCCTCATAAGCTTCTCCAACACCTTCATCACAAATCCAGACAAGCCTATTAGCCTATAATTCAAAGCCAAAGTCATATTTTCTCATCTTTAAGCAGCAGATAATGAAACCCAACACCCTCAATTCACGTGCAGCATTTGTTACTGCTTAAGGTAGTTATCCCATAAAAACTCAAGAAACTCATTTCTTTGGTTCCTGATGCTGTCTATTCATTCCAGTCTATATTATTATAATTGAAATCAACCATAATGACCACCCTTTTTCCTTTTTGCTATTATTTTTCTTATATTTTTCATATTTTTCTTATTGTTTAACCGGGCGTTGCCCGGTTAAACAAGGCCCCCGTTGTTTTCACCAGGGAACCGTGGTGAACAGTGAAAAGTCAGCTACTGAAACAAATCTGAAAAAACACCCCAACTCAACATCACCAGAGTTAAAGATCGGTACTATTGACATAAGAAGCCTGAATGGCAAAGAAATCGAGCTAGCTGAGGAATTAGAAAGTACCAGATAGACATAATAGGGACGACTGAAACAAAAAAGACAAAAACTGGTGAGATCTTTCTGAGCAATAAATACAAAATGTTATATTCAGGCAATGACAATCAAGGAAAAGAAGGAGTAGCCATAATATTCAACACAAAATACGAGGCTAATCTTCTTGAATGGCAGTCAGTCTCAAGTAGAGTGATGTGGGCAAATATGAGAATGGGGAACTGAACAATAAGACTTATTTGTGCCTATGGTCCCACAGAAGGTTCTACTAAGGTAGAAGTGGAGGAATTTTTTGAGGTTATAGAAAAGAGTAACTGACACAATGAAAAATGAAAAGTTGGTCATTGTTGGGGATCTAAATAGCAGAGTAGGAAATGATTGTCAGACATACAAAAATATTTTGGGAAAATTTGGAGAAAAGAGCAAAGCTAATAATAATGGCAAATACTTGTAGAATTTCTGCTCAGGACATGGACTGGTTATTACTAACACCATGTTCCAACATAAAAATGTGCACAAATTCACATGGAGAGAAGAGGCAAGGAATAAGAAAAGTCTCATTGACTATATTATTGTTGATAGTGATGTTTTTTCTCTCTGGTGCAGGACACCAGAGTGTACAGAGGATTTGAAATTGGAAGTGATCACCATTTAGTCTTAAGCAGGATAAAATTGAATTTCATATTGAAAAGAAGAACATGTAAGAAAGTTTTAAAACGAATAAAAGTTGAGCAGCTCTCAGATGTGAACTGTAGACTAAAATATACAAACATTATTCAAGAAAAAATGAAAGAGTTTGAGAACAGAAATCAAACCTTGGAGATTCAGTGGCAAGTTCTGAAGAAAACACTGATTGATTCTGCCAGAGGGGCATGTGGTGAGGTTGTCTGCAAGGATAGAAAAATCAGAGCTCCATGGTGGACACAGGAAGTTAAAGAGGCAGTGAAGTAAAAGAAGAAAGCATAGCAAAAGTTCTTGGCAAATAAGTCAGCTTGTGCTCTTAGAGAATACAGAGACAAATGTAAGAAAGCTAAACACTTTGTAAAACTAGCTAAACAAAAGTCATGGGAAGACTTTGGTAAGAACATAGAAAATAAATATCAAGAAGGTGGCAAGATATTCTGGAGGTTGTTGAAGAAGCTCAGAAATGGAGGAAGGAGTGCTGTAAAAGGAATTAGAGATGATAAAGGTGATATGAAAACTGGAGAAAAAGATATCGTTGAAGTATGGAGTAATTACTTCAAAAAATTACTGAATGAAACTAGCAGTGATGACAGCACAGTGATAAAAAACACTGACCAGGCATGCAATCAGGAATACATATCCATGCTTGAAGTAGAAAAAGCCATCAAAAGTCTGATATGTGGAAAGGCAGCTGGAGTAGATGATATTAGACCAGAAATGCTCAAGTATGGAAGTATAAACATTTTACAGTGGCTGCACTGCATAGTTCAGAGGACCTGGACAGAACGATGAATTCCAGATAATTGGAGTAGAGCTCTCATAGTACCCATACATAAAAAGGGAAATAAAACTGAATGTGAGAATTATATAGGTATTTCCCTACTGAGTGTTCCTGGTAAGATATATGCAAGTATACTTGAGAAACGGTTGAGAAGGATTGTGTAAGAGAAGCTTGGTGAGGAACAAGCTGCATTCAGGCCAAATAGAGGCTGTCAGGATCAGATCTTCACTTTACGACAAACAGTTGAGAAAGCATGGGAATATAACAAAGATCTGTATTTAAGTTTTGTCGATCTGGAAAAGGCATATGACAAGGTGCCAAGAGAGAAGCTATTCAATACGCTACAGTTATATGGCATCAATGCAACATTATATCAAGCAATACTTAGTCTTTATTTGAGTTGTAACTCAGCAGTTAAAATTGAAGGAAGTACAGGAAGATAGCTTAATGTTAAATCTGGTGTGAGACAAGGATGTACATTATCTCCTCTGTTATTCATTATCTATAAGGATCACATTATGAAGGAAAGTGGTATTAAATATGATGTTAATGTCAGCTCTTTGCTTTATGCAGACGATGTTATACTTCTAAATAAATCCGCTACAAGTCTGCAAGATTCCCTGACTAAATTGAATAACTGTTGTAATAGATATGGTATGAAGGTCAGCAATAAAAAGACAAAGACAATGAAAATAGGCAGAATCGTTTAAAATGTCAACTGCGTTGTGAACAGGGAACCTGTGGAACATGTAAAACATTTCAGCTACTTAGGCACGATTTTTAGTGAAGATGGTAAATTAAATATGGAAACAGACAACAGAATCAACAAAGCTGGTATGGCAGGAAGTCAATTGAATAAATTCATATGGAATAAGAGAGAAATTAGTCGGAACACTAAATTAGCTGTACACAAGACAGGTGTTCAAACCAGTTTTAACTTATGGATCTGAGAGCTGGGTCAGAAGTGAAACACTTGACCAAAGACTAGACCCCGCAGATATGAGAGTCCTGAGAAGATTAGAGGCATGAAAAGATGGCATCAATGGCAATATCATATTAAAAATGAGGATATTAGGAAAGAACTTGACATTGTCAGCATCCAGGAATGCATTAGCAGAGCTAATCTCAGGTGGGTATGGTCACTTAAAGGGAATGGGCAAGGAAAGATTAGCAAAACAAGTGTTCTCTGCTAGGTTGGCAGGAAAACGACACAGAGGAAGACCATGATATAGGTGGATTGATATGGTACAAAGTGTCTTAGACGATAGAAATATAAGATCTGATAACGGTGGAGTCTTGACAAGTAACAGACTGATTTGGAGGAAAATTGTAGATGGGAAGTTAGTAATGATGTAAATTTTTGATGTAGTACTATCATATCCTGTACACCCCTTGAGGGTACATGGCAGGAATTTGATGATGATGAATATTATATATATATATATGTGTGTGTGTGTGTGTGTGTGTGTGTGTGTGTGTATACAATTGCATTATAAATCTTTGTTATTTTCATTTGTTTCTAATTGAAACATAGTTCTAATTTTCTTCCTTTAAAGTTAAATCACAATCTAGTTAGCCAAATATACACAAACTGACAATAAAACATATCTTGAGTAAGCTTAATTCAATATCAATATACGTTATCTCATTGTACCCATAAACAGATACTAAACAGATTATGAAACAAATACACTGCGATCTAACGCGGTGTCGATATTATCACTTTCGACCAATTGCAGCCAGTCTCGCGATATTCATTGCTCTTGTGATTGCACATTAAAAGTAATTCTGACACTGCTCAAACAAGCAGTGTATCGTATGCATGCGTGCGTTATTTCTATGAGATACGAAACTTTTATTAGTGGTGCGTGTCCGTGGGGAGGGTGAACTATTTTTTGCAAATCTTATTTTATTTTGTTAAAATAACATATAATTATTTATTTATTACAGATACAAGGATGAATTATGACAAGTGTCACTGTTGAAAATATGAAAAGAATTATATTTTTCAATTATCGTTACACAAAACAAATACACTGCAATCTAACGCAGTGTCAGAATTATCGCCTTTGGGTCAATGCAGCCATCTTGCTGATATTCGTTTTGTGCTTGTGATTGCACGTTACAAGTCATTCCGACACTGCTCAAACGAGCAGTGTATTGTACGCTTGCACATTATTTTTGTGAGATGCGAAACTTTTATTATTGGTTTGTTTGTGGTAATAAAGCAATTTTTTAATATATAAATTTATTTATTAATAAATTGGTTACTGATTAGGAAAAAAAGAATTTTTTTTATTTTGTATGCAGCACCCCCACTTAAAATTTTCCGGCTGCCACTGCTTACATGCCAACATACATGGTAATGATTTTCATCATGTGAATACAATAGACAATTTGGCATTTCTTGCATGTAAAAAGAACATTAGCAGTTCTTTTTTTTTTTTTTTTTTTTTTTTTTCAGTTCTGTAATCTGAACTGTTCTGTTAAGAAAGAGTTCAAATTCGGCCTGCCTGAAGACAAATAACACAAGATTTTAGAACTGACAGTTGGAATATAATTAAGCTCCAGTTTCTAACTTAAATACAATTTCATTATAACAATACTTCAATGGTTAAAAAAAAAATAAATCATTAAGCATTTTGCTTGCAACTTACAAAAAAAAAAAACAAAAGACAAGCACAAGTTCAAATAAAAACTATATAAAACTGTATCATATTATAACAAAGTGCATGACATTGAATTCATTTTTTGTTTTATTTGTGAGATATCCTACACTACAAAGCTAATAAAACTTTTAATATTTGGCTTCTATAAGCAATGAACTGAAATAATTTTTGCAAATCTCCAATCAGAAAGTATTATTTATCATTCCTACATCCAACCTTATCATCTGCCAAGTGATTTAAAATAGCAATTCCCTCTATTATGTTGTTTGTTTCTTATATGTATGATTATGATAATGATCTATTATAACTGCCAAAAGGCCAACCAGGTTTGTCTCATATGGAAATACTATTACTGATCTCAGACTCAAGTATAAACTCAATTCAAAAAAACTTAATCAGTATCTATTATGGTTACTTCATGTGTAGAGGCTAAAGTGCTGTGAGGACATCATGTTGGAGGCTTAATGGATTTTTTTTGACTGTTGTAAAAAATCCATTAAGCCTCCAACATGATATAGTTACTATAATAGATTTAGTTTAATCCTTTATCCCAGTGAAAGCAAACAAAGTTTGCGCCTGAAAATATCTTCAGGACTAAATATAGTGTTGCACTATCTTATCCAGTAAGACTTGCTACTGCTTCTGCCTGGTATCTCCAGCTCTGGGCCTGGCTCCCACTGAAGAGACCTCAATAAAGGTCGAAACTAGTCTGGGTAGATGGCCAATCCCTTTAATGCATAACAGTATACATATCCACATAGGAAATGTGTTTTGCATTATGGGAGATACTGGGTTAGAAGTGCCTGGTAGCTTGCTCCACCTTTGCCACGAGTTGCCTTGGTGTTGCACTACTTACTGGATAAGATAGTGCAACACTATATTTAGTCCTGAAGATATTTTCAGGCGCAAACTTTGTTTGCTTTCACTGGGATAAAGGATTAAACTAAATCTATTATAGTCTAACCTAGTGATAAATAAATTTTCAACATGATATAGTTACTTCAGCTATAATAGATACTGATTAAGTATTCTTTGAATTTGATGATTACTCCAAGTATATTCAAAAATAATTAAATAAATCAAATATTATTTACAATTATTATATACATAACATATAAAGAAAAACAATTATATCATGAATTAAAATATTACCGTATATTATCGCGTATAGTGCAAAAAATTTATGGTAAAAAATACTACTTAAAGTTAGGGGTTTGCTTTATATGCGGATCTTAAAAAATTTAACATCTTATTAGACTTCCACACACAATATATACTACCTAATGCCTATTATGCAACCAAATCTACTTGATTCACTTCCATTCGGTGACCGAGCGCGCATCGTATCTGCGCGTAAAGCCAGTAATGTAAGTAGTGGTAATATCCCACCCCCTTGGCGGGATATTAGCACAGTTAGGCATATCGGTTTAACCACAGTTCATTTTAAATATTATTCGTTAAACAAACCTAGCCTGAAAATGAGCCAACAGAAACGTAAACATTCATCTGTTGAAGCAGGATTTAAATTGCATGTCGTGCAGTTTGCAGAAGAACATAATAACAGTGTTGCTATGAGAGAATTTGGTGTAGCAGAGAAATTTCCAGAACTCGAAGAAGAGCTAAATGAATAGATTTTGACGCAAGGACAAGATGGCATTATAGTAACAAGAAATGCAATTCATTTTCGAGCTCTAACTCAAGAATGGTAAATTCAAGGACACACCAGGTATTTCATCTTTTCTTGCTTCGCCTGGGTGGTGACACAGATTTATGGAATGCAAAACATTAACATTGCGACAGCGAACAAAAATTGCACAGAAGTTACCAAAGCAGCTTGAAGAAAAAGTGGAGTCCTTCCATAAATTTATCATAAAATGACGGAAGTGTCATGGATATGAACTTTCCCAAAGTGGCAATATGGATGAGACGCCCATGTACTTTGATATGCCTGGGAATCGAACAGTAAACTCAGTTGGTGAAAAGGGTGTCCTCATAAAAATAACGGGACATGAAAAAACGCATTTGTTATTATTATTATTATTTATTATTATTCCTGATACCTCCAAGGAGTTCGAAGACTCATCGAGGGAGGACACCTACAACTGTCTCAACCACTACACCGAACCTCTACTACGAATCATCTCCATCAACGCCCTCTACCGCCCACCTCCACGACTAGTATTTTTTGTCTATAAATTGCGTGTGTTCTGAAGGGCTGATTTGTCTGTATGCGGGATGAAAAACCCGAGTTTCTGGGAGAAAAAAACCTGCTACCTCCATATGAGATTGGCTAACTCACCTTCGATTGAAATCGTCCAGATAAAGATTCCTCCCATCGCGACGAGAATCGAACTTAGGCCTATTCCAATCGAAAGGCGCAATGTACGGTCGTTCTTCCAATTGCGCTAAGGAGGCGCTTACCGTTGTTCTAGCATGCATGGCAAACAGAACCAAATTAAAGCCGGCAGTGATATTTAAAAAGAAGAAAATTGGGATTTGATAAAATCTGAAATGATTCAACGCTCATTTCTTAAATGTGGAATAAGTAATTCAATGGATGGATCCAAAGATGATGTCATATACGAAAGCGAGGATGACGCATAACAAAATGGAGAGCATGATGACGTGACGACAACAGCTACACTGATGACACAATGCCTACAGATGAATTTATAAACGAAACGTTTGATGACTCAAAAGATGAAGAAGAATTTAAAGGATTTTGACATTTTGTTTTAAAATAAACATTTCTTTCGTTAATTCGTATTGTATTATTTATAATGTTATGGAACAAGATTAACAGATCGCATTATACGTGGACATGGCATTTTAGGGCTAGTTTTCAAACGAAATTTCTAGTTCGCATTATACGTGGATCGCATTATACGCGAAAATATACGGTAAGTGATTCTCACGTACTTTCTCAAATTAAATTATATAAACAATTAGAGATAAATGTGCATTGAACTCAACTAAAGTTTAACAAACTCAAATAACAAATACATACTTAGGAAAAGATATAGCATTATATTAATCCATCAAACTACATTCTAAATAACTTCAAGTATACCTTCAATAGCTGAGTAAACTAAACAGAGCAGATAAATTATATCAGACAAGAATTTAGCTGAAGGAAACAAAACAGTCCTACCTTCTAGTAGTTGAGAGAAAATTTAGATAAACACTGATTCCATTCCAAATGAAGAATACTGATTTTATAATATAATGGAAGTACATATATATCAGTTCTTCTGTTCCAATCACCAATGACAATAGAAATTATCAGCAGTTCATTTAATGCAATTGAATAAATTGCTGTAAGAAGCAGATTGAAAATACCAGCATATCACTTGCCTTTAACAGACTGCATGTCCATGCATTATTAAATAAAACTTTTACTCCTCCTTAAAATTTACCTCTCTCTCTCTCTCTCTCTCTCTCTCAGCTCTCTAGCTGTCAAAAGCATTTCTCCATGTGAAAGAAATGCTGTGTGACATCATGCAGATTGTATTGGCAACATCTCGGTTCCTCACTCTATACTTGGCAATATTGCTCACAACAAGTGCCTTTGTCTGGAGGTAAAAACATCTCCCAAAATCTTCACTGAAATAATATTACTCCACACTTTTCTTCAGTATTTGCTTGTTTGCATATAAAAGTCCTCCAAGCATTGAAGAAAATTAGTCTTGGTTTCAGAATTACTCTGCTCCAATGTCAACAAACATTAAGTGCTGACAGTACAATACTCTTGGCCACTTTTACATGATCAATATTTCATAGCACAAATATGCTTTAAAAAAAATTAATTATAAATAATTAACAAAATGAGTATTTTCCTTGAATAACTATTCAAGAAATATATGTTACTATGTAAATCATCTCTGGGTAAATTGTCACTTGGTAAATCACTGAAAAATGTGCCTAATTATACTATATTTGCCACTATTATCCATGTCCCTTTTTATGTATCATCCACAGAGAACTCCTATAGCTTTCTAGATTAAACATAGTATTCCTAGCTAGTTGTAATTCAAATTTTGCTCTATAATCTTTAGTTAATACTAGCTGTTGCTTGTAACTATCATACTTAATATATTATTTATCCGATTGATACTGTTAAATTCTGAATGAGAAGAATTGTACAGTTATGGTGTCTCATTCAGAGTTTAACATGGTCTGCCATCCCTGGAGTAGGTTCTTGTTGGTCAGAACCGAACAGTGGGGTTTTGTCTAATGTTGTGCTCCACTTGATTGTGAAGTGGATTGTAAGATACAAGTGGCAGCTTTGAATTGTAAGCGGTGCTGTTCACAAAAAGGATTAATTCTTAATAATTGATATGTATGCTGTAAACTATGCACGGGACCTTCTTAATCCCCTTGTTTAGAGTGCCTGCCTAGGTGTGATTCAGAGTATAAGTGGTGCACGCTAAAAGATAAATCATCCACTAGAGTCCTATTTGGCACTGATCATCATGCGATGTGGCAAGGACGATCGCCAGCACTGAATTTTGGCACTAGTTGTCAAACAGACGTGCGCTGTTCACGAAAAGAGAAGAACCAATAGCAGAAGAAAGCGTGAGATACAAAATCAAATAGCAGAGCGGAAAACTCTCTCTTACTTTTGTGCTTGTTCCTGCTCTAGCTCCTGTTGCAGATTTCAGGGCATTTTTTTTCTTCATTCTAGTTAGTTGTGTTATATTTATTGTGTCTTTTTTTTAACATTTTACTAACTTGTTGGTTATTGTTACTAACCTTTAACTTGCTGGTAGCGCTTTCTAGCGCTATGGGATTATTTTAGTCTTCGGACTCTATTTTTTTTTTTTTTAGACGCAGAGATCAGTAATGAGCCAAGTGATCCCCGTTCCCCCCAGGATCCAGACCTTAGGAGTGGAGATTCCAGGATTGGAAGACCCCAGAGTTCTAACCAAAGTTTTAAAGGAGACCGCAGGACCACAGATTATCTTCTCCTTCACCACCTATGGAGGGGGATAGACTTCTGTTTGTTGTAAAGAATGTGATCAAGAGATAAGCTACTAGAGGTCTTCCAAGTATAAGGGAAGCAGGTGACCCCTACCTGGTTGGGTCCCAAGTGTGCCAACTAAAAATCAGCGCTTCCCCATGGAGTACATCGAAGCCAGAGACGATGTGCTCATCAAAACATTCAACAAGTGGGAGAAGGTGAGTAACATCGAGAAGAGCATCTCCCAGGAAGACCCTGTCTGATACTCCGGAGAAGTCACCTTCACCATGGACAGGCGACAGCCTGTGCCAAACCTTGTTACCATCAGCACGTCGCGCGTAATGGTGAATTATCCCGGGGTACAGAGACAGTGTCTGCGATGTGGCTCAACAGACCATCTGGGGAGTGACTGCCCCCGAGCCAAGTGTTTTAACTGTGTTGGCGTCGGGCATATCTCTAGCCAGTGCCCGAACCCCTGCTGAAAGTGCTCCAGCACAGAGCACAAAATCACATCATGCTCTGCGCACATTTGCAGAAAGGGCAGGGGCGCCGATTGAACCACTGAATAAACCATTCTGGGAAAAATAAGGAAGCGTCCTACCCCAACAAGTGGAAGAAACTGTTTCAACCCCTCTAGCAACAACATCAGCTGAGGAAACAGTCTCCTCCTTGGCCACTTCCACCGTACCAACAACAATGGCGGAAGAACAACATACAGCCAAGGGTAATACAGATGAAGCGATGGACAGCACAACACCAGCTATCCCCCCCCCCAACAACAACAACATCAGAGGAAGCTTCATCTGTTGACGCTACACAGACCTCCCCTGCAGTAGCCAGCATCCCTCTCCCTGCAGAAGAAAAGAAGACAAAGGAGGGGGCACAAAATCTTCCACCTCCCAAAGAACCCCCTAAAAAAAGGAAGGAAGCGGCTTCCCCTAAATTAGAAAAAAAACATCGAAGCCGCTCCAAAAGAAGCATGGACTCAACAACATCTGAGTCTGAAATAAAGGTGGAACCCTCCTCGCATCATCATCATGAAAGTGTAAACGCTAAAATAAAAAAATATACCGGCTCCCAGTTTAACCTCTACAATTATCAAGTTCACAACAACAACAGACTTACTAATTTTAAAATCAAGAACGTTCGCTACGAGTTCGAGGTCCTCTCGAGCTCGTGTGTTAAACTGAAAGCCGGTCTGCAGGGAGCTGGATATTCTACCTCCCCCCCCTACAGATTGACAACTTAGTCAAATACGTAAAACAGCTGCGTATTAAAGATCTAGGCTGGCCATAAAAACATCATAATGCTGCCACCCACCCTTCTGTATTGCCTCCCTCAACATCAGAGGGCTCCGATCACCATCTAAACAAGACGAGGTGTGAAAATTAATGCTAGCATTCAACATCGGGCTCATGTTCCTGCAAGAGACTCATTTCTTCCACTACCGGGATATGCAGGAACTGAGCCATAAGTACCCTGTACAATCATATTGGAGCTTCGGCACAAGTAACAGCGCCGGGGTCAGGGTACTTATGCTAGCCCCACTCCTCAGAGCCTTCCATAACATCCAGAGGGATACAGAAGGGAGGGTCCTTGCAGTCGACTGGAAGTACCTGGGCTGTATCACTAGATACATTAACATCTACACCCCAGCAAATGCAACATCAAACCAGCATTCTTTCAGTCGCTCCATACCTATTTATACGGCGCTCATCACGTCATCTTGATGGGGGACTTTAACTGTCAGGCGGACCCGGCCTATGATAAAGTAGGGGATAATCCAAACACAGGTACAGCTGGCTACAGGGACTTGGAAATTCACCTCAGGAATCTCCAGTTGATAGACATCTGGAGGGCTCACAACCCCTACCGTCGGGATGACATTTGGACAGGCCAAGGTATTAGCATGCGGCTCGACCGTTTCTACCTGTCACCATCCCTCGTCTCCAGAGCCGAAGCAATAAGGCACATTCTAATTAATTCTTCCATCTCGGACCATAAATTAGTCGTGCTCACGCACCATCCTTTAGAAGTTGGTGCGGGCCCCTGGAAGTTACCACCAGACCTCCCGTCCCTGTTCTCAGTTAAGCTTAACCAACTGTGCTCCATCTGGAGCACCGCTAGCTGGGACTGGGACGTGTGGGCATGACTGAAAGCTACCATCAAAGAAAATATGATCAAATGGGGCCAAGAACGTGCCTTCCTACGAAAAGCTCAGCTCCATCACGATCTCTACAAGGAGAGAAGCTGGTTCGTGGCCAGCCAACGATAAGGCTTTCTATGTCACAATGCCATCCGTGACATTAATCTTGACATTGAAATGGAGAAACAGAAGCAGGTGGAAGAAAAGAACACTAAGATCCGTCTCCACCTCCGCTCGGAAGACAGGCAATCGGCTGTGTTTTACAACAGGCGTTACGTCAACTTCTGGCATGAGTGAACCATTACCATCATCACGGAAGGCAGGTGTACTCACACCACTACACCTGACATCCTGAAAGCCTTCTGGGGGTACTATACCAACATCTATCAAGACAACAGTACCCCCCCCCCAGGATTACTCCTGTTGGAACATTGACCCCTTCCCTGTGCACATCCAAGCAGGGTTGGATGCACCCATTACAGCAGCCGAAATAACATCAGCCTTCGAGCAATGCCGTACAAAGAAAGCGCCTGGGCCAGATGGATTAAGGATGGAACTCTACCAAGAGGCATGGGACCACATCCTCCCCATTCTTGTAGCAATCATCAACATCTTCCTTATCACTGGAAACATGCCATGGGAATTTCTGGAATGCCATACCATCTTCATCCCGAAGACCAACAAGGACCCTTCCAACATCAAGAACTGGCGTCCCATCAGTCTGTCGAACACGGACTATAAGATCCTTGCCCATGTTCTCAACGACAGACTGAAAATCAGGATGAGGTATGTCATTAAAAGTACACAAGTCTATGGTGTTCCTGGTCGATCGATGAAGTTCAATCTCATCTTCATCAGAGAACTGCTATGCCTGGTTAACATCAAAAAATACTCCATAGCATTGTTGACTATTGATCTCAACTGAGCGTTTGACAGTGTCTGGCACTCCTTTCTTTTTAACATCTTGGAGAAAGTCAGGGTCAGCAGTGGACACCTTTACATCGTTAGAGGAGGCTACAACAACAGCTCCACTCGTCCCCTTAGTCCACTGCTCTTCGCACTAGCCCTTGAGCCGTTCTTATGGGCTGTCACCAGCTTTCGTGCTGTTAGAGGAATTCCACTCCCTCTCACCACGGATGAATCCAAAGTGATCGCTTAAGTGGATGACGTGGTGGGCACCTTTAGGAATAACGACTCCATACAGAACTTCTTCAACATCTTACAGAAGTTCCAAGTGTCGGGGTTAACATCAAACTCCCAAAAAACCAAAATCAAGACGTACAGCATTTGGGACCTGAACAACATCCCTGCAGGTCTCGTCCCTACTGCCAACCCTCTCACCATCTTGGGGGGGTTCCATTTGCTAAACAGCCCGTACTTAACATCGAACATTTCGACGACAAGACCATCGAGAAGCTCAAGGACTGGAAAAATGGACAACCGTCACTCTCCTCCAGGGCCTCTGTCATCAAGACCATCATATGCCCTGTGCTTCAGCACATCCTGAACATCACCAACATCAGCGAGGATCAGGAAATCCAGCTTTACAGGAAGCCCCTGAAGTTTTTCTGGGGCAATCTATGCCAGGAAGTCAACATCAACACCCTTCAACTTCCGGAGAAGCTGGGGGGGGGCTTTGGCCTCCCTCAACATCGGGTACCTAAGTAATACTGCTTTCCATCTTACCAGGATACTGCAGACTGAACATCCCTACAGCTATCCTGTGTGGTATTTCTTAGGCTTCAAGTTTCCCTTTTTTGGGATCCCAATCCACCAGGGGTCCCAAGGCAGACATTGTTCCAGAGGACTACAACAGACTTTACCAGCTTATACAACAACTCCCCTCGTCGGGTGTGAACACCACCGGGATCCGGAACGGCTACACCTGGTACAGACATTTCTCAAATATCCTCCGTACCGACGTTCTGGATCTAGGAACTGACAATAACATCCTCTTCGGTCACCTCTCCAAACATCGAGGCTACCCGTCGAGAAAGGACCTGGCATGGAGGATAGCCTATAGACACCTTCCAGTCAATGTGAACAGGTGGTGGTTCAACAACACCTTGAACCCCACCTATGTGACTTCTGCCAGAGCCCGGATACCATGGAGCATGCCGTCTACCGGTGTCCCATTTCCATCTTCATCTGGAGGAGGTTAAAAGACGTGCTCCGCATCCCACTCCTGCTGCAGGACCAGGTCATCTTCCTGCAGCTTGCTCCACCAGCCAACAACAGGCAGAAGTTATTAATCTTCCTCATAAATGAGCTTAAGTATCACATCTGGAAGGCAAGAAAAAAAATTTTCTAACTCTGCTAATCCTCCAGGTTTGTTGGACCTCTCTTTCTCGGATCGTTCTCTACATGTTCTTCGGTTCCTTGAGAAGGTTTTTACATCTTGAAAAAGAGGCTCTGGGTGAAACCACATTTAAGAACAAGTGGTGTTCACCTCCAATCCTGTGTAATGTCAGAAATAACACCATTAAGTTCTGTCTGCTGCTGCTTTAAGATCTCCATCTGCAGCAGCAGCTCCACTTCTAGTCATTTCCTTGGTCTCTGCGTCCCCCTTGGGGTCTGTTTTATTCCCTGTTCTCCCACAGAGGCAGTTCAGGAGAAAAACCCAGGCAGCGCAGGCCTACTCGAGGCGGGCTGCCTTAAAGGAGCGGATCACCTGGGCACTGGCTACCTCCATGGTCTTTTCGATCTTGTGAGCCAGGCAGTCGAGTGGGGTGAAAAGTTATCATCTGATAGCGTGGAGCTAGCAAGATGTCTAATACGAGCTGAGGCCTATTTTTCCTTTTTCCTACTCCCCACCCGCCCTCCCCATCCTATTCCCTCTCCTCTCCTTTTTCCATCCCCCCCACTACCCCCACCTTAACCTCTCTGTCACTTCCCTTCCCTTCTTTCGCTTCTCTACAGGGGCACTCTGACCCTGCCATTTTTCAGTAGGCCAATGATGAGATCTCCCCTTTACTTTCACCCTGTTCCTGCTCCAGCTCCTGTTGCAGCCACCAGGAAGCTCATGTTCCTGTGTTGCAGTATGTAGACGGCGAAACTCGCGGAGACCTCTAAGGTGATAACCTATGGAATGATGTCTTGTAGTCAGAAAATATGCACTCCGCAGATAGCCAAGACAGATACAGCACTGCAGGGCCATGCTGTATGTTACTGACGAAAACCCGACATCCACCTGTGGTATGAGTGAGGACTCCAATAGAAAGGCCTATGGAACAGGAAGGAGGAACTACCATCCCAGATATTGAGCTGAGAAGGCAAGTATGACTTCAGTCCCAGTAAGAAATTCCTTGTCTTCACATTTTGGAATCATAAAGAAGGGACGTGTATAATCTTAATAAGAGTTCATGTTGAACGTATGCGAGAGTTTAATGTTTGTTCCATGGAAACGTCACTTAGTAATTTCTTTGTTCCTCGAGAACAGGTTGCGATATCTTAATTAGTTCCTTGAGAACGCGTGCGTGCGCGTGCGTGTGTGTGTTAGCTTAAACTATCTAAGCTCATAGAGATGTGTGAATTGAGATAATGTTAGTTCCTTGAAAACATGTTAAAAGTTAAGTAAGATTTATTTGGAATAATGACTTTTGGGTAAAGGACTTCAGGAATTTTGTTATAGAGTAGGAAAGGTGCTGAAATTAATTTGCATGTTCAAGTTGAGTAACGTTTTGTATGTGCATGAGTTTGCGTTTGATTCCAGTTGATTGAAATGTGTATTCTATTAGTGTGAACAAAGTATGATCCTTAGATAATCTGCTAAATAGTCAGATATTTTAATAAATTTTGAGTTGTATTGTTCTGAAGGAAATTGCTTAACCTTGATAATTAGATATTAATTATGATCTCAATGTGTGTAATTTTCATGTTTTAGTTTAATAAATGTTTTGTGTTAATTTAAAGTATGTGCTTGCCTGACTTAATTTCATCTTAACCACTCATAAAAAGTTCGAATCTAAGCGGGAACCCAAATTATTAGCATAGGACCACGACAGTAATGTGTTTAAGGATTGAAATAATTTTATTGTAAGTCTTTGAAGTAGTGGTGGTATTGTGTTCTCTGATCATTGATTCCTGGATATTATGCTTGCGATTATCTAGACGCAGAGTGGCGCACTACAAATAAATTTTCTCTGTGTCGAAATAGGAGTCAATTATCAGAAGAATAGAAGGGCAGGTTCATTCATAAGAATACCTCCTTTTATTCGTACTCAAAATATAATATCACTAGAATAAGAAGTAGGCCAGATGTATTAAGAACTGCATGGTAGAGAAATGATAGATAACAATAGGGTGTATAGGATAAGAAAGAATATATAAGAGACATAACATTCTAACGAAACAATATATATATATATCGAAAGAACATAGGAATAAATTATAACAAAAGAGAGAACTCTCTCCCCCCCCTAGATATAACAATACTCTTTCCATATCTTTTTCTTACAGTTTGTTTGCTTAAGAAAAAATATGCTGTAAAGCTATACAGTATTTATTTAAAAAAGTAAGAATACTAATAAATCAAATATATGATTATATGATCAACCTACTTAAATAAACATAAACCACATATGCACAGCAAACCACTCAAAATCTCCATAATGTATAATGAAAAGTTTGTACTTTACCTTTAACTATATGGGATGGCTTTGATGACATAATTTTACCATCACAATCCAGCTGATAAGTCATGCCTGTTTCATCATCCTCACTTTTTGTTGTAACAGATACATCAGCCACTGCACATAATGAATTCAGGGCCACTCCACGGAAGCCATATGTTTGCAAATGGTCTAAATCGGAATGTCTGAAAAGCTTCGAAGTATAATATGCTTGAGCAAAATAATGTACATCTTCTGTTTTAATACCACTTCCACTGTCTCTTATTTCAATTTTAGTAAAACCAGAATTTTCCTAAAATAATAACATCTTATTAATAGACTAAGAAATAAATTATATTCATAATATTCTAAGTACCTATAAAAATTTTAATCATTCAACCCAAGTGGTATATTTTGATCCTATAAGATTTTATTTATTAAAGAATCTAACAATGTTTCAAATAATAAGAACCTCCCTTCATCATTTATGATCTTGATATTCAATTCAAGGATGTGTTTATCCTTAAAGTGATGTGGCCTTTCTTTCAGGAATGTGGAGAACCGACTGGCACTTCCAGCCTAATGTTCAATCCTTATCCTCACATGATGCATCCCGTTAGTAGGTATCTACCAGGCACTGAACGAATGAGGATGGGCTGGCAATTTGGGACTTTGCCAACCAAACTGTACTCTCTACTGGCTTAAACCACAAATATATATGATGGTACAACATCATGAGATTTCACACTGACTTGCATGTTGCCCAGTTAAACAAGGACCCTGCTGTTTTTGTCAGAGAACCTATTATAAACCTATTAAAAAAACTGAGACATTTGAATAACCAAACAAATATTTTTTTAATTTACAAAGATACAGATATAAACAATAAAATTGTCAAAATTATAATTATGGAAATGCCAGGATATTAAGATTTAGGTCAACCATGTATAGATATGCTACAATAACCCCCACAACCTAAGAAATAAAGAACATAATATTTTGCAATTACTGACAAACATTGCAGATTGTTTTATGTTTAGAGGATGATCTTAAAAATATTTACTAGAAGTGGCTCTACATTTATGAGACGATTCAAATTTATTTTCAGCAATTCCTTCATGACATCTACATCCCATTTTCATGCAGAAAATGAGTCCTGCGAAAGGGAAAATAAAATTCAGACAGACTTCAATGTTAGGAAAATTCATACAAAGTTCATCTAAATTTATGTAAAAAACATTCACTGAAGTCAGCGATATAAAGCTGATCCATACCAAAATGATGTTAAGGTAGACAAATATTTGGTATATTGAAGGAAACTCATTAAGGATCTCCATCTCATTATGAGAATTTGAATAAAAAACATTCAGGCTGATAAGGATTCTGTTTAAACTTGGGTAAATTATTATAGTTTCTGGCTATCTGCTCATCAAAGAGTAATCTATTCAAACTTTCTGAGGAACATGACAGCACTGCTCTGTTGGGGTGTGTGTGTTATTCTAATGAAAGGGATAGAAACAGTGTTTAGTTAAAAATTTAAATTTAATGAAAATTTTGCAGTCGATATTTCTCTAGTATTGTCAGAGCTACACAATGATCAAGAAACATTCACAAATATCTGAATGTTCATGAAAAAGTGGCTTCTTTCTCAAAAGAAAACAGTATAACGTGTAGCACTGTAAACAGAATATTTATAACAAATAAATGTTCACCTACTGAAATAACTATTTCCCAAATTGTGAACAATTAATATAGAACTGTTCTTGTTCAGACTTGGCTGGTGTAAAAAATCTTTGAAACCATTCTTTGAATAATCTTGAAAATTTAAACAAACCATGACAAAGAAGTGTCATTTCTTGCCATTTAAACTCATGTGGTAGTTATATCACGGTTACCTAATCCGGAGATTCTGTGGAAATTGACGTAATTCATAGATACTTCACATTTGACCTCAGACTATCGTAAAAAACCATATTGGCTAGGAATTCTTTATATACCAAGACTAGAGATGTCACTGTATCTTTCTTCAGTGGAAGAAAAAAATGAAGCTAGTTTCTGGAATTTTCAGGAAAGAAGAAAGTGGAAAAGTTTAACTTTCTCAGGATATGAGACATGCTTCTTTTGGAAATTATTTATTCATTTTTCTTTTGAGTAATGCCAAATTCTTTACTGTGACTAAGGTTTGTAATAATAATTATTGACCTTAAAAAATATTAGTTTTTTTAAATATTAGTCTTAACCAATCTCATTCATTACATTCACTTATCTTAGTCTTATAAATAAGACAAGAAATGCAATATATAAAAAAAAACATTTGTTTATTTACATAAAATTTTTAATTAAGAAGATTATAAGAGAAGATGTAGATGGTGGATGACATGCATCAGCAGAAATAGTTCTATAACATGAAGGTGGCTTCAAGACACAGCAAATTACAGGCTAATTAGTATCTCTGGAGTGGTGACTGAAGTATTGGAAAAATTGATTCAAGTGAAAATTCAGGAATGAATGGATGGACAGGAATATGATACTTTACAGGGTGCAGCATGGCTTTGTAAAAGGGGATCCTATCTGCACAATTCCCCAGCTAAACTGAATAACTGTTGTAATAAATTTGGTATGAAAATCAGCAATGACAAGACAAAGACAATAAAAATAGGCAGAAACAGTGAAAATATCAACTGCATTGTGAATGGAGAAACCTATAGAACAAGTGAAACATTTCAGCTACTTAGGCATAATTTTTGGTGAAGATGGAAAATTGAATATGGAAATAGACTACAGAATCAACAAATCCAGTATGTTAAGAAGTAAACTGAATACATTGATATCGAACAAGAGAGAAATTAGTAAAAACACTAAATTAGCTGTATACAAAACAGTGTTCAAACCGATTTTAACTTATTGACCCAAGAGCTAGGTTAGAAATAAAACACTTGACCAACAACTAGAGACCACAGATATGAGAGTCCTGAGAAAGATTAGGTTGTGAGCAGATAGCAGCAATGGCAATATCATATTAAAAAAGAGGATATTAGGAAAGAACTTGACATTGTTAGCATCCAGGAATGTGTTGACAGAGCTAATCTCACTTAAACAGGATAGAAGAGGAAAGATTAGCAAAACAAGTTAGGTTTGCAGGAAAAAGACCTAGCAGATGACCAAGATATAGGTGGATTGATACAGTAAAAAGTGCCTTAGAAGAAATAATGCTGGAGTCTTGACAGATAACAGATTGATTTGCAGGAAAATTGTTGATAGGAAGTTAGTAATGATGCAAGTCCTTCATGTAGTACTATTATAATACCCTGTAGACCCCTTGAGGGTACACGTCAGGAATTTGATGATGAACCATTCAGTGATGTCTGACCCTTGGTAACTTTGTAGGCAAGTATTTCCTGCCACAAAGTGTTCTGTTGATATTCATTTTACAGGGTAGTTCACCATTGCTATCCCCAACCCTCCCTATTATAGCTGATAAATCAGACATATGGCTGGGAAGGGCTGGTTTGCTTTTCTGAGAGAAGAAAAGCCCTCTACCTCTGTATGAGACCAGCTAACTCAACTTTAGTCAAAAGAGACCATATAAAGGTTCCTCACATCATGGACAGGAATCGAACCCAGGTCTTTCTTGCCAAAGGACTTTGTCTATACTGATTGATCTACAGAGGCTCTGTAACTATCTCTGGATTATACAGAAAGATGTTTGAATGTTCTTTCACTTGGTTACACTATAAATTTAAGATACCAAGAAATAATATTCTTGGTTTAATCCTTTATTCAAGTGCGAGAAAATAAAAATTTGAACATGAAGTAACATGACGACTGGGATGTCATTAGCCTCTACATACAAGCAGCTCAGTCATGATGCTCCTTCACACGCAAATTTTTATTTGCTTACAATCAGATAAAGGATTAAACCGAGAATATAATTCCTTGTCATCTTAAATTTATAGTATAACCAAGTGAAAAAACTTTCAAACATTTTTCTCTAATTTTTTTTATTAAGTATTTTAGTAATAAGGTGTGACATATTTTAATTACTTGTATATGGAAATATGACTTCTGCATTACTTCAACCTTGGTATCACTTCTGGGTCTGGCTCTCATTGATGAGACCTCAATAAAGGAGGAAACCGGTCTGGATAGTGGCCCCCTTCCCATAAAGCATAGCATTATACATGTCCATAAGGATATGTGCATTGCAATATGGGATGCTAAGGCAATTAATGTGTAGTCATTAGTCTGTATGTACAAGCGGCCCAGTCATGATGTTAATTCACATGCAAATTTTTATTTGCTTACGCTTGGATAAAGGATGAAACCAAGAATATAATTTTTTGGCATCCTCGATTTAAAAATTAATTAATTTTATGTTTCTTATACATCCTAAAAGAAAAAGAACAAATAATTACAAATTTGATGAAACATGGTGGTTAAAGTGTTTTAAGATATTTTCTTTCCTTGTGGTTATATTAGTTGCTTTAATATAATTTTTGTTCTAGGTGTTTATCGGAACTTTCCAGATCCCCCCTTATACTTAAAAATTTAGAATTTAAGAATGAATTTAAAAAAAAAAAAAAAACTTACTAATTTAATATCAATATTAGTTGCACCAGCATCTAAAGAGTTTTCAACTAATTCCTTAACTATATTTGAAACAGATGAGGCCACCTGTGAACTGTTGAAAAGACGAATAGTATCTTTGGGTAACCTCTTCAAAGTGGTACCATGAGATGCTTCCATGAATATGTAGACTATTTTTCTATGAAAATAATAAAAAATATTTTTCAATTAATCAGTAGTTATTATTATTATTATTACATAACACCTCCAGAGAGTCCAAACATTCATTGAGGGAGGGCACCTACTCTACAACTCTCAGTCTTCACCACTCAATCTACCAACTACACTGAACCACAACATTTTCACAGACAATCACAAACATCCATGCCCATGGTGGGATTCGAACCCTCAGCCTTTTGGCTGGAGAGCAGATACAATGACCACTTGGCCAACCAGGCCGGCATATTAGTATAATATGCTTTTATATGCTTTGTATTAGTATAATATGCTTTTATATGCTTTGTATTAGTATAATATGTATAATATTAAGAAATGTTTTGTTACTTAAGACAACAGGATATGTAAATGAGAAACTGAGAATAATATGTAATTTTTACAGTATTTCATTGTATATGATTTTTATATCATTCATATCATATATAGATGCATATCACTGATAATATATAACTTTGAATAAAATGTACATTGCAAAATATTTATTGAAATATTGATTTAAGTAACTTATACAGTGGTACCTCGACATACGAACTTTTTGAGAGACGAACATTTTTCATATCCCATTTTCACCCCTAGATACGAACCTAGACTCAAGATACAAACCTTGATGCTTTTCTTTTCAAATGAACTAAAGCCTGTTTTACATTATACTTTTTTTAACTTTTTATGCATGTTTAGCTGAGCACTCGCTGAACCGTCTCTAGTGTAATGATTGTTGTTACTACGTTGTATTTATCTGAAATACGACGAACACACTACACGTATTTGCTTTTTTGTGTATCTATTTCGGTATTTATGTAAACAAACAATACACTTCATGAAGATTTTTTAGGTTTGTATTGTACTGTATGTATTTCTTTTTATAAATGACGTTTTTATTATTATTATTTGACACCTCCAGGGAGTCCAAAGACTCATCGAGGGAGGGAACCTGCTCTACAACTCTGTCTCAACCACTCAATCCACCAACTGACCGCAACTACACCAACGCCATCTACCGCCAATAGTATTTCTACAGACAACACAAACATCCACGGCAGGATTCGAACCCGCAGCCTTTTGGCTAGAGAGCGGATAAGCTAACCACTTGGCCGGCCAGGCTAGCCAAAGAAAAGGGCCTTTTGAGATTACAAAAGTTTTTACTTGGCACTTGTGTATTTAGTATTTAGTGACAGCTTTAGTTCCTTCTGACACTGCGTGTTTCGCCAGCTCACCTGGAATCTGAAGACGGACAGCAGTTTGGATTTCCCGACTGGTTATGGTGGACCTTTTGTTGTAGTGGGAAAGACGAGATGATTCTGCAGCGATCCTTTCAAAGATATCATTGACGAAGCTGTTCATGATGGACATGGCCTTGCTAGAAACACCAGTATCTGGATGGCCTTGCTTCAATACCTTGTACAGGGTGTTCGGGATAAATTTGACAGTTTCGTAAGGAAAAAGAAAATCTTCTTTGTATCTATTAAATTTAATGAATTGACAAAAAAACATTACAGGCAGAGTTAATTACAATACTATCAACAAGATTTACTCAAAATAACCACCATTAGCATCGATCACAGCTTCAATTCTGCTTCGGAACCTCGAACAAGCTGATGCTACAGTCTCCCTGGGAAGGGCCGCAAAAACTGTTTTAATTTTATCCATTAACTGGGCTTTTGTATTACAGGAAGTGCGATTGGTGTCTTTTTCAACTGCGCCCCATACAAAATAATCCATGGGGTTAAGGTCTGGGGAGTTTGGAGGCCAAACATTTGGACTGGTGAAGTCGTAGAAATTTTCAGACAACCATTTTTGACTTTTCCCAGAGGTGTGGCAAGGGGCCGAATCCTGCTGCCATACATACGGCCTACCATTGGCTACCCTTGTTATCCAGGGCTTGACTACAGTTAGCAACTCCACGAACAAAACCCGAATTCCAATGCCAGGGTTCTTCAACACCTGTTCCTGCAGATTTGCGAGGAATTCTGCGGTACGAACGCAATCAGATCGTCTGCTAGGGATCTTTCTTCTTGCTACATCCTCGTAGTCACCATTGCAAGTCTCTAGTTCATGCCCGATTGTTTTTACTGTATTCAGGGAGCATTGGGCAGCAGTCGTAATATCCTTATTTTGATGGCGGGCACGAATCATCATGATACAAGTTATTCTCTTCCATGATTCAGGTGGGTTCCAGCTATCCATCCTTTCTGACATCTTGTATATGAATGAAGAAGGGTCCAAACTTTTAAATGAAGAGAAGTGTGTGTTAATACATGTAACTTACGGAAAAATATAATTAATTATAAATATGTCAAATTTATCCCGAACACCCTGTATATGTAGATACTGAAACTTTCCTTCCTCCTCTTCCTTTTCTTATCTCCAACACAAACATTCTTCTGAGCTTTTCCAGCTTTCTTGACAGCTTTTCCGCTTGGTTGTGGTGGCATTGCTAGAAAGAAAAAAAAAACTACACGGAAAACTTTACGACAACGTACTCTAGGCCTCCATTTTATTGTAGTGTTTTATTGTAGCTTCACGTTTATTTTCAGAATAATCCACCAGATAAGCATCATTTCACTGTTCAGTGTATTATTTCAACATGGGGCCAAAGAAAGAAGAGAAGAAGAAAATAACAATAGAAATTAAGAAAGAGATTGTGGAAAAATATGAAAAAGAAGTCAGGCAAAGTGATCTGTGCAAGCAGTATGACTTGCTCAAATCCACCATAGCTACAATTGTCAAGAAAGCAGATTTTTATAAGGAACTGAATGTGGCCAAAGGAGTATCTATCCTTTGGCCACATATATATAAAAATAAAGTTATGGAGGAAATCAAAACTTTACTACTCGTCTGAATCAATGATATGCAACTGAAAGGAGATAGTGTATCTCAAAACATGATCTGCTGACAAACTCAAAGTACTTACAACGATCTTTCGCAGAACTTGTCATCCACTAGCAGTAGCAAAGACATCTGTGAAGAGTTTAAAGCCAGCAAAGGAGGGTTTGAGAAATTCAAGAATAGAATCCATAGTGTTGTTAGACATGGAGAAGGTGCTAGTGCTGACAAAGAAGCCGCTGAAAGGTTTGTGAAGGAATTTCAGAAACCGATGGAGTTAGAAGGTTACAGACTAGAACAAGTTTTCAACTGCGATGAAACTGGGCTTTTCTGGAAGAAAATGCCTAAGAGAACGTTCATCACTAAGGAGGAAATGGCATTGCGGACACAAGCCAATGAAAGACAGACTAACTTTGCTTTTTTGTACCAATGCCAGTGGTGACCTGAAGATAAAACCTGTGTTGGTTTACCACTCTAAAAATCCTAGTCTTTAAAAGGCAGAAAGTTAACAGGCACAAACTCAGCTTTATATGGAGAGGTAACAGCAGAGCCTGGGTAACCAGGCCATTCTTCTGTGAGTGGATGACAGAGGTCTTTGCTCCCACAGTGAAACAGTATCTACAAGAAAAGGGTCTGCCTGAGAAAGTTCTTATAATGGACAATGCTCCAGCACATCCACCACAGTTAGAAGAAGAGTTTAATTTCATCAAAATTAAGTTCTTGCCTCCTAATACCACACCACTCCTACAACCAATGGACCAATATGTTATTTCCAACTTCAAAAAGCTTTATACCAAAGCTCTTTTCCAAAGGAGCTTTTGGAAGTTATCACGACACAGAATTAATCCTCAGGGAATTCTGGAAGAATCACTTCAATATTCTTCGTTGTTTGCGTATTATTAGTCAGGCATGGGAAGATGTTTCTGTGAGAACTCAGCCTGGAAAAAGTTATAGCCTGAATGTGTCCGAGGAACTGCATTGGAAGGATCTGAAAGCGAAATTGACACTGTAGATACAGTTGTCTCCCTGGGCAAGACCATGCATTTTGAAGTTTATAAAGCAGGCGTAGAGGAGCTGGTAGAAGACCACAACATTGAGCTGACCACAGAAGAGCTACAGGAGTTAAGAAGAGAGCAGGAAAAAGAAAGGGATGAGGAGGAAAAGCAAATGTCTTCAGAGGACGAAGAAGACAGCAACAAAAAGGGAGCAATTCCAACAAGTGATGTAAAAAAAACTTGCAGCACTGGGGAGAATTGCAAGAATTGGTTTAAAAATGGCATCCAAATCAAGGTGTTGTTTCTAGAGCCGCCAATATCTTCAATGAGAATGTCATTAATCACTTTAGAAGGGTGTTAAGGAAAAAACGACAGATTCAGTCAACACTGGATAGGTTTTTTAAACCTCCCTCACGTGAGAGACAAAATGAAGCAACTGATGACAATAAATCAAAAACTCCTGAACCACAAAACCAGCCACAAGAAAATTGATTTTTTTTACAATTTAATGGAAGATGACATTCATACTAATCATGTAAAACCAAAGATTTCATAAATAAAAATTAATATGTAATGGTATACAAAATGCATATTTATAGTGTAAAAATGCTCCTTCTCACTACTTCTCCATTTCTTTGCATTTTCTTCATTTAGTTGAGAATAGTTTTTTAATTTTTGAATCTGGGAACGGATTAATTGATTTCCCATAAGATATAATGGAAAATTGGGTTTCGAAATACATACTTTTCAAGATACGAACCGTGGTCAGGAACGAATTAAGTTCTCAAGTCAAGGTACCACTGTACTTCTAAATAAAGATTAGTACAAAACAATGTTCACTGAATACAATTAAAACTGCCTGTCCCTAAAAGGGGAAAGATGACTTTAATCTTCACTCACACAATGAAGTTACTCTGGATAATGAAGAAAACATATTTTGCTAATTATGTAGCATGGTATCTATTACTGTCCTATTTTAGAAAAAATTAAACTGCTCAACACCTTTTCCTTGAAGTCTATAAACATCATGTTCTATCAAAAACATTTCATGCTGACAGATATTTATGAACTTGCTTAAAAACTCTACACAATGAAATACTGTAGAAATTACATATCGAATTACTGATATGTCTCTTCAAGGGACGTACAGGATGTACGTTATTATATATTATCGTGATTAAATTTACTTGGAAACTGAGTAAGAGTGTAGTTAGCAAGGATGTTAGATTTTTGATTGAAGAGTGATAAATGAATGGAATAGGTCGCCAGTGTCTGTTGGGAGTGCCATGCCATGCCTGTAAACGAGTTCAAAGCAAAGTATGATAGACACTGCAAAAATTTAGGGCCCTCCCTCGATGAGTCCAAGAACTCCATGGAGTAGCCTGTAATAGTAATAATAATAATAAAAAAATAAAAATGATACTCATGTTAACCAGCTCTTTTGATAAACAGCAGTATTCTGCTCCACCCACTCCTTTGGTAAATTATTATTATTATTATTATTACGGGTATCTCCATGGAGTCAGTAGACTCATCGCGGGAGACCCAAACTAGCAAAACGATATCTGTCATATCTCTTCTTGAATTCATTTACAGATGAAGAGCTCACAACAAAGTCAGGCAATGAATTCCACTCATTCACCACCCTCCAGGCAAAAAACCTTGTTCTGACACCTTTGTTAACCACACTCTTCTTTAATTTCCAGAGATGACCTCTTGTTCTTCCATCACTATCACACAGCTGAAACATTTCCCCTGCATCAATCCTATAAAAACCTTTTAGTAATTTGAATGTTTCTATCATATCCCCTCTTCTTCGCCTATCAGCCAATCTCTGCAATCCACAAGCTCTCAATCTATCAATGTAGGGAGCATTTTTTATATCACTCACCAACTTGGTCACTCTTCTCTGAACCCTCTCCACAGCCTCCTCATCTCCAAGGAATCCAGGTGACCAGACCTGAGCACAGTAATCCAAATGTGGAAGTATCAATGCTTTATAAAGGGGAATAATAACCTCTTTATCTCTGGATGTCAGTGTGTTCCTCAACAACCAAGTAATCCTATGTGCAATCTTGGACACCTTAGCAATGTGTCCTCTGAACTTCATCTCCTTATCTACCAATACCCCTAAGTCCCTAGCCTCATCAATCTCTTGGAGTACCTTTCCATCTATGTAGTACACAGCTGGTAATCTTTTAATCCCAAAATGCAAGACTTTACACTTTTCCACATTGAACTGACATCCATTTTCTTTTGCCCATTTTACCAGCTTATTTAAATCCTCCTGCAAACTTTCAACATCAGCTTGATTTTTTATTGCACTAATTACACCATAACTTTGTCTATCCTTAAGAATGCCCTTCACCTAACCTGTGGCAGGTTTGAATTCCACTGTGGGCATGAATGTTTGTAACTGTCTTCATGTGAGAAATAAATTTCATCAACTGATGTGAGACCACATCCCACTTATTGGTTAGGCCTAAAGTAGTTTGAAAAAGTTCCTAGTTGTTTCTAAAACAGTCTCTGGATTATGTACAAAATAAATAAAAATACCAAAGATTTACAAAATTAATAAAAATAAATAAGAAATAGAAAAAATAGAAAAATCTTTAGCCTACAAACATAATTAATGTACTATAATTTTTATAACCTTTCCTGGGTGGGAGTCACATAAAAAAATAAAGCAAAATAAAAAACTTGACTATTTCAGATTGATACATGCTCTAACCAAATACCTGAACTAATACCCATTAGAATGAAGGCCTCCATCCATCATTATCATTATAGGCCTCCATCCATCATCAAACCTTGATTTTTCAAGAAGTATGCCAAGTTAAGAAATAAATAATTTGGGAAATCTCAGGTGGCTTGAAACCAAAATTCTACAGTCCCACAGAGCAACAAACACAAAAATGAAATTTGTCATGGGCCCAACATGCAGTGGAAGTGTGTTGTACCTATAACCAATCATATGGATTGAAACCATGCTTTGCTACCAGTCAGTGGCCAAATTGGTTTGAAAGCACCAGTTCTCATCTGATTGCTGAAATTAGGCAAACCTAAGCCCAGTTAGTACTTGGGAGGATGACCACCTGGAAACCCCTGGGTGCTGCTGGCATGAATTTTCGATGAATATAGGGTTGGTGAAGTGGATAAGAGGGTGGTTGATGGAGAGATATCAGAGAGTAGTTATTCAGTAGAGTAAAGAAAAGGCCTGCAACCATCCTGCAGGACTCTGTTCTTGGGCCATTACTATTTAATTTGTACATTAATGATATAAGAACTGATCTGAAAGGAATTGTTCAGTTGTTTTCCAATGATGCACAGTTGGGCAGCTCATCAGATTACTTGGTTACTGCAGAATACTTTGACGAGCAGAGACAAGCAGATTATTATTCCTCTCTATCGAGCCTTGATAAGACCCCATCTTGACTACTGTGTGCAGATCTGAGTACCAGGGTTTCCTGGAGATAAGGAAGAGGTGGAGAGGATCCAGAAGCTAGTGACCAAGATGGTAGCAGGTCTATGAAATGAACCTTATGAGAACAGGTTGAAGATTTGTGGGTTACAGAAACTGGTTGCCAGGTGGAAAAAGAGGTGACATGATTGAGCCATACAAATTACCAAAGTGTTTTTGCAAGATTAATTCAGAGGAAATTTTTCAGAACAAGTCTGGTGGTGGAAGAATTAGGGGCCATCCTTAGAAACTAAGTAAGCGTGTAGTTATCAAGTGTATTAAAACTAGGTTTTTTGCTTGGAGAGTGATGAATGAGTGGAATAAGTTGCCAGAGTCTGCTGCAGGTGCCATGACTGTGAACAAGTTCAAAGCAAAAGTATGATGGATACTATGCAAATGCTGGATAGTGCTTGACATTATATTTTGGGTCTCCCTCGATGAGTCTAAGAACTCCAAGGAGTAGCCTGTAATAACAATAATAAACTTCAAAAAAGGGCCAAATGCACAAAACCTGTACCCTGCTCAAATGGCTGTTGAGCCTTTTGTTACCTTGCCAAAGTCACTGGGTGCAACCTGTGCCATCCATGTTTCTACCTCTCCTACATCTACATGGTCACCCAAAAATGAGGCTGCATTCTGAAATCATTCTCCAACCCCTGCACACTGAGTGATCGAGGCAAAGTACTCCCACTTTACTAAGTACTACTTTCTGAATGCCTCCTCTAATCTTTTGTCAGAAGGATATATCAATCAACTATTTAACTATCTAGAAGCCCACCAATCTCATTCACAGCCCATCCTTGCCAACATCACCCATCTATGAAACCAATTTACGGAAAGATCAGTGAAAGCTAAATATCTAGTGACATTTTCAATGAATTTTATTGGTAATGCTACATAATCATCATCATCATCAAATTCCTGCCACGTACCCTGAAGGGGTGTACAGGATAATCCTACTTCTCAAATTATCATCATATGGTTTACCATCCATCCTTTGCAACTGGATTGCCAATTCCTCTTTTCCATTTCCCCACCAATGCCAGAGTACTCCAGAATACTGTATTTTCACCCATACTCTTTCTGTCATTCATAAATAACCTGTCAATAACCTCAAATGTTAATCATACTTTTGCTGAGAGTATGCTAGCCATCACTTTCATTTGACAAAGCTTGCAGTATTCATATATCCCAAACTACAAGATCTTCAACAATCATGCCTTTAATCACTGATCTAGCCACATTTCGGTGAGGTTATCATTATTTATATGGGCACCCAATGGAGTCAAAAGACTTATCCCGGGAGACCCACTCTATCTATTAACATATCATATCACACATCTCCGTAAACCTATTCACTATTGGGGAATTCACAACCACCACTGGCAATCCATTCCACTCATTCACCACTCTCCAAGAAAAACCTAGTCTGCACACACTTACTAACCACACTCTTAGATAGCTTCCAAGTGTGACCCCTTGTTTTCTCCCTACTCCCCATGTATTAAAAAATTTCTTCTCTTCAAAAAAGGGCCAAATGCACAAAACCTGTATCCTGCTCAAATGGCTATTGAGCCTTTTGTTACCTTGCCAAGGTCACTGGCTGAAATTTAATTTTTTAGTCATCCCTTTAGTAACTTATAAGTTACTATCATATCCCCTCTCCTCTGCCAGTCAGCTAAATTCTGCAACCCACACATCCTCAATCTATCCTCATAACATTCCACAGATCTGTCACCAGCTTTGTCACTCATCTTTGAATCCTCTCCACCTCCAGATCCCCCCAGAAACGCAGGTGACCAAACTGGTGCACAGTAATCAACATGTGGCCGAATCATAGTATGAACATGTTTCAGCATCCAAGTAATCCTCTAAGCTATTTTACCAACTCTTGCAATATGTTCATTGAATTTCATATCTCTATCCATCATCATTCCCCAGATCCCACAGTGATATATCCAATATCACATTGATATTTTTCAATATACTGAATACCTCCAGTTCATCTACCTGAATACTCACATCAATCTGTCACCCCAGCAACTGCAAAATCACTACCCTTGCATAGCAATTACTTGGTAACAGAACTATTTTATCTGCTTCTGTCACTTTCCTACCATCAGCACTGAGAAAAGTTAATTTTCCATAACCATTCTTTCTCTTACTTGCTACGTGGCAAAAAAAAAAAAACTCTTTTGGATTTACTTTAGCCTGCTTAGTTAATTTTCTCTCAAAATTTGATTTCATCTTCCTTACCATACTAGTTACCCTTCTTGCTTGTGCTTTATAACTGCTCATGGACAATCTGATCACCTTGTTGTTTATGTTCCTTCCATAATGCTTTCTTTTTTTGTTAGCTCCTGATTTTATTGCTGGTCATCCACTTAATACCTACTCGGTTTATCCTCCTGATCATGGGTATGCACCCTGATACTGCCTCGCTCAAACAATCCTCGACTATTTCCCATGCACTAATGACATTCATTTCATGTAGCTTCTTATGCTATGACACTGCTCCAAACTGTCTCCCAAGTATGTCATAATCACTAGCTTTGTAGTTCCACATAAACCATTTCTTGACTGAAATTTCCATATGTTTAGCAACCTCCCAGAACAAGACTGTATGGTTCTTTCCCCCATTCATAGGGAGAGTTGCTAGTGCAGTTATAGATATGCTATTACCAGATCCAACACTCTCAAACCCATGGTCCCTTCCATCATGTGCTGTTTCAAGTAATTATCCCTTAGTAACTGTATAAATTCTATTTCGCCATGTGCCCTTTCATCCTTCCAATCTATATCGCCATAGTTGGAGTCTTCCATTAAATTGCTTGTCCTGCACTCATTGTGCTACTCTACTGATGCATGTCATCCACATTTTCTTCTGGACCCCCAGGTCTATAAGAGCAATCAATAATATATTTTGTCCAATTGACTTCTATTTCACACCAGACAGTCTCAAATGAACCATTTTCATCAGTCAGATCTACAATCTCCCTTAACTTCTATTTTCGTTGGTTGAAGTTCTTCAGCTATTGCTAATAATATTTCTCCATATTTTAGCATTGGTCAAGTTGAGTTGACCAATGCTAAAAACGCCTCTCCTTTATTTCTGATCATTCGAGCATTTGTATATGTGTGTTCAACATCCTCTTAGCACACAGTTATCCTTACATAATGTCATTACCTGCCGATTCTGATTCAAAACCTGGGAAACTACACCCAGCTCTTTATAGTCATTCCTGCACTAATACTTATTTATCCCAGGGGTGACTACACACCTGTTTGATTACTCTCCACCCCGCCCAATAACTTTAGTTTTCCTGGTTTTGCACTTCTAAACTCTCTAAGCACCTAACTCTAAAACAATTTAAGCAGTCCATCAGGCATATACAAGTCCTTACATCCATTAAATTCACTCCACACACCTATAAACTGCACACCATTCCTCCTGCACAATTTTCTCATTGACAATCATGGCCCTTCCCATGGTTATAGCAACTATGTCAATTTCATAGCTGCAAAACTATTATCCTGCTTTATTTCTTGCAAGAAACACCACAGTTTATGTTCCTACAGCTTTGCTAATAACCAGGTCTCCTTATAATATACAACTCCTGACACTTTGTAATCCCAAATCTGCCCCACTTTAGAATACTGTTTTCACATTTGGGATGATATGTCAAAAATCATAAGAACACTCACTGCAGTAGTGAAGGAAAAGCCAGTTAACTGGTGACCCAAATAACACTTACCACTGCCTCACAGACATAACATTTTGTCTTACGGGTCTTCTACTGATATTTTCAAAGGTGTTGTTCGGATAAACTTGCTGACGCCATTCCTCTACTTTCCCTCAAGTCTGTAAATACACTGGCAACTGCTGATCAATGTCTAGGCCACTATCCAGCTCCAAACACATTAAAAGTAATCTCTCATCTGCTTTCATTCCTCGTACTTCTATGATCTGGAATAGTCTTTCCTCACAGTTTTCAATAATTAAATCTTCCAGCTGTTAGCATATCAAAGAAAAAATAAGGAAACTATTAAAACAACAAGTTCCTCATTTCTTCTTCACCACTTGCTCACACACACACACAGTACTTGTGTTCTGTTGGTTTTTCCACCTCTCGTATGTGTGAAGAAGACTGATATAAAAAGGAAAGAAGAGAAAGAAAGAAATGCTAATGGTACCGAATTGGCAAGGGCAATAGCAAATGAAAATTATGCAGAGATTCTACAGGATTCATTATGCTGACACTGTGGACAAAAGGGGGTCGGCACCAAAACACGTCTCTATACTTAACACCATTAGACTGGCAATGTGTTGCCAGTTCAAGTGCAGGATTATGCATTTTGGATGAGGAAATTACAAGCTGTGTATTATATTAATACAGCTTCTTTTCAGGCTAGAGATCCAAGTGTAATCATGGGCATGGATGTGAAGCCCAAGGATCATTGTGAAAAGAAGAAAAAAAAAGTGTACACAAAGATCACTTGGATGATAAATGGACGAGGAATGTTGGTTATGAACATGGAGAGAAAGAAAAGGGGGGGGGGGGGGGTAGGTAAATGCTTGATATGAAGAAGCCTAAGGTCCTCAGGGTTACAAAATTTGGATGCTAGATTAAAAAAAAAACAGAGATACGAGTATTTTATGGGATAGATTTATAATTCTTTAATACATGATTGAAGAGAAAAGCACAGCGAGAGGTGAATACTGAAATAGAATTGAATAAGATTACACATATTCAAATATTGATATTTAAAATTATTGATATTTCCAAAAATTGCATATCAAAAACTAGATCTAAACCTTATCAACCGCTGACTCAAAAGATATAGATTCTGTAACTATCTATGCCTATTTATTTATAGACTATAAAAACGTAACTTAAGATGTCAATAAGCAATATCAAATTATACGAAGGCTTTTTACAAAAAATGCGCCATATATATGAACAACTACGCCCTCTTGAGCAATAAAATTTTAAAATCTTTCAAAAATTAAAACTTCCAAAAAAATTTTAATGTTCGTCGCTGATAAATAAACGAAATCAATTTATTTCCCTATTTACTGAAATCAATTTCAGTATTTCTATTAAAAACAAAAAATTCATGGAAAGCCAGGAATACTTGGAAACTTATCTTTATATGCAACAGCATTTGACCAAGTTATTTTAAAAAAATAAATAAATAAAATTAGCTAACGCCTTTTTATTCCCGTATAGGGAGCAGGCGAGGCCATTTTAGCCCTATCTAACTTTTGGAGACTGAATGGGCAGTTCAATCTCCACTGGTACCCAATCAGAGATAGCTGGCCCAAGGCCATCACTAATTAAGTGGCACGCAGTGAAGAGAGACGGCCCTATATGTGTCGCCATCTCGTGGTCCCTAACCCTAACCAAGCGCCGTGGTGTGCAAACACCACATCCACTGAGCTACACAGGCTTCCTTTATTATTATTTTAAAAAAAAATGTATTTTTCTATTTTTTTTAACGGTGCCTCCATGGGGTTAAAAGACTCATCGCGGGAGACACGACATTGACACAGTAACCATTATTTACACAATACCTGTCATACTTCTACTTAAATTCATTCACAACCACCTCTGGCAAAGCATTCCACCCATTCACAACCCTCCAAGTAAAAAATCTAGTCCTAACACCCTTGTTAACCACACTCACACAATCTCCAGGGATGGCCCCCGTTCTCTCACTTCATGCACTGGTCTTAAAAATATCATCAGTAACAATCCTGTAAAATCCCTTTAAGAATTTAAATGCCTCTATCATATCTCCTCTCCTTCATCTATCAGCTAGTTTTTGGAGCCCAAAGATCATCAATCTATCCTCATAGGGAACATCCCACAGACCTGCAACAATCTTTGTAACTCGCCTCTGAATCCTTTCCACCACTTCCCCATCACCAAGAAATCCAGGCGACCAGATCTGTGCACAATAATGTTTGTTAGTGTGTTCCTCAAAAACCATGTAATTTGATGTGATGTTTTGGCAATCTTTGCAATATGCACTTTAGACTACAGTTCTCTGTCCACAATAACTCCCAAGTCTCTTGTCTCGTCAACTTCTTGCAGTTCAGTTCCATCAATATAGTAAACAGCATGTGATCTCATACTCCCGATGTGCATCACCTTACACTTAGCTATGTTAAACTGACAGCCATTTACCTTAGTCCATACCATCAGCCTATTTAAGTCATCCTGCAAGATATCTACATCATCTGAATTGAATGTCGCTCTTCCTAATTTTGCATCATCAGCAAACAAGTGGATATTTCCTTTCAAAGTATTCCCAATGTTATTGATATACAAATTAAACAATAGAGAACCAAGCACTGAACCCTGAGGTACACCACTAGTCACCTGCCTTCTCCTGGACTCAGCTGCTCCATAAACCACTCTTTGGTATCTATCCACCCTCTAATCCAAATCCACCACCTTTGGATCCATACCCATTTGTTCTAATTTATGCAACAGTGTTCCATGTGGAATCCTGTCAAAGGCCTTTGCAAAGTCAAGCAGTATCACTCAGTAAGGATTTCCTTTATCCAACTCAATTTTTACTTTATTATAGAAAGTAAGCAAATATAGTAAGACCTACCCTTCACAAAACCATGTTGCCCCTTATAAAGTATCATATTGCTCTCCACCCAGTCCTGAATTCTAATTTTTATCAATTTCTCCAAAATCTTAACCACCACTCCAGATATATTGACTGGTTTATAATTTGCAACCTCAATCTTAGAGCCTCCCTTGTGCAATGGAACTATTTTCTCCTCTTTCCACTCTATTGGCACTTTACCAGAACTGAGGCTTAAATTAAACATCCTGGTTAGAGGAGTTGCTAATTCTCTTCCAGATATACCCATTCTTAATAGAATATTCAGCACATCTTACAATCTCCAGTTCAAGACCACATGATCGCTTTCCCCAAGTGGAGATTACTTATTGATATGTTCTCCGATGTTATGACCAGATCTAACACTCTAGATTCTCTTGTCCCTTCCATTACATGCTGTCTCAGGTAAGTATCTCTTAACAACTGTATAAATTCCATTTCCTTTGTTCCTTGTGACCATCCCTTCCCCCAATCTATGTCCCCAAAGTTAAAATCCCCCATAATAATTACTTGACCTTCACTCATCATGCTAATTTGCCAATACATGCTATCTGCATTCTCCCTTATTCCTCCTAGATTATAGCAACAACCAATTACATATTTCGCCTTGTTAATCTCTATCACACACCAAACACCAAACAGATCCGAATGAACTTCCCTCTACATACCTGTCACAGTGAGGCACTTCTATCTTTTTTGGCTTCAATGCTTCGTCTATCAATAATACCCCCCCCCATTCTGTCATCTCTGTCCTGCCTGAAAATACTGTACTCCTTACATTCAATCCCAATAACTATATCATTCTTAGTTAACTAAGTTTCGCTAATTCCTATCATTTTGACCACGTTGTACTAAGTAATGACAAAAATTCTTCACACTTATTCCGAATACTTCGAGCATTGGTATACATAAACTGCAATACTCCATCCTCCCATAATCTCCCTGTGTGCGAATTAGTCCACTCTGTATACCGTTAATATTCTGAGAACAATTAATCCCAAATTCACAGCGATTAATGACCTTAGTACTATTACAGCTGATTCTATCACCCTGCCTCCCTAGCACATCCCACCATTTCCCTGTTTTTGACCCTTTACTCTATCCTTTATCAATAAATGTTCTAAATGTCAAGCTGCTAATCCATTTAAGTGCAAACCATCTCTCTTAAAAAACTCCTTCCTTTTATCAAACTCATCCCAGACATTCATAAAATGAATATTCAGTTTCATTTCTTTGCCAAACCTTTTACACAATCTTGACCCCATTCCATTTACTATAATTGCTCTTCTGTTCAATTCATCATTATGAAATCGTGGTAGCACACTCATGATCTTTCCACTCTCACTCTTTGCATTCATTGCTATCATTAAATCCTTCAAATCCTGTCTTACAGAAAATCTTTCGCTACCTAGATCATTCGTCCCTATACTTGCAATAATCTCACTCGCTCTACCTTTCTGCAATTTCACAGCCCCAGTTATATCCTTAATCTTTGACCCTGGATAACACGCTTTAATTATTCTAACATACTTCACACCCTTAATTATAGAATCCCCATACAGCACAAGAGCTTTTTTGCTCCTTTTAAATTTGACATCCTTTACCCCCCCCTTCCCCCACTGATGCTTGTTTTTGTCCCTGATCTTCTCTCACATTCTTTAGTATATCACTCAGCAATCTCTGTGTATCTATTTCTGCACTATTTATTCCATGCACACATTCACTTCTGTCATTCTCATACCTTGTCATTCTTAACTCCCCCATACTTTCTATTCCATAAAAAGCAATAGAACTTATTGGAATTCTGAAAGATAGATTACACAATTTGCTCTGATCAAAATTATAAAATATATTACAGGCATTTAAAAATATCCGTTCCTTTGTTTCAGGAGAACTTGCACAACACAGTCTACTACACATACCTGTCATTCTTAATCCTCCCATACTTTCTATTCCATAAAAAGCATTAGAACTTATTGGAATTCTAAAAGATAGACTATACAATTTGCTCCGATGAAAATTATAAAATATATTACAGTCATTTAAAAATATCTGTTCCTTTGTTTCAGGAGAACTTGCACAACACTGTCTACTCCACATGCTTCTATCAGATACATTGGGATATGGCTGTATAAAACATGTAAATTCCCTATGAGACTGATGGCACCTAACTGCGAAGTCTTGATGATCACTTAAACTTGGGACATTAGACAAACCAGATGTATCATCATATATTACACTAAAACTTCGGTGATTATATGAGTCAATTAATACAGGCAGTTAATTATTATTATTATTGTTGTTGTTGTTGTTGTTGTTGTTGCATGGGCAACTCCATGGAGTCTTAAGAGTCATCGTGGGACACCCAAAATATCAACATAATATCTAGAATACCTCTCCTTGAAACATTAACTGACAAAGTACTTACAACTGACTCAAGATATCGATTCCATTCATTCGCCACTCTCTAAGCAAAAATTCGAGTCCTCAATACCATGCTACCCATACTCTTATCCAACTTCCAGGGAGGACCTTTTGTTCTACTCCCTCTAGACAAATGTTGAAACATTTCCCCTGTATCAGTCTTATAAAATTATTTAATTAACTTAAATGTGTCTATCATATCCACACTGTTTCGCCTATTCAACCAACTTTCGCAATCCACAAAAGCTCAATCTGTCCTCATAGGGAGCATTCCACCGATCACTCCCCACCTTGGTCACTCGCCTCTGGATTCTTTCAACCACTTCTTCATCCCCAAGAAACCATGTGATCTGAGCACAGTAATCAAGATGTGGTCGTGTCGATGTTTTATAAAGAGGAAGAACTCCATTATCTCTATTTGTCAATAGCTTCTTCAATAACCAAGTTATCCAGTGAGCTACCATGGCTACTTTAGCAATGTGCTCCCTAAACTTCTATCTACTACTCACCCGCGAATCCCTACCTTCATGAATTTCCTGGTGTATTGTTTACCAAGTGTGGTATACATTATGTAATTTTTCTATCCCAAAATGAATATATTTACACTTTTCTACATTAAATTGACATCCTATGTTTTGCCCATACTCTCAGCATATTCTAATTATCCCGAAAGCTCTCTACATCACCTTGATTAACAATTACCCTATCCAACTTTGCATCATCTCCCTTCAAATTATTTCCTATATCCTTTATGTACACATAAAACAACAGTAGTCCAAACAGAGAGCCTTGTGGCACACTACTAATCACCTGCTTTCTCCTGGATTTTGCTTCTCCATATATTACTTTTTTGTACTTCTTCATCAGTCCACCCTTTTATCCATACCCATTTATTAGAGTTTGCATAATATAGTTCCATGTTATATACTGTCAAGCGCTTTTGCAAAATCAAGAAGTATCGCTATGTAGCACCATTCTTTATCCAATTCAATGTGAGCCTATAAAAAGTTAATAGATTACAAAGGCATGAGCTACCCTTCACAAAACTATTCTACCCTTCATAGTGTATCATACTCATATCCACCAAATCGCGAATGCTCTTTTGGACCATCTTTTCCAGCAATTTTATCACCACTCCTGAAATACTGATTGGTCTATAATTTGCTACTACAAACTTAGGTCTTCCTTTATGCAAGAAATTATTTTGCCCTCCTTCCATTCTCCTCGGACTTTGCCAAGCTGAGACTTAAAATAAACGGCATAGAAAAAGACCTGCTATATTCCTGACCATTCTCTTAAAATACAAGCCAATATTCCATCCATTCCAAAAGCTTAATTGCATAAATTGCGTTATATAATTCAGTTCAGATACTTCAATATCTTGAGTAGCTCTAATTCAACTACCTCTGTTTTCTTATCAGTCCCCATCACCTGTGTAATAATAATATCTTCACTCTGATGAGATACCCTTGAAAAATGGTCACTCAGTAGCTCAACAGTCTCGTCTGCCTCTGTTACCTCCCTACATTGTAACTCGTTAAAGTTATCCTTCCATAGTTATTCTTGTAACATTACTTGCCACATAAAGAAAAAATTCGTTGGGATTTCCTATCTTTTATTATCTGATTTGTCCTTCTTTACTATCCTGGTCACTTTTCTTGCCTGGTACTTGTATTGCTTATGGGTTAGTTGGTGACCTATGTCGTTATATAATCTCCATAACATTTTCTTTGTTTGCAGCTCATGCTTATTGATTCTACTTATACATTTAACTCCTATACTATTTACACTCCTGACTTTGGGTATACTGCTGCGCCTCCAGATACCACTTGACTATCCTCCTTGCACTGTGAACATTCTACGCATACAGATCTGTATGCCATTGTAATGTTTCAAGCTGTCTCCTACGTGTATCATAATCCCTGCCTTATAGTTTCAAATACAGTATATCCCTTCTTAACTGGAACTTCTTCATGTTTTATTATATCCAAAGCCAAGACTAGGTGATCACTTTCCCTAAATGGAAGCAATGCAGCCAACTCAGTTGTGGATATGTCCAATGATATAAGAAGAAGCTCATTCTTGTACCTGAGTCGCTTCCATCACATTCTGCTCAAATAATTATCTCTCTAAGTGTATACATTTCATTTTCTTCTAGCCATGTGCTCTTACCTCCTTCCAATCAATGTTTCCGAAGTTGAAGTCACAATAATAATTACTCGACTTGCACTCACTGTACTAATCGCTGATGCATATTTTCCATATCATACCTAATGCCTCTTGGTATACAGAAGCAACCAAATATATATTTTCTCCTATTGGCCTCGATCTCCCACCAAATAGATTTAAAAGAACTGCCATCTACTCGAATGTATCCTAATCTTGTTGGTTGCAATTCACCTGCTATCATCGTCAGTACTCTACTCCCTATCCTGTCTACTCTCTCCTCCCTGTAAATCTAAAATCCATCACATTCTATCTCTGTAACTGTGCCATCTGCATCTGCTGTTAGCTAAGTCTCACAAATGCCTATAATGTTTGGTGAAATTGCACATGCCAATGCCAAAATACTTCTCCCTCTTCTTCCAGATACTTTTAGCCTTAGTATATAGAAACCAGTATCATCCCCTTAGACACCCAACCAGCTTTACATCCTGAATTGACTACCTCATTCGATATTTTTGCCTCAGAGTGGTTTCCACATTTTTCCATTATTCAGACGTACATTCTCTTCATGGGTGCCATCACACACACACACACACACACACACACACACACACACTCGTCGTCTGCATCTGCCTTAATTGCATGATTTTTCCTGACTTTCAGCTTCCACACTTTCAGTGAATAAAGCTTTCTCCAAACGCTTAACTCTGAGTCCATTAATGTGCAGTCTATCAGCATTACTAATCTTTCTGTCCATCCAACTCAGGTCATAGGTCTACAAACTACATCATTCCTTCACCACAACCTGTGTATTTATTCATTAGCTATCACTACCTTCCTTCTTAGTTTGCCTCTATCATAGCGTTGCAGAAGACTCACAAACTTCACTTCTCGCTCTTCTTTTTTCTTTTGCTTCTTCCAATAACTCTTTCACATCCTCCCTCATATAATATCTCTAAACTCTCAGGTCACTAGTTCCAAAAACAATGAATTCTTTCATCTTCCCTTTCTGCATTCTGACAGCATTATGATTATGATTACTTTGGCCAAAAGGGAAACTAGATTGTGTAGCATTTTCATAAAGAGCTCCCCTTATTATGTAATCGGCGTAATTAATTTTTGCTTACGCTCCTTCTCTGGATTATTCTTACAATTTTCTTTATGGAAATAAAATAATTAAATTCAAATGACGCTATGTGTAGTTGGTTGATTGAATAGTGGAAACGGCAATTAGAATACTCTCCCTTAAGTCACAGACTTCAAAGTCTATACAAATAAAAAGTTCGGAAGATATAGATAGGTTGACAGAGTGTGACAGAAGACTCCAACTTAGTTCAAAAAGAAGATATCAACACAACAAAAATGAATGTGAACCATCAGATAGATGTAATTACACCAGAATACATCAGTAATTATACTTTTGAATCGCTTGATTCATGGAAACAACACACAGTACAAGCGAGAGGTCTCTCAATCTTGCATATTAACATCAGAAGCATCCGATAACATTGGTTATTGTTACAGGCTTATCTGAGGAATTACCCTGATATTATTGATATATTGATTCTAACAGCAGTATCCATAAATAATGACGAAGCGACTGCTTTCCAAATTCCAGGCTTCCAACAACATAGATCATGCCGACAAACAAAAAGAGGGGGTGGAATATTAATATTTATCAAACATAAATTAGTAGCAAAAAAAAAGGCCTATCAGTTTGAGCATGCTGAAACTCTTTGCCTCGAAATCACTAATACCACCAATAGACAGCATCCCATAATACTAAATGCTATTTACAGGCCAAAAAACTTAAACATGCTAAAATTCTTGCACGAACTCAATTGTTGGCTTTCACTCCAAGAAATATGCTCAACCGAATACCTAATGATAATTGGCGATATAAACATAAATATTGCCAACGAAAACCAGAACAACACTGTACAATACCTAGACACACTATCCATGTATAATCTAATACCAACAATAACATCATGTACTAGAGAAGAAATATTCGGAAATACTATCACTGGCTCCTGTCTAGATCATATAAACGTCCGAGCACCACCAAACTGTTACATTGCATCAGTCATAAAGTGCAAAGCAGCAGACCATTACTTCACCGCTCTAAACATGCACACAAAGACAATATCCATGCAATGTCCCACAGAAGAAAAGCGACAGAAAACAATAATAGACGAAGAAATAGTCAACCATGAAAAAAGAAAAACAGACTGGGAACACCTGGCATCAGATTCAGCAGATATCTTATACAACAACAATAAACACACACTGGAGGGGATACATATATAAGAAAGCCGCAAAGAAAGTCAGAATTCGTTCAAAAACAACACAAAATCCTTGGATAACACAAAACTTAATCCTAGAAATTGACAGAAAGGACGCTTTATGGAAAGAATTAAAGCGATATCCAAATAACACAGCTTTAAAAACTGAATTTAGGATAACAAGGAATCCCCTTACAACACAAATCAGAAATGCAAAAAGAAGCTACTACAGAGACAAACTAACCTCTGCACAAAACAACATGAAACAAACCTGGCATCCGATCAATGAGATTCTAGATTGTGTTCCCAACATCACCGCCTCCGAAACCAAAAAACACAGCTTCATGAAAGACGCAAAACCTATCCAACAACTAGAAAATGACTTTAACCAATACTTTGCACACTCCATCCAAGAACTGCACAGAAATATTCCCCTAATCACAAAACGTGACCCTCCACTTGGACCACAATCAAAAGAGACATTATGGTTCCCAACCATAAAAGAAGTAGAACTTCTCTCTGAAATACATCAAATCCAACCAAACAAAGGCGCAGGAATTGTTGGTATAAGCCCTAATGATATCAAGCAACATGCAACTAGCTTAAGTCCTATCCTACTAAAATTAATAAATAAAATATTTAAAAGAGGACAGATACCAAGTATGCTAAATCACACCCATATGCAAGCATGAAAAAAAAATCAGCAATTACAGACCCATAACACCGTTACCAATTATCAATGGAATTATGGAGCAGATCATACTGAAGAAACTCACAGCATACACAGACTTTCATATTATCCCCAAAACACAATATGGTTTTCAGAAAAATAAAGGAACAACATCTCTCTTGGAAGACTTTACAGACGTAATTAATACCGCCTTAGACAAAAACAAAATTGCTATGGTAGTCTTTATTGATCTAACTAAAGCATTCGATACACTCACACATCAAATCTTGTTAGAAAAGCTGAGGCATGTTGGAATAGATGGACCTCTGCACAGGTGGTTTACAAACTACCTTCAAAATAGAAAGCATATCACACGTATCGGGTCAAACCGCAGCAGAGAGTTATCAGTAACCTGCAGAGTACCAGAGGGAGCTGTACCCAACTCTATTCAACATTTACACGCACGATATTAATCAGCTACCTCTCAAAAGTAAGATATTCCAATACGCAGACGATACAGCTATAATATCCATCCATAATAACGAAAGCATAGTCCAAACAAATATGCAACATGACATAAATCTGATCATAGACTGACTCACGAAAAACTCCATATACCTAAACTCAGAAAAGACATAATTAATGATATTCAGAAATCCACTGACCCGACCAGTTGATAACAAATATATAACCATCCAACATCTACTTTCCAACCTAAAAAACACACAGAACAGCAAAACCACTACAATCACTCAGGTTGAAACAATACTATACCTTGGAATTTACTTCGATGCAGATATGAACTGGAATAGCTACATAAACCATCTACACAACAAACTCCGAACAATAACTGGCAAACTCTACAGGTTAAAAGACAGTTCCCACACGCCCTAAAAATACTAATATACAAAGCAATATGCCAAAATATACTAAGATACGTTATAACAATGTATGCTTTCTGTGCACCCTACAAACTAAATAGATTAATGTCGCTACAGTAGAAAATGATAAAACTGATATTTGGGAACAAAGAGACAATAACGACTTTATATACGTTGCAGTGTCAGAACACAAAATACTGACAGCAAAACATTTATGTCACTATGCAGCTTTGCTAAAACATTATTTCGATTCCAACTACAGGACAGTCAGAAATACATACCGTATAACAAGACCTCAGACGACTGATCATATCACATATAAATACAATAATCACTACGGAAAGGCCACGCGAAACTTCTACATCCCAGACATGATAAACAAATTACTTTTTGAATACAGAAATATTACAAACTACAATAGCCTGAAAAGAGCTCTAAGGAAATACTATGAACAAGAAACACGCACCCAAAATACCATACAAACGCAATGAAACACAATATATACGTTCAGGCATCCACTTCCGCGACGCATCAAGACATTCCAAGTTGTCATGTGTGTGTGTGTACGTGCTCGTGCGAATTTCTCAATCAACAGCTGCAGTGGAAATCAAGCCAACTAAACATAGATTTGATTTCATAGCTTCCCAGCACAGCAAATAAACCAATAAATAATAACTGGTGTCATCAGGGACGGCTCTACCGATGGTGCAAGACATGCATTTGCACGGGGTTGCAAGTTTTTTGGGGCGGCAAAGTTGGCATAAACTATACAAAAAATAAGGGAGAAGGGGCGGCAAAATATGCTACTGCAAGGGGCGGCAAAATTCCTAGGGGAGGCCCTGGGTGTCATCCTCAGATAAGCTCACAAATAAGCTTCGAGGATGAAAGCTGAGAAAATACATCTCATCCAAGATAATAAATAAAAAATAAAAAAATGAAAAAATAAAAATAAATGTATCATATATAATCAAATGCATGCAATGTACGTATCACATGTAAACAAATATATATCATGTTGTATCATATGTAATGATGTGTATGTAATGTATCTATCATATGTTATAAATTATTATAATTATTATTGAGAAAAAAATTATTGTTATTATTATCAGAATACATGAATGTATCAAATGTAAAGAAATGTATGTAATGTTGTATCTTACGTAAACAAATGTATGTAATGTTGTATCATAAGTAAACAAATGTAAGTAATGTTGTTTCATATGTAAACAAATGTAAGTAATGTTGTTTCATATGTAATCAAAACTATGTAATGTATGTATCAAAAAAAAAAAAATCAGCTAACGCCTTTTTATTCCCGTATATACGGGAGTAGGCGAGGCCATTTAGCCCTATCTAACTTTTGGAGACTGAGTGGGCAGTTCAATCTCCACTGGTACCAATCAGCGATAGATGGCCCAATGCTATCACTAATTAAGTGGTACGCAGTGAAGAGAGACGGCTCAAATGTGAAGCCATCTCGTGGTCCGTAACACAATATATTTAATGTCTGAAATAATGTGGGTTCTATGGTCGATTTTCTTGAGTTTACAGGACGAAAAACCAGAGTTTCCGGGAGGAAAAACCTGCTTGCCCGTGCCAGAGATCGACTAACTCGGGAACCGGTCGAAAAAAGGCTTAGAAAAATTTCCTCTAGTCGCCGACTAGACTCGAAACCAAGACTTCCTTCGTGCGGCCTAGCGCGGTGGTGTGCAAACGCCACATCCACTGAGCTACACAGGCTCTAATGTATGTATCATATGTACTAAATTATTATTATTGTATTATTAAAAATAAATAAAATTTATTATTATTATTATTATTATTATTATTATTATTATTATTATTATTATTAATTTATATAGAGAGCGCTTTAGCAGCAAGCGGTTGCAAGCATGATATTTTGATGCTCCCATATTTTAAGTTGCAAAGTAAATATTTTCTTGTGAATTAAAATTTAAAGTACATCAGTGAATTCCGTTCTTCAAGACGAACATATTGATATAAAAACTGTAAGTATCTGTTAACTAATAAGTAAAATAAAATTATTCAAAGTTCGAAGTATACGTTGGTCAACTACGCGAGAAGAGAACAAAGGAAGTCGCCATATTAGATATTACAGCAAGATCGTCAAACAAAAGTATGAAGTGCTACAAATGCCAAGAAGACTTAACAGGGGAAGAAAACCACGTAACATATAGGAACTGCTAGAAAAACATACATTTTCTATGTTCAAGATTGCCTGAGGCTACTTGGCAGCTAAAATCAAACAAGAATCGTGACGAGTGGAAATGTCCCCATTGCAGAGACAACAAAGGAATGTCGCCTTCGACCGCAGGCAGAAAACAGCACATGCAGAAAACAACCGCAGGCAGTAAACAGCAACCAACAACAGAGGGAATTAAAAACAAAGAAAACAACAACGGAAACCCAGGTGAGCCAACTTTAAATGCATTACTTGAAAATAGATTGCAAAACCTAAAAGACCGTTTAATCGATTTTATTGGAAAAAACATACCGCACAAATTACAGAAAAATTCAACCAATATGAGGAATTTATTAAATTTAATAATAACTCGGTAGAAGGTGTATTACAGACCGTTAGAGAAATTAAAAACTGCATTAAAGAGCTAACGGAAAGACAGCATCATTTAACTAAAGAGACAACGGAACTACGGCAAGAACTAAACTCATTAAAGCAAAGTACGAACTCTCAAACCAACAGCAGCACAAAAATGGTCTCCCAGAAATAGCTACAGAACATCTAAGAGACACCGTAATACAACTAAGCCAAAAAATAGGCTCTCCCATTGAATCAAGAGACATCCAGTCAGTGCATCGGTTACCACAAAAAAGGAAAGGAAAAAATAATACCCGTCCTTCTTCCGTAGTAGTGCGACTCACCAACAGCCCAACAAAAACTACACTTATAAAAGCTAGCAGGATTATAAAACCAGTAGTCAAGGATCTGAAAGGAGACCAAGAATACCTAACGCCATATTATCAGAAAATATTCTACCAAGCAAGGAAAGTAAAAGCAGAAAACAATTACCAGTTTATATGGATAAGAGACAGCAAAATATTTCTTAGAAAGACACAAGACGCAAAATCAATCGAAATAAAATCCGTAGACGACCTCAACAGGCTGCCACATTGAAAGGAATATTGACAACTTGTAAAGAAGGAACAGCACACTAACCAACATGAATGCAGACATAATCACCACGGAACATGATAATTGCCACATTCTGAAATCAATAACAGAATGGAAACAAGTGACAATCCCCAAAAAAGGACTATCTATTCTCCACATCAACATCAGAAGCATTCAAAAATACTGGCTGACCCTGCAAGCTTATCTGAAGGAAGATATAGACGAAATAGACATTTTAATACTGACTGAAGATCTACGACAAACGAAGAGGCCACCTCCTACCAAATGCCACACTTCCAACAACACAAACACTGCAGACAAACAAAACGAGGCGGTGGTATAATAATATTTACCAAACATAAACTAGAATACGCAGAAAACATATGAATCGAAATTAAAAACATCAAACAAGAAAACTCCCTGATATTAAACGCAATATACAGACCACCCAACTTAAGCACCACAAAATTCCTAGAAGAACTAAACAGATGGCTTTCAGCGACAAAAGTAGGCACCTCAAAATACTTGATAAACATTAATAGGAGACATTAATATAAACATTAGGAACATAAATAACAACACAGAACAATACCTAGACCTATTATCGGCATATAACATAACCCCATCCATACAGTCGTATACACGAGAAGAGATAGTCGGAAATACAATAACCTCATCCTGTATTGACCATATAAATATAAGGGCCCCCTCCAAACACCCACACAGCAGCCCTCATAACATGCAAACTGGCAGACCATTATTTCACAGCATTCAGTTACACACTGAACCAGAACCCATAAAACTCACTGAGACTACAAAACAGTATTTTAGCATTCTAAACGAAACAATAGGAAACGATGAAATCAGAAAAACAAACTGGATGCAGATAGCATCCTTAGATCCTGTTGAAGCTGTATATACAGTAATAATCTTAAACTTGCATTTAATAAAATACATAACAAAGCATTAACAAAAATAAAAATACGCCCCCGAACGAAACAAAATCCATGTATAACAGACAACATACTAACAGACATACAAAGAAAAGATGCCCTATGGAAACAACTTAAGAAGTCGCCAAACAATATCGCTTTACAAGCTGAATACAAAAGAAAACGGAATCTCCTAACAACACAGATTAGAAGGCAAAAAGAATCTATTCACAGCAACAAACTAACAACAGTTCAGAATGACATAAAGGAAACCTGGCACCTGATTAATGAAATGCTGGACAATATACACAGAACCACTGCCTCAGAAACAATAAAACATAGCTTTGCCTGCGACCCCAAATCCCTCAAACAATTGGCAAACAACTTTGATCAACAATTCGTGAACTCTGTCCAAAAGCTACAAGAAACAACCTTTCCTCACACAAACGAACATCCTCCACTAGGTCCATGAGCAACCCAGTCGATGTGGTTCCCCACAGTAACAAAAGAAGAACTATCACTGGCAATTCAACAAATTAACTCTAACAAAGGACCGGGGATAGATGGAATCAGACCAAAAGACATCAAGAAACACTCAACCAACCTACTTCCAGTTATACAAAAACTGTTAAATAAAATCTTCGAAACGGGACACATACCTGAAACACTGAAGACTGCACAAATCACACCCATACACAAACAGGGAAAAAGAACCATTATAAGTAATTACAGACCCATCGCCACGCTGTCGGTAATCAACCAAATCATGGAACGCATCGTGCATCAGAAACTATCCACATAAGTTGAAAAATTCAAATCATATCAAAAACACAATATGGCTTTCAAAAAAAATAAAGGAGCAGCAACACTCCTGGAAGAGTTCACAGATCTAATAAACACTGCATTGGATAAAAACAGAATAACATTAGTGGTATTCATTGATCTAACAAAAGCATTTGACACACAAAACCTTGTTAACGAAACTAACCCATATCGTAATTGGAGGTCGTCTACTCCAGTGGTTTAAAGCATACACGAAAAACAGAAAGCACATCACACGTATAGGATCAGCATACAGCAAAGAGGTACATGTAACCTGTGGAGTACTGCAAGGAGCTGTCCTATCTCCCATTCTATTTAACATATACACTCACGACATAAGCCAACTCCCCCTAAAAAGTGAAATATTCCAGTACGCAGACGACATAGCGACAGTATCCATTCACAACATTGCAAATATCGCTTACACAAATATGCAACCCCGACATCGATCAAATCACTAACTGGTTAACCGAAAACAGCATATATATAAATCCTGGAAAAACAAAGCTAATGGTATTCGAAAACCCCCAAACCCTGCTCATAGAAACTAAATATCTCACTATCCAACATTCATCCTCCTGTACACAAAGCACAGAACCTAAAATCACAACCATCACAAAGTGAAGTCCTAGATAGATTGTTGTTTTCACAACACGCTATCTAGGACTACACTTCGATGCTGATCAAAGTTGGAATAGCCATACAAACTACCTACATACCAAGCTTAGGATAATAGCAAGCAAACTATACAGATTAAAAGACATTGCCCCAACCCACATAAAAATACTAATCTATCAAGCATTTTTTGAAAACATTTTAAGATATGCAATCACATCATATGCATTCTGTGCAGACTACAGACTTAACAGGCTACAATGGTTGCAAGATAAAATGGTTAAACTGATATTCTGGGAACAACCCACTCTTATGCAGGAAGAACCGACAAAACACAAAATATTTAAGGTGAAACACTTATGCCACTACACAGTCATGTTAAAACATTACTACAGCCCAACATATTGAGTAACATATAGAACAACATATCAAATAACAAGACCACAGTCAGCAAACTACATAACCTATAGGTACAACAATCATAATAGAAAAGCCACCCGAAACTTCTACGTACCTGACATGATAAACAAACTGCCGTTCGACAACAGAAACCTAGGAACATACATAGAGCTGAAACAGGCGCTATATAAATATTATAGCGAGAATGAAAATTAGAGCAATTCCTGTTTCTCTCCCCCCACACACACACACAACGCACACACACACAAACCTATGACAAAGCTCCTCTCAAAAACCATCACCACAAGAACACAAAGAAACAAACATACCATGTCTAAATCCAACCCTATTTGAAAAAAAAAAAAAAGTTAAACTATAATAGCAGTCGAAGTCTTTCAAGCACGTACCAACAAACAGTAAAATCAGCACCTGGCTTGTGACCAGTATAGGAACATAACCATGAAACCACCACCATCTATCATCTATTATCTTCCTCAGATGAGCTCTGCTAATCTTCGAGGAAGAAAATTATTAACTTGCAAGTATCTGTTATTCACAATTGTAATGTGTTATAAATATTATATATATATATATAATTATTACAGCAGCTATGTATGCAGTTTATCAGAGACATAAAAAATAATAAATAAATAAATAAATATATTATTATTATTATTATTATTATTATTATTATTATTATTATTATTATTATTATTATTATTCTATATTCAAAAATTCTGTATAATATTTATTGTAAATATTAGAAGAACATGTGTTGTAAATACATAATACAGAGGCAAAAAAGTATTTTTAAAAATTTTAATTGAAATCCAATGTAGAAAATGTAGCACTTTGTGCTGAATTCTGTAAAACTATAAGTTGCAATGTCACTCAAGATGTTTATTGTATGTGTAAATATTTTAGCAGATCAATAAAAATATCATCATATCAAAAAAAATATATATCATTTTTATTAATCAACAAGTAATCAAATGCAGAAATTTGTATGTATAATCACCCTTTCTCAAACTTTAAAAAAATAAAAAAATTTAAAAAAATAAAAAAATAAAAAATTATACAAAAATTTCTGTATAATCTTCATTGTTAATATTAGAAGAAAATGTGTTGTAAATACATAATATAGAGGCAAAAAAATACTGTTAAAAATTTTAATTGAAATCCAAAGTAGGAATTGCAGCACTTAGTGCTGAACCCTGTAAAATTATAATGTGCAATGTCACACAAGATTTGTATTGTATGTATAAATGTTTTAGCAATCAATAAAATATATGTTAAAAAAATAATTATTATTTCAGTACCCTTCATGGAGTCAATGGACTCACAGTGGGAGACTCACTCAACCAACGACATGCATCCAACTCCTTATAATAATAAAGCCGTTAGTGGGCTTTGCAGCTCAGTGGAAGTGGTATAGTGGTATTAAGTCTGTCTTTGGAATGTATATTCCAAAGACAGACTTAATATTCTTCTAATAACTTAATAACTTCTAATATTAATAATTAAGTCTTAAGTTAAGTTAAAGTCTTCTTGCTGAGGGGAGGAACTTTTCTAAGCCTTGCTTAGACTGGTTCCTGAGTAACTTGATCTCTTACTCCGGCTAACGTTTTTTTTTTTTTTTTTTTTCCACCTGAATACTCGGGTTTTTCGTCCCCTAAATTGAAGGAAATAGACGTAGAACATAAACTATTCAAATAGTAATATATCCTGTTAGGGTTATGTTCCGAGAGATGGCAGCACTTGTTTGCCAGTCTTTTCATTCGATCCCTTTTCGAATAAGAAATAGTCTTTAGCCAGCTATCTCTGATGGGCTACCGTGGAAACTGGACTGCCTACTAAGTCTCCAGAAGCCAGATAGGGAAACAGGCCTCACCTACTTCCTGTAAGAGAATAAAAGGCGTTAGGAGATCATTATTTATTTATTTATTTATTTCTATTTTTATTATTATGAACACTTCCACTGAGTCTGTAGACTTATTGCAGGAGATCCATTTATATTCTGAAAGCCAAACACTAACAGTCCTGAGAACAATATCTGCCATACAGTGCTTTGAACTTATTCACCGACAACCGATTCCACACATTCACCATGTTACAAGCATAAAAGCTTGTCTTCTTTCACTGCCGAAGTAAACTTTTTCTAAATTTCTAGGGATGACATCTGGCTCTTGACATATGACTCATGTAGTGAAATTAATCAATTTCTATAACTGAGAAAATTTCAGTCTATCCTTAAAAGGGATATAACATAGCCATGCCATCATCCATATGGAGTCGTAATAAGGCTTCATAAAGCATAAAGGTTTCATGATCTCCATAATCTGTTGCATAAAGAAAGCTCTGAGAGAGAGAGAGAGAGAGAGAGAGATAGCAACTTATCGATTGATCAATAATATCTCAGCGGTGGTGTCAGAGCATTGGAAAAGTTAGCTAAAAGGGAAATTTAGGAATGGATGATAGAAATCGGATATTATGTTGGGGAAGTTGGTTTGTAAAAGTTAGGCCATCCATCAGTAATTTATGCACAATTTATAATAAAATAGCAGAGCTGAGTGAAATAAGGAAAATGCTAGAGAGAACTTCATTATATACATTGGAGCAACTGGATTTATATGTGAAACTGATGAAATGTGTAAAAGGATTGTTAATCGATAGATAACACAGAGTAGTTCATAGAGGAATTTAGTCTAAGAAAATCTATGTGAAAATGAATCTATTTGAAGATGAAAATCTGCGCATTTGAGAGAGAGAAATTCGTTACATACATTGGAGCACATTAGTTTACATGTGAAACTGACGGAGTGTATAAAAGGATTATTAATCGTTAGATAACACAGAGTAGTTTATAGAGGAATTTAGTCTAAGAAAATCAATGTGACTAGCGGGAAGCAGCCTCTTAGGATTACTTGACTCAGTTTCGATACCATAATAAATGAAAGGTAACCAGAAAACTCATGAACAGTAAAAAGCTCAGGAAAGAAAGGTGAGCAGCATGACAAGTAAGGCAAAATCAGATTATGAGAAGAATCTAGCCGAGCAGCCAAAGGAAATCCAAAAAGAGTTCTTTCGTTACTTGGCAAGTAAGAGGAAGAATGAGTATGAAAGATTAAACTTAATGAGTAATGATGGTCATGAGGAGACAAGCGAATAAAATAGTTGAGTTACTGAGTGACCAGTTTGAAGAGATATATCATTCTAGTGAGGTTACTGCCTTAATGTATGTGGCAGACACTAATGTGGGAACAGACGTGGGTGAATTGGAAGTTCTTAGGATATTGCAGAAAATCACTGTAAATACAGCTGTGGGAATAAATGAAATGTCAGTTAGAATTCCGCGAGAATGTGCAATGGAACAGACAATGCCTTTGACCAGGATATTTAATTTAAGTCTCAGGTCTGGTCGAGCTCCGAGGGAGTGGAAGGAGGACAAAATAATTCCTTTGCATAAGGGGATTTTAATACTACAGTAGCAAATTATAGACCAATCAGCATCTCACGAGTGGTGGTAAAAGTACTAGAAAAATTGGTACAAAAGAGAACTCAACAACAGGTAGATAAAAATATTATACAGTATGAGGGTCAACATGCTTTGTGAAGGGTAGATCATGATTTAGTAATGTACTAACTTTTATAATAGAGTAGCAGTTGAGTTGGATAAAGGAAATGCTCACCGATCATTTTGCAAAGAATCTGACAAAATACATCATGAAAACTGTTATGCAAAATAGAACAAATAAGGATGGATATGACACTTGTTAAATGGATCACAGCATGGCTGCTGGACAAATATCAAAAAAGTGATATAGGGCCGAATCGAGGGAAAACGGATGACTATTGGTTTGACACAATGTTCAGTGCTAGTACTATTGCTGTTTAATTTGTACATAAATGATACAGAAAATAAGCTGAAACGAAATATTCCGTTGTTTGATGACGATGCGAAATTAGACAGAGTAATAGTTCATCAAGGCAATATGTGGAGCTTGCAAGATTACTTAAATAGGCTGAGAGTATGTGCAAAAGTTAATGAGTGTCAGTTTAATGTCGAGAAATGTTTTGTTATTTATCCCAAAATGCATAAGTTATGCATTTTAGGATAAATAGATTACAAGCTGTGTATCACATTCATGGCACTGTACTCCAGGAAATAGATGAAGCTAGAGATTTTCAAATGGTGGTGATAAACAGAGAGTTAAGGTTTAGAGGACATATTGGTAAGGTAGCCTATACTATAACTTGCTATTGAAGAACACATTAACAAGTAGAGAATAAGGAAGTTGTCATTCCTCTTTATAAGGCTTTGATACGCTCAAATCGCGATTACTATGCTCAAGTCTGGTTCCTTGGGTTTCTTGGGGATAAGAAAACGGTGGAGACGATTCAGAGGCAAGTGACCAAGATGGCGAGTTATTTGTGGAATGTCCCAATCAGGATAGATTGAAATGTGTAGATTGCAGAAGTTGATTGACAGGAGAAAAGAGGGGTTATGATAGAAATATTTCAGTTGCGCTTAAAGGGTTTTAAAGGAAATGTTTCAGCCCTTGGCTAGAGTGACAAGAACAAGGAGTCAATCCTGGAAGTTTGAATAAAGGTGTGGTTAGTAGGGGGTGTGAGGACCAGATTTTTTGCTTTGAGCATGGTGAATGAGTGGAATGAGTTGGCAGAGTTAGTTGTGAGTGCTTTGTCTGTAAATCTCTCTCTCTCTCTCTCTCTCTCTCATTTTCCTTTTTCCCCCTTTCACCTTGCGGTGCCGAGGGTTTATTAATCATCGGACCTCAAACTGTTCACGGGATAAGGTGGTCAGCCCTATGTATCCTATGTCCGTAGTGTTGAGTTCTCAAGTCCAGTTTGTCTGCTTTGGGGGATGAAAAACCAAGGATAAAATGGGAAAAAATCTACTTCCACTCTCAAGACCGACTAACTTGGCTATGCCTGAAGAAGATCTTTCAGCTCCTCATGTCACCGACGGGAATAGAACCTAGGACACTCCTTCCCAGTTCACAGCCACTAGGCTAACCTCGCAGACTTGTCTGTTAATGGGTTCAAGAAAATGTATGATAGATTATGTGGATAGATTAGAGCTCCCACAATGAGTCTTTAGACTCCATCTAGATGCCTATGTAATAACAATAAAAAAAATCAGCTAACGCCTTTTATTCCCGTATACGGGAGTAGGCGAGGCCATTTAGCCCTATCTAACTTTTAGAGACTGAGTGGGCAGTTCAATCTCCACTGGTACCCAATCAGAGACAGATGGCCCAAAGCTATCACTAATTAAGCGGTACGCAGTGAAGAGAGACGGCTCAAATGTGAAGCCATCTCGTGGTCCGTAACACAATATATTTAATGTCTGAAATAATGTGGGTTCTACGGTCGATTTTCTTGAGTTTACAGAACGAAAAACCCGAGTTTCCGGGAGGAAAAACCTGCTTGCCCGTGCCAGAGATCGACTAACTCGGGAACCGGTCGAAAAAAGGCTTAGAAAAATTTCCTCTAGTCGCCTCTAGACTCGAAACGAAGTCTTCCTTCGTGCGGCCAAGCGCGGTGGTGTGCAAACGCCACATCCACTGAGCTACACAGCAGATAATAACAATAATAATAATAATAATAATAATAATAATAATAATAATAATAACAATAACATAATAATAATAACAGTAATAACAACAACAACAACAACAACAATAATAATAATAATAATAATAATAATAATAATAATAATAATAATAATAATAATAATAATAATAATAATAATAATAATAATAAATAATCCTTTTGGGTATTTTTCTTGCAAAGTGCCCTCTGAACTACTATACTATTCAGAGTTCACTGGCACTGCATATCCCTATTTTCTTCAAACTCATTTGCATTAGTGTAATACGTGGCTAGTAATCTTTTCATTCTGAAGTGCATCATACTCTTACAATTTGCCACATTAAATAGACAAGCGTTCTTCTTTGTCCATGCTCTTAGTCTATGAAATTGTTCTGAAAGATTGCTACATCATCATCATTGACTATTGCCTACCCAATTTTATATCATCAGCAAACTGAATTATTGTGGCCTGATATCACATCGAGGCACATTGCTAATGGCATATGTTTTTTGGACTCCATTCTTTATAAGCAATTCTGATTCTCAGTTCATAAACCACCATTTTATCCACCTCACTTGCTTCATATCCAAACCTATTTGCTCCAATGTATGTAAGGGTAGTGTCCTATTTGTAATTATAGCAGTATGATCGTTAGTCCATTTTCCTTATCCAACTGAGCTTTCTCTTTATTACAAAAAAGTGCACAACTTTTTCATGCATGACTTACCTTTTAGAAAACTAAGCTGCTTCCACACAGCATCCGAAATCTATCCATCCATTCCTGAATGTTGTTTCTAACCCACTTGTCCAATATTCTGACCACCTCTCCTAAGATGTGAACAATCGATAAATTGCTTCTTCTTCTTCTTCTTCTTCTGCTTCTTCTTCTTCTTCTTATTATTATTAGAACCTCCTTTATACAATATATCTATTTTGCCCTTTTCTTCACCCTTGTGACTCAACCAGAACTGAGATTCGAAAAAAGAAAGAAAAGAAAAGAAAATGTGGTGAGAGGGACTATAAGTTCACTAGCATATCATCTTCATATGAAAGCTGGCTTCTGTTTCAATGCAGCATTTATCACATCTATAACTGCAAAATTCCTGCCTGGAAATTTTGCAGTTACACATTTTAATTAATAGAATTATTTGGACTCATTAATTGTATTAATTAATTGAACAATTTCTGATATGTCACTCACATCCCTAGTGTACTATTAGCATTCATCAATATTATTCTTCCACGGCCGTTTCTTTTACATGTCACACAAACCTTTGGCCACTTACCAATTGTTCGCTCAGATAATTTATTTTTACATTGTGATTTTGTCTTCCTTTGGTAAGGAAGTTCAAGCCAGAAGGGTGAGAAATTTGGTAATTTATCACCCTTCTGGCTTGTACTTTATACTTCTCATGAAATTACTGACAACATTCTCTTTAAAGTTCCTCCATAGGCCTTTCTTTTTTTAGCAACTGCTGCGTAATGAAGCTACTCATCCGTTTAATTTCTAACTTATTTATCCTCCTAATTGCAGGCACGCAGACCTTCCTTCAAAGCCACCATGGCTATTTCCTATGCACTACTAGCAATCTCTCTTATCATACGACATCTCACGTGATCTCTTCCAGCTGTCTCCTGATATTTCATAACTACTAGCTCTGGAATTTCACATGTAATTCTTCTTTAGCAAGAATTCCATACGTTTAGTCACCTTCAAGTCTAAACTACATGATCGGTGTCACCAATTCTCAGTAACATATGTATCTTGGTTATAAAAAAAAATCTCTTAATACATTCCCAAAAAGCAGCATTCTCATTACTTTACAACCTTCCATCACAAGCTTCCTTAAGTAACTATTTCATAGTAGCTGCATAAATTCCACTTCCTTTAACCTTTCTTTCTTGCAATCTATATTTCCATAGCTGCAGTCCCCTATAAGAATTAAATGACCTCTACTCATTTTATCTCTCTCCCTCTCATACTAAATGACTCAAATTATACTGCTTTCCATTTTGCTGACTTCCTATTAGACTTTATTCTTTCTGACTGCAACTCACAAACTATCATCATTAAAAACTGTCTCTCATTTTGTTTGCTCTATCGACCCTGAAAACAGTCTTCATATACTATACCAATAACGTTATATTCTGTAAGCCACACCCCACTAATACCAATAATCTATGGCCATAGAGAATCATCATGCCAAAATCTATTCACTCTTGCTTTGAATTCGTCTGGAATTAGTGTACATAAACCTGAGTTGCTTCCTGGGATCACAACTTCCCCAACTCTTTGTTCTGACCACATCAGATTAAAAAAAAAAATCCGCTAATGCCTTTTATTCTGATAAAGGGAATACAACGCCGTTTTAGCCCTCTCTAACTTTTAGAGATTCAAGGGAAGAAGTAAATCTTCACGCCTCTCCACTACCAGTAATTTAAATGGCTTCCAATCATATATATATATATATATATATATATATATATAAAGCATCTTGGTGGAGTGCCTCAAGGATCGCTCCTGGCGCCGATACCTTTCTCGATTTACATGGCAGACATCCCACATAACCCGATGTCATCTATGATTGCTCTCTATGCCGATGATGCAGCAATACTGGTCACATCGCTTAAACCGCATCTTGTTACAAAGAAACTACAAGATAACCTGCTGAAACTGGAACACTGGTTCTCCATTTGGAGACTACAAGTAAACCCTCAAAAAAAGCAGTGCTCTTCTGTTCACAAAAAATTCAACATCTCCCAAAGAAGACATCTTTCTATTTAACATCAGGATTCCCTGGAAAATAGAAGCCAAATATCTCGGCGTACTGCTAGACAGAAAACTAACCTTTAGCCCGCATACAAAATCCTTATGTGCAAAGGCATCAAAAGTCATAGCACAGCTTTACCCTCTTATCAATAGGAACAGCAAACTAGATATTAAAATCAAATTACTCCTCTAGCAGTTCATGATTCGTCCCTTTATCACTTATGCATCCGCCGCCTGGAGGAGCCATACTTCAAACTCAAATATCCTTATCCTTAAACTGCAAAGACTGGGAAAAAAATGCTTACGCATGATCTTAAATGCACCATGGTACATCAGAAATGTTCAACTTCATCGAGACAAAAATGTTCCTTATATCTACTCTTTCTTGCAATCAATGGCAGTAAAGTTCTTCTCAAAATCGTCCTCACATCCAAATAAATTAGTCCAATAAGCAGCAAATTATGATGAATCGGAATTATGCAAATATAGACGACCAAAGGCCATTCTAGTTCCCTTTCAAGATATATAACTTGCCCAACTCGGGCTGAGCACGTAGCTCATAAACTTTTCCCAACACAGTAACCTTATCAAATAGGCAGGGATTAAAAGCATTATGCTGCACCCTTATAGACAATAACGTTCTGCGATCAAGCATTTTACTATGTACATTTAAGAAATCATCACACTTCTGTTCTACTACACTATTCCTAATAGTCTCAATGGACCGAGCCCTTAATTGATCAACACCTTTCGAGACAATCTCTGAAGCAACGTCATACATCTCATCATTCCCTGAACCTCACACCAATTGTGACCAAATTCGGAAACCGATTGTCTAGATCTCGTTTCCCTGCCAAGATCTACTCTATTCCCCAGGCAACAGGAATTCAAGTCTCTCACTACCATTCTCAATCAGATGGAGACCATCTTCAACTAAAACCCCTCTCTTAACCCTCGAATTTTTCCTATAGATCAATTTATGAGATCCCTCTACTTAAATATCTTTCCAATTATAGTATTCATAAAAAACATCCTTCTGAGCTCCATACTATCATACATAGGTAATAAACTTATAATTCCACACATAGTACTTCACAGCTTTTAGTAGCCTCTCAAATTCTGCTATAACAGTCAATTCATATGCACTTTTTCGTCGATCCACAGCATCAGTCTACTTATTGTAACATCTCTCAAAGAGAACATTATCACTTCCACTCTTCCACATAATGGTCACTGAATTAGAAACCTTTATGGAGATGTGAGTAAATGTCACTTGCGCAGCGTATATGCAAAACAGTTGGTAATTGCATCCCAGCGTATGTGAAAAATAGTTGGTCATGTGAATCACCACTTGTTCTAGGCAAGTATTTAAGAAATTGGCTGGAGCCACAATTTCGAAAACAGCAGAGTTGACTGATTTCTCAAAAGGTCATATACCCTGGGTGTTTAATTACTAGAAAGATAATCCAAATTGCTTGTCTAAGAGGCATAACTGTGATCCTAAGAGACTCTGTCAGGAACGAGATCGCCGTCATCTGAGAAGGTTTGTACAGACAAACACAACTTTCTGTAAGGAGCAATTGAACAAATCATTTAATGAAGATTGTTCTCGATACATATCTCAATGAAATGTGTGGAGGAAATTGAAGAGGATCAGCATTAGCAGTCTAAAGCCTATATGGAAACCACTTATTCCTATGAAGTTTCTAATTAAGTGGCCAGTCTGTGTGTATTCGAAATTACTGCTACAATCATCTCATCTCATCTGCTTGAAAACGCGTTGAGTCCACTAAGAAGAAAGGTTCTCCACTTAACGCAATATTTAGCCACATCAATCATGACTCTGTAACTGGGTAGATGGGAATGTTCTTTCAGCAACTTTATCCAAGTACTTCTTGGTCTGCCTCTAGGTCTTTTTCTTCATATATATCCATTCAGAGCTAAATTTGGGAGTCTATGAGGGGCCATTCTCTGAATATGACCAGTTGATGCTTAATGACTGTGTCTATTATATTATCTTGGAAGTTTAAATCTATTTTGACTTGATCATTAGTATTGTGTTGCATCCAGTGGGTGTTATTAATTTTTCTGAGCTATTTCATTTCGAATGCTTGAAGTTTCTTGATGGGTTGTTGAGTTAATCTCCAGGCTTCTGACGCATAAGTAGCCGTTGGGATAATAATTGTTTTATATAATTTTAAATTTAGACTCGTTGGGATTTCTTTATTTTTCCATATTTTTTAATTTATTCATGTTGGTCTAACATAGGTTTAGCCTGTGCTTTACTGTTTCCATATTGTTGAGGTTACTAGATATAAGACGGCCAAGCTAAACATATTTATTAACTTGTTAAAGCAGGTGATTTTCGAGATTTATAGAAATATTTTCTTCTTCTCTACCTATCTTCATTATTTTTGCTTTATGATGATATATTTTCATACCATAAGTTTTACAAGAGTCATTTAATATATTACTAGTTTTTTCTAGCAGTGGTTTAGAATCTGTTAAAATAATGATATCATCTGCGTATTTTATGTGATTAATGTTGGTACCATTGAATTTTACACCTGGTTCATCAGCTATGGTTTTACTGACTTCTAGGCAGATGATAAAGAGTTGAGTTGAGAGAGGGCATCCCTGCATTACACCTTTCTCGACTCTGAAATCCTCGGTTTCAATGTTGTTGGTTTTTTAACAAAAGCTTTGGTGTCTCCATAATAAAAAAAAAAAATCAGCTAACGCCTTTTTATTCCCCGTATATGGGGAGTAGGCGAGGCCATTTAGCCCTATCTAACTTTTAGAGACTGAGTGGGTAGTTCATTCTCCACTGGTACCAATCAGAGATAGATGGCCCAAGGCTATCACTAATTAAGCGGTACACAGTGAAGAGAGACGGCTCAAATGTGCCGCCATCTCGTGGTCCCTAACCCTAACACAATATATTTAATGTCTGAAATAATGTGGGTTCTACGGTCGATTTTCTTGAGTTTACAGGACGAAAAACCCGAGTTTCCGGGAGGAAAAACCTGCTTGCCCGTGCCAGAGATCGACTAACTCGGGAACCGGTCGAAAAAAGGCTTAGAAAAATATCCTCTAGTCGCCGACTAGACTCGAAACCAAGTCTTCCTTCGTGTGGCCAAGCGCGGTGGTTGGCAAACGCCACATCCACTGAGCCTTATAATGCGTTTTAATAAAAATAAATTATTATTAAAAAAATTATTATACAAAAAAATTCTGTATAATCTATATTATTAATATTAGAAGAACAAGTGTTGTAAATACATAATATAGAGGCAAAAAAGAATTATTAAAATTTTAATTGAAATCCAATGTACAAAATGCAGCACTTAGTGCTGAATTCTGTAAAATTATAAGTTGCAATGTCACTCAAGATGTTTATTGTATATGTAAATATTTTAGCAATCAATAAATTATTTTTTTTAAAGAAATATTATTATTATTGTTATTTTATGGTTCCCCTTTTGTGGAGACTTGAGACTCATCATATGACACCCAAACTATCAATACAATATCTATCATACCTCTCGTTGAGGCTATTAATATATAAAGCACTCACAACTGACTCCTGCAATCCATTCCATTCATTCGTCATCCCCCAAACAAAAACTCTAGTCCTCACGACATCGCTACCCACACACTTACCAAACTACCACGGATTACGTCTTGTTCTGCTTGTTCACCAAGTGCTGAAATAATTCATCTTCATCTATCGTATAAAATCCTTTAAGTAACTTAAATGCTTTTATCATATCCCCCTTTTATCGCAAATGCAAAGGAATTATTTCGTTCTCCTCTCACTCTTTTGGGACTTTGCCAGTGCTAAAGCGAAAATAAAACTGCATACTCAAAGGCATCTCCAGTTTCCCTGCACATTCTCATAAAACGCACTCCGATATCCCATCTAATCCCACAGCTGTATTTGCATTCAGATTCTGCAATAAGAGCCTGTATAGCTCAGTAGAAGGGGTGCTTGCACATCACACGCTTGAACTCACGACAAAAGATTTTTGATTCGAATCCAGTCACAGACGGGGAACATTTTCTAAGCCTTTTCTCGAGCAGTTCCCGAGTTATTCGATCTCTGGCACAGGAAGCGAATTTTGTATCCCGGAAACTCGGCTTTTTCGTCCTGTAAACTCAATAAAATCTGCCATAGAACCCACACTATTTTCAGACAGTAAAAATATTGAGTTAGGGACTTTCTAGCTACCTTCTTCACTGCGTACGATTAATTAGTGATAGCCTTGGGCCAGTTATCTCTGATGGGCTACCAGCAGAGATTAAACTGCCCACTTAGTCTACAAAAGTCAGATAGGGCTAAAAAGGTCTTTCCTACTCCCTATATGCAGGAACAAAAAGGCATTAGCTGATTTTTTTTGATTCGGCAATATAATAAGTACCTCCATTTATTCAATCTCTGATCTCACATCAGTCTTTGTCACCCCTGTCATAACAATATCTTCACTTCGATGACATACATTGCAAAAGGATTACTCAGTAGCTCAGCAATTTCATCTGCCTCCAATACCTGAGTAGCGATTCACAAATACCGTCATATAGGAGTTTTTTACATTATATGGAATCATGTCTTTTACTTGGGAAAGTTTTGCTGCAATGATGCGGGGATTAGTGTGTAGGTATTCTACACTACTGGCCAAAATTGTGGAAACCTTTTGGAAAAAATGTATTTTTGAGGTTTGATGCCTCATAACACCATGACCACCATAATTTAATCAAGAATGTAATGCAATAACTTTTATGGGGGATTTTTTATTAGAACCGCAGTTATAAAGAAAACACATAGAAAAAAATGATATATACAAAAATTCTCAAAATGTGAGTTAATACTTAGTTGGGTAACCTTTAGTGTTAATTATTGCATTACAACGCCTTCCCATGGAGTGAACGAAGTTTTTTTGTTCTGCAGCTGTTATAATGTGAAACTAAAACTGAATTATTGCTTCTATTAATTGTGTTTTATTGGTGGGTTGCTTCTGACTAACAAATTTCTTTAGTCGGCTGCATAGATTTTCGATTCGGCTAAGGTCTGGGCTATTCCCAGGCCATTCCAGCAGTGGAATATGATTATCTTGAAACCACGTTTTGCACACAGCAGCAACATGACATGGAGCTGAATCCTCTTGAAATATAAATGCTTCATTATCTTGGAAAAGATCAAGTGCGGAATTCTTCAGTTTGGGCTCAAGTATTTCATTTATATTTTTTGGCATTTATATTCCCATTAATCACGCAAATTCTGCCCACATCTTTCGTTGTCATACAACCCCAGATCATAACATTAAGTGGGTGTTTCACGGTAGTGTAATGCAATCAGGATGCAAATCTTCTCCGATTTTTCTCCTTACGTATTTTATGCCATCACTACCAAACAGGGAGATTTTGGTCTCATCACTCCAAATAACACTGTCCCGTTGTTCCGCTGTCCAGTTAACATGGGTTTTATCCCAGTTTAATCTTTTCAACCTTTGTTTGAGAGATACAAATGGATTTTTTCGTGGAATTCTAGCATTTGGACCAAATTCCTGCAGTCTGTGCCAAACAGTCCTTGCACTCAACTTTACATTGTATTGCGCCATTTCATCTTGTATACAACCAGATTATTTTCTTCTGTCACTTAGGCACATTTTCTCAATTCTCATCATCACCTGCTGTTGTGCACCTTTTCCTGCCTTTACCAGTCTGGTTTTGTAGTGACTGAGTCTCCTTATACCTGTTCAAAAATTTAGAAATGCCACCTTTGGTTAAGTTTCCACCAATTTTCTTCTAATTTCTTCATAACTGTAGCCGTGTTCACTTAATAACACAATTTTACATCGCTCTCTGGGTGACCAGTCAACTCTTTGCGCCATTTCTTTAATTTTATTACGTTTTACAAGCTCACTAAATGAAAGAACACACAAAAAAAAACCCAACCAACTTGATAGCAATTACATAACACATTGACAAATGTCCTCCTCTCAGTTCCAATACATAACATCAATAGCTAAATCCTACTGTGACCTTATTGGCTAATTGAAAAAAAAAAGATGACACCTGATTGGCTCTTTAAACACTCATGCTCATTGACTATATTCAAATGAAGGAAAGCTATTCCATATCAACCTAAGTAAGTTGTGTTTCTTTTTTCTGGTTATTTGGCTATAACTTTTCATAGAATACAGATAAGTGAACAAACTTTGTTGCGTTACATTCTTGATTAAATTATATTTCCATTGATATATAATTTTCTGGTATTACACAAAAAAAAAAGTGATGTTATGAGCCATCAAACCTCAAAAATACACTTTTTCCAAAAGTTTTCCACAATTTTGGCCACTAGTGTATATGTTTTGTCCATTTACAGTAGCAATCTCTGTAAAGGCCAAGGTATTTTGCATGTGATTTCGGGACATTTGCAACTGTTTTTGTTGTTAATGTAGTGGTATGTGTGACAGTATCACGATAGTGGTGCGCGGCGCATGATTCTTGTATTATGTACTAGTATAATTAACATCTGAGTTTTAGTGTTGTTCATTATAATTGAGTTTTGGCAGAAGTAAGTAAGTTGTGATTTCGTTTCGGTCTTGTTATGCTTTTGGAAAGATCGGTGTTGATGTCTATGTGGACTGCTAGTAATCAATATGCAGACGAGGTGTCGTCTGCATATTGATATATTTGACTTCGTGTGGCCAGGTTGTGAACTTCGTTAATATATATATGGTGAACGGGGTAAGTGATAATATGGCGCCTTCCGGGACTTCGTGTTTTACCTGTATACCCGGTCTGTAATGTGTGCCTATTTTTGTTCTGTTTCAGAGATAGTTCCTGAACAAGGTAGGCATTGTTCCTCTTATTCCCACTGAATATAGTTTAGTTAGCAGTATGTCATGTTTATGTGTGTCAAAGTTTTAGCTAAGTCAATAAGAATAAGGACAGCGAACTTGTTTTTATCGAGAGCTATGTCTTCTTATTATAACTTCTAATAAGGTGATGGTGCTTTCTGTTTCCTGGAAGCAGTATTGGTTTTTTGGGATGAAGTTGTAATTTTGTAAATAGTTCTGTAGTCTAGTGGATGTTATTTTTTTAAGACTTTTGAAGATGACTGGTAATTAAGTATTGGGCTGTAGTTATGTGTATCATTTCTTTTGCCACGTTTGTAAATTGTCGTAATTATCGCAGTTTTTTGTTGTTTTGGAATAACCTGTGTCGAATATTATGTTCACGAGTCTCAGAAGTATACGATTTATTTGTTCAAAGTCTGTTAAAAGGTCTGTGAGTCTTATCTTGTCTATTCCTGGAGTTGTCTTTGGTTTTAGCTGTAAGTGAGAATACTTCAGTTCCTAGTTTTTTACATGTGAGAAATACATGGTATGCTGTTGACTTTGTGTTGGTAATATTTGATGATCGTTGGTAAATTATTATTATTATTACGTAACACCACCAGGGCGTCCAAAGACTAATCGAGGGAGATCATCTACTCTACAACCCTCCGTTTCCACCATTCCACCAACCAGAAGTACCTTCATCATCTACACCAACGCCATCTACCGCCCAAACCAGCACTTGTATTTTGACAGACAATCACAAACATCCATACCCGCGGCGGAATTCGAACCCGCAGCCTTTTGGCTGGAGATCGGATACACTAACCACTCAGCTAACCAGGCCGACATATTATCATTATCATTATTATTTTATTTTATTTTTTTTTTAGCTGTGTGATATTATTTGTGAAGGAGTAGTAGTTGAATAAGTCTCCTAGTTTCTCTTTGTTCATATCCTGACTGAAGGTTTTTGCGATAAAATATGGTGAAGCTTTCTTTTTTCGAGTTAGTAATTCGTTACTTGGGCCTTTTCCAATCGAACGGCAGAACATACCGTCGTTCTTCCAATTGTGCTACCTTTCAAACAGTTGGCAATTAAAGATAGTTTTGGAAATGTGTGTAAAATTAGAGTGAAAGGGTGAATTATTATCAACAAGAACTCTTCCAGGAAGGTAGAAATTATTGTACACTGGATGCCACCGCATATCTCTAATAGATTAGTCGCTTTGCATTATGAAAAATATAATAAAAACGAGTTTTTAGACAATATGGCTATGATTAAAAATATTTATTTCACACATGTTTTCAGTAATTAAAAATATATAATTTTAGAAATAAATGAAGGGGTAAATACCGAGTGGTGGTTAGCGTATCCGCTCTCCAGCCAAAAGTCTGTGCTGGTTCGAATCTCGCCGTGGGCATGGATGTTTGTGATTGTCTGTGAAAATACTAGTGGTTGTGGTGGGCAGCACATGGCATTGGTGTAAATGATGCGGTTCGCTGTAGTTGGTGGATCGAGTGGTGGGGAAGGAGAGCTGTAGAGTAGGTGCCCTCCCTCAGTGAGACTTTGGTCTCCTTGGAGGTGTAATAATAATATTTTTTAATAATAATAATTTTTAATTGATCTCAAAAATATTTAAGTTACATCTTCAACATGTTATTTTATAAAGTACAGCAACCAAGTGCTGCAGATTATGGTTCATTTTCCTCATTAGATTTCTATAAAAATCCAATAATTCTTTTTTTTTTAAATAAAATTATGATCATATATTATGCGTTTACAACGCACACACACACACACACACACACACACACACACACACACACACACACACACACACACATATATATATATATATATATATATTTGTGTTTGCGCCTGCAAGTGATGCAAGTCTAGCTGATCCTACAGGTAGTGCAGGACCAGGGCAACTCGTGGTAAAGGTGGCATGAGCTCTGATCACTAATCTTAATATTTACCCTTAATGCCAAAACACATCTCCAAGAAGGAGATGCATGATGTTTTGTATTAAAGGCAAGAGGCCACTACCCAGACCGGTTTCGACCTTTATTGAGGTCTCATCAGTGGGAGCTAGGCTAGAAATACCAAGATTTAGTAATACAGAGCTCATAAGTATTTTACCAGAACAAGTTGCCATAAGGTGTTTTAACCTTATTAAATAAAAATCTCTGGAGGAGATATAAATGTAGAAAGTATTTTACCTTGGGTATAATAAATGTTAATAATACCAAGCAATTTTTAAAACCTGGTTTTACTCCATTTCCCATCTCCTCCAGAGATTTTTATTTAATAAGGTTAAAACACCTTATGGCAACTTGTTCTGGTAAAATACTTATGAGCTCTGTATTACTAAATCTTGGTATTTCTAGCCTAGCTCCCACTGATGAGACCTCAATAAAGGTCGAAACCGGTCTGGGTAGTGGCCTCTTGCCTTTAATACAAAACATCATGCATCTCCTTCTTGGAGATGTGTTTTGGCATTAAGGGTAAATATTAAGATTAGTGATCAGAGCTCATGCCACCTTTACCACGAGTTGCCCTGGTCCTGCACTACCTGTAGGATCAGCTAGACTTGCATCACTTGCAGGCGCAAACTTGACTTGTTTGTCTGTTTGCTTACTTGGGAAATGGAGTAAAACCAGGTTTTAAAAATTGCTTGGTATTATTAAAATTTATTATACCGAAGGTAAAATACTTTCTACATATATATATATATATATATATATATTTTTTTTTTTTTTTTTTAAACAATGAAATTAATACAAAATTTCCTCTTTTTTTGTGTAATGTATTAATAATAGTTACTGTAGCTGGACATTTAAAGTGTAATTTAATAGATAATTTATAGGTGTAAGACCATCTTTATGCTTCCGGTGTGAGAATATCGGTCAGCTGAGAAGGCAATGTGTAGAACCAAAATGGGGGATTTCCCTCCACATCGGACATATGACTGATAATTGTTCTGGAAGTACAGCACTTATGCCCCAATTTTAATCAGAAACGTGGAAGCTCATGAAATAGATGAAATGAGATAACTGAAAACTGATGTGCAGGATAAGGAAACAGAAGAATCACAAACACAAGAAAAAAATGGTTAAAGATAAGGAAGTCATGTCACAGAAAGGTAATCAGATAAATTCTACTCCTTTGACAAAATGTAATGAGAAAAACTGATGGGGAAAATCTAAGCATAAGATGAAAAAACTTCTCCTGCGTACTGGAAGACGATGCTACAGAAGAGATTGAAACAACAAGAAAAAAATCACGGTATATTAAAAAAACAAAATAATAAAAAATGTTTGGAAACAAAATCTGGACAAGAGATATTTTAAAAAAATAGAAAAGCAGAAGAAAGCATTAAAAAGATATTTTTTTTTAAAAAAAGTATAATAACACTGGAAACAGAATCTGGTGAGGAAATTGAAATAAATTTAATTGAGAAAGATGAAGAAACAAAGGATATACCTGCAGCTACTGCTAACTTTATATCGCAGAGAGGAACAACATATACATCGACAGTAATAGCAAAGTGGCTTTTGTAATCCAAAACAGAGAAGGATGAAAATAAGTCATTCCAAATATCACAAAAGCAAGAAATAAAAAAGGTAGTGAAAAAAATCCGTACAAAGAATAATAGAAATAATACAGAACATGAAAGCCATATTGCGTGGAAAGATTTGAAATCTTTCCACGTACCGGTATGTGGAGAGTTTGCAATGCACGATGCGGTGTCCATGATTTGGTTGATTACAGACAACGTGGCGATGGGTCTGTAATTACTTATAATGTTTATTTTTCCATGTTTGTGTATGGGTGTGATTAATGCAGTCTTTTGTGTTTCAGGTATGTGTCCCGTTTCGGAGATTTTATTTAACAGTTTTTATATAACTGGACATAGGTTGGTTGAGTGTTTCTTGATGTCTATTGGTCTGATTCCGTCTATCCCAGGTCCTTTGTTGGGGTTAATTTGTTGAATTGCCAGTGATAGTTCTTTTGTTACTGTGGGGAACCACATCGACTGGGTTGCTCGTGGACCTAGGAGAATGTTCATTTGTGTGAGGAAAGGTTGTTTCTTGAAGTTTTTGGACAGAGTTCACGAATTGTTGATTAAAGTTGTTTGCCAACTGTTTGTGGGATTTGAGGTCGGGAGCAAAGCTGTGTTTTATTGTTTCTAAGGCAGTGGTTCTGTGAATATTGTCCAGCATTTCATTAATCAGATGTGCCAGGTTTCCTTTATGTCGTTCTGAGCTGTTGTAAATTTGTTGCTGTAGTAGTTTCCTTTATGTCGTTCTGAGCTGTTGTAAATTTGTTGCTGTAGTAGTTTCTTTTTGCGTTCTAATCGGTGTTGTTAGAAGATTCCGTTTTCTTTTGTATTCAGCTTGTAAAGCGATATTGTTTGGCGATTTCTTAAGTTGTTTCCATAGGTCATCTTTTCTTTGTATGTCTGTTAATATCTTGTTTGTTATCTGTGGATTCTGTTTCGTTTGGGAGCGTATGTTTATTTTTGTTAATGCTTTGTTATATATTTTATTAAATGCAAGTTTAAGATTATTATATACAGCTTCAGCAGAGTCTAAAGATGCTATCTGCATCCAGTCTGTTTTTTTCTGATTTCATCGTTTCCTATTGTTTCGTTTAGAATGCTAAAATACTGTTTTGTAGTCTCCGTGAGTTTTATGGGTTCTGGTTCAGTGTGTAATTGCAATGCTGTGAAATAATGGTCTGCCAGTTTGCATGTTATGAGGGCTGCTGTGTGGCTGTTTGGAGGGGCCCTTATATTTATATGATCAATACAGGATGAGGTTGTTGTATTTCCGACTATCTCTTCTCGTGTGTACGACTGTATGGATGGGGTTATGTTATATGCTGATAACAGGTCTAGGTATTGTTCTGCGTTGTTATTTATGTTCCTAATGTTTATATTCATGTGTCCTATTATTATCAAGTATTCTGCGGCGCCTTCTTTCGTGGCTGAGAGCCATCTGTTTAGTTCTAGAAATTTTGTGGTGCTTAAGTCGGGTGGTCTGTATATTGCGTTTATTATCAAGGAGTTTTCTTGTTTGATGTTTTTAATTTCGATGCATGTTTTCTGCGTAATCTAGTTTATGTTTGGTAAATATTATTATACCACCTCCTCGTTTAGTTTGTCTGCAGTGTTTGTGTTGTTGGAAATGTGGCATTTGGTAGGAGGTGGCCTCTTCGTTTGTCGTAGATCTTCAGTCAGTATTAAAATGTCTATTTCGTCTATATCTGCCTTCAGATAAGCTTGCAGGGTCAGCCAGTATTTTTGAATGCTTCTGATGCTGATGTGGAGAATAGACAGTCCTTTTTTAGGGATTGTCACTTGTTTCCATTCTGTTATTGATTTCAGAATGTGGCAATTATTATGTTCCTGGGTGATTACATCTGCTTGATGATCTTCATTCTTGTAGGTTGGTGTGTTGTTCTCTTCTTTACGAGTCGTCAATATTCCTTTTAATGTGGAAGACTCTTGAGGTCTTCTACGGATTTTATTTGGATTGGTTTTGCGTCTTGTTTCTTTTTCAGGAATATTTTGCTGTCTCTTATTCATATAAACTGGTAATTTTTTTCTGTTTTTAACTTTCCTTGTTTAATAGAATAGTTTATGGTAATAAAGCCTTAAGCATTCGGACAAGTATATTGGGGTATTCTCGTGGTCTCCTTTACAGATCCTTGACTACTGGTTTTTTAATCCTGCTTGCTTTTATAAGTGTAATTTTTGTTGGGCTGTTGGTGAGTCGCACCATGACGGGAGGAGGATGGGAATTATTTTTTCTTTTCCTTTTTTGTGGTAACCGATGATCTGACTGGATATCTTGTGATTCAATGGGAGCGCCAATTTTTGGCTTAGTTGTATTACAGTGTCTTTTAGATTTCCTGTTGCAATTTCCGGGAGACCATCTATCAGGAGATTATTTTTACACTGCTGTTGGTTTAAGAGTTCGCTGTTGCTTTAAAGAGTTTAGTTCTTGTCATAGTTCCGTTGTCTCTTTAAATATATTATGCTGTCTTTCCGTTGTCTCTTTAAATAGATTATGCTGTCTTTCCGTTGTCTCTTTAAATAGATTATGCTGTCTTTCCGTTGTCTCTTTAACGCAGATTTTAATTTCTCTGAAGGTCTGTAATACATCTTCTACCGAGTTATTATTAAATTTAATAAATTCTTCATATTGGTTGAATTTTTCGGTAATCTGTATGGTATGTGTTTCAAATAGTTCTCCCACAAAATCGATTAAACAGTCTATTAGATTTTTTTAATCTATTTTCAAATAATGCATTTAAACTTGGCTCACCTGGGTTTCCATTGTTGTTTTCTTTGTTTTTCGTTCCCTCTGCTGTTGATTGCTGCGTTATCTGTTTACCACCAGCGGTTGTTTTCAGCGTTGTTTGTTTCCAGCCTGCACTTGAAGACACGTTCCTTTGTTTTCTTCACACTGCGGATATTTCCACTCGTCACGCTTTGCATTTGATTTTCTCTGTCAAGTCGCCTCGGACAGTCCCGAATATAGAAGGATTATGTTTCTATGGCAGCTCCTGCATGTTATTGTGGTTTTCTTCCCTCATTCGGTCTTCATATATATATATATATATATACTATATATCATATATATATATATATATATATATATATATATATATATATATATATATATATATATATATATATATATACTATATATCATATATATATATATATATATATATATATATATATATATATATATATATATATATATTAATCTCAAAGATATTTATATATATATACAATAATCATCTTAAGTGAAAATACAAAGCAAAGCAAGTGCTGAAGTTTATGGTTCATTTTCCACATTAGATTTATATGAAAGAAAAAAAAATCACTTTTTATTATTAAAATTATGAGTTCACAAAACATGTTGTTCTGTTTTTTTTCTTAATGTTTTTTCTTTAACAATGAAATTCATACAAATTTTCTTCTTTTTTTTTGTATCATCATCAAATCAGCTAACGTCTTATTGTTCCCGCACAGGGAAGAGGCGAGGCCAGTTTAGCCCTATCTAACTTTGGAGACTGAGTGGGCAGTTCAATCTCCACTGGTAGCCAATAAGAGAGAGCTGACCCCAGACTATTACTAATTATATATGCGGTCTGGTGAAGAGAGTGACTGACAAGTGTCGCGATCTCATCGTCACTAATCCTAATACTATGTTTACTGTCTGAAAATAGTGTGGGTTTTGCTGTCGATTTTCTTGAATTTACAGGACGAAAAACCTGAGTATATAGGAGAAAAAACCCGTTTGCCAATGCTAGAGATCGACTTACTCGGAACTAGTCGAGAAAAGGCTTAGAAAATGTTCCTCTAGTCGGCAACTAGATTTGAACTTAAGTCTTTCGTCGTGCTGTCAAGCGTCGTAGAGTGAAAACGCCTCTTCTACTAAGCTACATAGGATATTCTCTCTCTCTCTCTCTCTCTCTCTCTTATTTGCAAATTATTAATAATAGTTACTGTGGTTGGAAATTTATATTTACGGTTGAATAAGATTACATTTTTTACAGTATTTATATAATAACAATAAATTTTATATATTTTACCATGTAGGCCTGTGTAGCTCAGTGGTTGTGGCATTTGCACACCATGGCACTTGGGCGCACGAAGGAAGACTTGATTTCTAGACTAGTCGGCAAGTGGGTTTTTCGTCCCATAAACTCAAGAAAATCTACCGTAGAACCCACATTATTTCAGATATTAAATACCAGTGTTAGGGTTAGGGACCACGAGATGGCGGCACTTGTTGAGCCGTCACTCTTCACTGCGTGCGGCTTAATTAGTGATAGCCTTAGGCCAGCTATCTCTGATTGGGTCTAGTGGAGATTGAACTGCCCACTCAGTCTCCAATGGTTAGATAGGGCTAAAAATGCCCTTGCCTACTCCCTATAAACGGGAACAAAAAAAAGGCGTTAGCTGATTTTTTTTTTTTTTTTTTTGATATTTTACCATTTTTGCTTTAATGTATTTAAGCACTGTAAGTACAACACTTTAATGTGATAAATGAATTTTTTTTTTTTGCGCTGATCTTGGTTGAGATGTAATATCTCAGCTTGTAACCTAGAAGATTTTTAGTAGGCTTATCTGAGGATATATAATAATAATAATAATAATAATAATAATAATATAGATCAGCTAACGCCTTTTTGTTCCTGCATTTGGTGACTGAGTGGGCTATTCAATCTCCACTAGTTGCCTATCAGGGATAGCTGGCCCAAGGCTATCACTAATTAATCGATATGCAGTAATAAGTGCCGCCATCTCTTGGTCCCTAACACAATATTTTTAATGTTTGAAAATAATGTGTCTTCGATGGCCGATTTTCTTAAGTTTACGGGAAGAAAAACCCGCTTGCCCATGTCAGAGATCGACTAACTTGGGAACCTTTGGAAAAGGCTTAGGTTCCTCTAGTCGGTGACTAGATTTGAACCCAAGTTTTCCGTTGTCCGGTCAAGAGCCATAGAGTGCAAACGCCACTTCTACTGAATTACACAGGCTAATAATAATAATAATAATAATTTTTTTTTTAATTTAAAATTAACAAGATTATGTACAGGATTAACCGGTTTTTGTCCTCTGCAGTCAGGCAGGTTACATGCTCATTGATTGTTGGGATAAATTACATAAGAATAACAATTGTTATAAGGTGATATTACACTTTTCATACCTATAACAGTTATTATAACATGATACTACAACTTACATGAAAATAATAGTTGCCATTAGACAATACTACATATTTACATGAAAGTAAGAGATGATCATCGTACACACAGTGGTAAGCACGAAAATCTGTTTACTTTGGGAATGAAGGGGGGCACTGATGTCACTTCTATCCAATATGCTCTTCCTTTGTGTGCAATTGGTGAACACTGGAAACAGAGGAGGACACACACACTGAAGATTTCCCGCAGTGTGTCCAGGGATGCAAATGCACAGAATGGAATCAATATCCGATGCATGAGATGGCTGATTGATATGTGACACTCCTCATGAATGGTATTTGTGCATTGATGCTTAGAATCTATCGAGCCGTGCCTGATATAGGTCTCTGTTAGGATCACCTTTGTCCCTCCGAAACACTTTATCATGTGGGTGCAGGTGTCTGAAGATATCTGTTATACTTTCCGTTACGAATTTCTCAACCCTACTTTATCTTTGTTGTTCTTTACTTAAAACTTCGTGAATGCTCGACTGCCACCATTTATACATTTCTAATAGATCTTATGTTCTCACTCTCTGTAGTCTAACAATTTTATTTGTTTTACAGCTGCGCCAATTAGACTATGTATCGAATGAGATTTTGAACCCAAAACAAAGCAGATATTTCAGAATTCCCTGCTTATATTAATCTTTACATTTAATTAGTCGTGAGTTGATTATTGATAGGGATCCCAGATACATTGGAAAAAAATACGGGACACTTATGACTGAGGTGAAAGTTTAGTATGCGCATCTATCACATATGCCAGTGTTACAAAATGAGTCTAACTTTCCAAGTATGTGCGTGGTAAGGTTTACTATGCACACACTATACTAAGTACAAGTAAAAAAAATATTAAATCCAATTATTAGGTTTTTTTAATAAAGGCAACTTGAAGGCAAGTTAAGCAACTTTAAGTTGCCTTCAAGTGGTTTTTTGCTTACTATTATAGATACAAAATAGATTGTTAATACAGTAATGCTCACTCTTGCAATACTTTTCTGAAGAATGAATTCTGAAGAAAAAAATCCGTCCCGTTTCATTCTGAAGAATGAAACGGGACGCATTAGCCAAAAACGGGACGATCACGTATTTTACGGGACGTCTGGGATCCTTAATTATTGATCACTTGAACTATCTTATGCAGGTTCGAAAATTTTAGGACAGTGCATTGACTTGATCAGTCCAATGTGTTGTTCACAAACCATTTAATTAAATGAAAAAGTAATATTTACACAGATTATGTTACCGCTAAAGGGCAGAAATCAGTTATTCTGCAGATTATCTAGGTATTGTGCAAATTAACTACGGTGATCCGTTAATGTGCGGAAAAGTGTTTCATTTCTCAAATTACCTAGGTAATCTGCAAATTACCTAGGTAATCTGCAAATTACCTAGGTAATCTGCACATTACCTACTAGGCACTCGTTAAAGTGAAAATAAGATCTTTGCTGGAACAACAGCAACGTTTCTGTACGCTTAAATTAACATAATGTTATTTATTTATTTTTCGATATCTAAAGAATCAAGTTAATACAATCAAACAATCAACAAATTAGAGGATAGAATCAATCATCAATCAATTAATATAATACAAGGAATCAAACGGTTTAAAATATTATTACAATTAAGAAAAAAAACATATGATAAAATTATGTTCACTTATTAAAAAACCAAACTAAAAGTGGAGGGAGAGGGGGGGAAGGAGTAGGAAAAGGAAATGAGAGAAACAAACTTTTGAACTTTACCGATACGGAAGCCGTTAATGTGCACATTACCTAGGTAAAATGCGGAAAACTCTTGATTTCGCACGTTAACGGAGCAAATCAGTTAATCTGCAGATTAGCTAGGTAATGTGCACATTAACGGTTTTCGCACTTTAGCGGTAACATATATATATATATATATATATATATATATATATATATATATATATATATATATATATATATATATATATACATACACACACACTTGTATTTCAATTCTTTGTTAGTTTTAATTCTTCCTAATTCAAAGTTAGCTCTGATTTTCTTCCTTTAAAGCTAAATTACAATCTAGAAACCTTGAGTAAGCTAATTCATTATCAATTTAAATTATCTTATTGTACTCATTAATAGACACGCTTAATGTACATTCTTGTTCGGAATTATCATATACATAAAAACTTACAATTCTTTCAGCATTGCCTTTTGCATGCATCTTTTGTTCACATCACAGTGCTCCTTTTTTGTCCCTCCTTCCTTATGCGACCTATGACTCTGAGCCATTTTCCTAGCACCTGTTTAAAACTGCTGTGCAGTTTCAAATAGGTGCTAGGAAAATGTAGCTACTCGGTCAGCCAGGCCGGCATATATATTTATAAAAAAAAATATATATATATATTTTGTATCCTATATATTCTTCATATATCGGTCCATATATAAACATTGGTGTTGTCCTAAAATTTGAGTAAAAAGCTAATGACATTATAAAAAAAGGGTTACTCCAAAAAAAAAAAAAAAAAAAAAGAAGAAGAATAAAAAAAAAAAAAAGGCTTAAATAGCCATAAAAATAATATTTACTTAGAGGAGTAACATGGGAAGTTTCCCAGAAATATTACCTATATATTTTGGTGCTAACTAGGTGTATGCCTAAAGATGTTTGTCCTTCATTTGACCAGGTACATTCAATTGGCGAATCGGTTCTAACCAGCCATATTCCTGACCGCAAACCAGTGATTTTCAAAGAGTTTAATTTGGTCCCTGAGGGGTGTGCATATAATCGGTGTCTTTCATAGGTTAGTTACTGTCGTTTCTTCGTCATGACTTATTATTATGATGACGTCATCAGCATATGCTGATAGATTTATTATTAGATGTGGTTCTGTTATGCTGGTTCCTTTGAGATCATGGTGTTGTGTACTCTTTTTAAGGAAGGTTCTACGGCTAGTATGCAGTGGTGTAGCTAGAGCTTTTGACGCCAGGGGCGGTTCCTGAGTTTGCCACCCCTCTCAATACACACCAAAATACTACAAAAAGTCAAAACGACGTATAGGGAAATAAATTAAAACACTATGTTTATTTTTGAAGTAAAACTTTAATTTCAACATTCTAACATGTTATTTTTCTTGCTTTTCTGCTAGCAAAATCGTCGATGACATTGGTGAGGTCTATTTCATAGTAATGTAGGTACTTCTTAATCAATTTCATTTAGAAAAACTCCTCTCATAACTAGTAACAAATTCGCAGTAGCATTACAATATTTGGAAATGAGTTCTCGAGACTATATTTTAGAATTAACTGCAAAAGTTCAAAAAGGTTCAAAGTGCCGCCCGGGGCAGACTCCCCCCTCCGTTCCCCCTAGCTTAGCCCCTGCTAATATGTACAGTTGACAAGAGAGAGAAAATCCTTACTTGTACCCTCGAGAGGATGGCATAGTGAAAGTGAGTTTGTTTTTGATTTTTAACCAGAAGAGTGCATCTCTGTATAGCAATTGGACTGTTTCAATAATGAGAGGACCATAGTCGAATGCGTTTAGGACTTTGTGAAGGTGGTCGTGTTCTACTTTGTCTATAGCCTTCTTCTGAATCAAGACTAATGAGTACTAGGTTTAAATTTCGGCTGTTTGTGATGTGGATATCTCTTATTAGATGAAGGTTATCATGTACTGATCTTCCTGGAACAGAATAAGTTTGATATTGGCCAATAACGTCAAGCAGTGTCGGCTTTAGTCGGTTTGTAATAATTTTGGAAATGATTTTGCAATCTGTATTGATTAGTGAGGTTAGACGCCAGTTTCGAATGTCTGTGTAGTCTCCCTTCTTTGGTATCAGTCGTACTAGTGAGGTCGTGATGAATTGTGGGAGTGCAGTGAAGTCCACTGCTTTTTAAAACCATGCTTCTTGCAGAGTTTTAAGAAGCAGTGATCCGAGTAGATTCTAGAAGACTTTGAAAAATTCTGTTGTAAGTCCTTCAAGGCCATCAGATTTGTTCTTTGGCAAAGCTATGGGTGCAGTTTTGAGTCCATGTAGTGTGATTGGTTTCTCTGAATGGTTCAGATTTGTTGCGGATACTCTTTTTTGTTTCTTTCAGCATTTCGTGGATGGCTTGAAGAGATTTTCCTGTAGAACTGTGATGCTGCAATCTTGTACTGTAATTGTGGAGATGCAGTTTGATGCCTGGTATTTATTTCCAGAGAGAAAAATTATTTTGTGGGTGCATTTGAAAGATTTATATGTATATGCCGCGATCTAAGTAGGGCACCCTTTGCAGATAATTCTGTCTTTGCATGGTTTATAGGACTGAGTGATATTCAGCGCTTTCTTCTGAGAGATATTGGATCAGTTCTTCGACTTGCCAGATGCTAATATTCCAATGTTGATTTTTCTGGTGACTGTAAATCTGAGAAAAGGATTTTATTTCTGATTTTAGGTAGAGCTACAGTGTTTTCGTTGGTTCTGTATTCGCTTTCGAGTCAGTGAGACTGGATATCAAAGAGTGGGTATTTGTTACATAATCTTAATCTTTCAGAACGGCATCGTCGGCTATCCAGTAGGCATTTCCTGATTGTTGTTACTTGTTTGCTGGTGATAATGATAATGAAAGTTGCAGCTTGATGAAGCAATGATTGGAGATGTAGGAAGGAATATGTGAGATATTTCAAATTAGAGGAAAGTGTGTTTGGAAATGTAGTATCTGTCCAGTCATGCTTGGTAAAGAGGCCTATTAGTTACTATGATTGCCGACCTCTGTATGTAGAACCTCTTATCTGGATGTTGATGCTTAAGGACGTCAATGAGTTCATTATAGCTTATCAGTGTTTGAAGTTGGCTTTTTAATGAGCTATGATGTTTAGCACATTGACGTCTGTCTATTTCTTGGTAAAGAGTACAGTTGAAGTTTCCAGCTATTACGATATGTTCTTGGTCGATACTGGAAAGATTGTTTTGTCCAATATTTTTGAAGCCAGATAATTCTGCTGTGGCAGTGGTGCACCAAGAATTTAATATTAGGTGGGGGGAGCGAGTTGAATCTGATAAAAAATGATTGTTTCAAGACTATGAATCACTGCATCATATAATTCCGCCATGGTCATGATGGCTTCATGGCGTTTTACCCACCTAGTTGGGCAAACTTGGCATAGTTTCTATCTCTTAGTATCCAGTGTATATTTATCAATGTTGTCAACAAGGACGTCCTGCCTCTTAAGGGTATTGAAGAAATTGTGTACCTTTTCAATTGCCAATTCAATTTTTTATCCGTTCAACTAAAATTCGTTAAATTTCATTCATTAAATAAAATTCATTAGGTGAATATAAAAATTTATTTAAAGAATAAAACCCAGTTTTCTTTTCTTTTTACAAAGCTCTTGAATTATTTCAGTCGTGGTTACATTAATCTCTCTGCATATATACAAGCAAAGACAGTCCATTCAATCATGATTGTGTCATGGTAGATCTTAAATAGATTTTTAAAAGGCGTAATTAAGAAAATGATCTTTCGCTGACGCATGTTGTTACCGGAAGCGTTGCAAATATTTTTAATAAGTTATAGATGTTAGGATATATCATTTTGTCACACTTTGAAACTGCATCAATGACATTTTTGCATGGAACTATTGCAAACGGTTTTTCAAATTTCTGGTACCACAACTTGAATTCGGCTTTCAAAATTGCTGGATTTGTATAAGGCAAATCACCGGCATAAAATTATGCCGGTGATAAAATAGTAGTTGAAGTCTGGTTAGATGGTGATAGTGGAGTTAATATGTGCAGAAATTGTAAGGAGAATGAGGATCTAAAGCGTGTTTCGGTGGCAAGAGTGATATCGTTAAAGAAAGTCAGAATATAGAAAATAGGTGATACGGAATTGTGAGGTAGTACCAGATAGGTGTGAGAGCATCGTTGAAAGTGTAAATGAAGGTAGAAATACAGAACGAATGGATGACTTAAATGATAATGAAAATGGTGAGATAGATGCAAGTAGTGAAATTGCACAGTTGAGTAGAGCGATACACAGAGCAAAGCGGCAACTGGAGCATATGGAAAAATGTGAACTGAGCGTACGACTAATAAACGGCGAAAGTCTGATACGAAAAATAAGAGAATGTTCGTAAACGTAAATAAAATAAAGGAGCGAGTGCTGTACAGAAATTCGTTATTAAGAGGTGTGATAGTTGAGAGTTTGACGAAATCGTACCAACCGGGTGCGAACATAAAGGACGTCAGCGAATCTATTCGATTGCAAAAACAGAGGGAAAGAAATGATAGTCGTCGCAGGAACAAATGCTTTGAAAGAAGACAAAATGGAAATGATAGAGGATGTGAGGGAATTACTTGACGTAGCAAAAGAGAAGAGTGAGAGAGTGAGGATGGTGAGTATTTTTCCATGGTATGACAGTGAAGTGTTTAGAAGGAGGGCCATAATTGCCAGACTTTATGGTTGGGCATGGAGAGTGATGTGGAATTTGTGAATGAGTGGAGTGTGTTCGATGGGCGAAAGGATTTATATAAGATGGATGGGTTACATTTGAATGGATTTGGTGTACGGAGGCTTGAAAAAGTGTCGATGAATGAAGTGGAAGTACAGACTCAGGGAAACCAGATTTATTAAGGGGGGGAGTAGATATGCAGACTTTAGGGAGGCAGTTGAGTGTATGAAAGAGTATAATATGCCTGAGCGAGTACCAAGGACAACAAATCAGAATGGGATAGTTAGTATAAGGCATCAAAGAAGGGATGGGACTAACGGGCTTCTGCAATTCATGTACACTAATGCCAGGAGTATTAGGAACAAGAAGGAAGAGATTTTTGCCTTGGTTAGCACTTTCAGGCCACAGGTTGTTGGTATTAGTGAAACATGGCTGACAGAAGATGATAAAGCTAGTGAGATTGAATGCGACGGGTATAGCATGTTCAGGAGTGACAGGGAGAATAACACAGGGGGGGGGTCTTGATGATAGCTGATGAGTTGCAGCCAAGGAGTATAGAAGTTGAACTGCAGGATAGAGAAAAGAGCACATTTGAGGCTATTTGGTGTGAGATTGAGGCCAGCAGAACAAATATACAGTTGTGTGCTGCTATAGACCAGGAGATGGAATAGATGGTGGGGATAGTATGCATAGACAAATAGAAGAAATGAGTGGAAGAAGGGTAATTATTATGGGTGATTTCAATTATGGTAACATTGACTGGAAGGAGGACAGGGCACATGGAAGGAAGAAATTGGATTTTATGCGGTTATTAAGGGACAACTATCTGCGACAGCATGTAGTGGAAAATACTAGGGTGTAGAGAGTGCTTGACCTAGTAATTGCATCTGAGAATGTCGCTGTAACGAATATGACCATGTTGCCACCAATTGGTGAGAGAGATCATAAGGTCATGACTTGGCTAAAGGAGTGGAATTTACAATTAAGACAGGGTACATGTGGAATTACCAGGCTGGTAAGTATGACAAGCTTAGGAGTGTGCTTGGCTCAGTGCTATGGCATGTAAAACTGCAAGGGCTGGATGTTGGTAGTGCATGGGGGTGGTTAAGAAGTGTTTGCAGGAGGCAATGGTTGACTGTATACCAAGAGTCCGAATAACAAATCAAGTAGGGGTTAAATGGATGAATAACTCTATTAAGCTTGAGCTGCAAAAAAAAGAAACAATTGTGGAGGGAATTTAAGGAGAAAGGTGACCAGCAGGTGCAGGAACAGTATAAAGCTCAGGCCAGGAAGGTAACAAGGGTGGTAAGAAAAGCAAAAGCGGATTATTAAAGAAAATTGGCCATGCAGGCTAAAGAGAATCCCAAACAGTTTTTTCAATATGTTGAAAGTAAAAGGAAAAATGTTCATGGCAGAATGATTTTAAAAAATGCTGAGGGTAGGGAGGTTACCGAATCAGAAGATATAGTGGAATTACTGAGCGAGCACTTTGCAAGAGTATATCATCCAGGTGGTGACATTGCAGGAATGGAAGAACCAACAGCTTATACTGGAATTGTGATGAATAAAGTAGAGGTAAATAGTCTATTACAGAACCTCAATGTTAATACATCTGTGGGATTGGATGGTATACCAGCTCGTGTTGTACATGAAGTGGCTAAAGAATTGTCTGTGCCCTTGACCATTTTGTTTAATTTGAGCCTTGGGTCTGGGTCAGTCCCAAGGGGTGTGGAAAGAGGGGGAAATAGTTCTACTGCATAAAGGTGGTTCCAAGGCTGCTGTTGAAAATTACCGACCAATCAGCATAACAGGAATCATTATCAAAGTCTTGGAGAAATTAGTCAAAAAAAGAATACAGGACTGGATAGATGAAAATGGGATATTGTATGGGGGACAGCATGGTTTTGTGAAGGGTAGGTCATGCCTCAGTAACTTGCTCACGTATTATAACACAGACGGTTGAACTGGATAAGGGTAATTGGTTTACAGTGATTCTGGAGGACCTTGCTAAGGCCTTCAGAAGATTTCTGAGAACAGGGCTGGTTGTGGGAGGACTAGGGAACATCCATGGAAGCTGGGCAAAAGTGTGGTTAGTAAGTGTGTTAGAACTGGGTTCTTTACTTTTAGAGTGGTGAATGAGTGGAATGGGCTGCCAGAGTCTATGGTGGAAGCTGTGACAGTGAATAAGTTTAAGGCAAGGTATGATAGATACTGTATGAATGTCGAATAGTTGTGATGAACATGATTTGGGGCCTCCCTCGATGAGTCTAAGGACTCCCTGGAATTTCCCGTAATAATAATAAAAAAATTCACACAACTGACGAAAATTTTCCATTGCACTTGCTGTTGGGGCATCTTTTACATTTGGTAGAAGAGAAATTTTTTTTTTCAAAATGTTGTGGTGACGAGTGAAACGATCCTGAAGTTGAGTCAATATTTGATCAATAAATGGAATCAAAATTGTTCTCCTGAAATACTCTTCTACAGAATCGGCTGGAACCTTAATGTTTGTTTTGATGTAGTCCTTGGCTTTTCAATGTCAATATTAAAATTATTGGCTTTTATACATGCTTCATCGTAAATATCTTTAAATGAAGACTCTCGCGTTTTACGAATGGTATTTAATTGAGCCACAATTTAGGGCAATTAAGAGGTCACTGTCAGATTTTGCATTATTTTAGATTAGACAATGGTAAGGTGTATGTACGCAAATATTTTTTGCAAGCTAAATAAAGATATTATAAAACCAAATTCACACAATAAATTAAGTTTTATAATATATCATATAATTCCACCACGGTCATGATGGCTTCCTGGCGTTCCAGCCACCTTGTCGGGCAAACTTGGCGTAGTTTGCATCTCTTAGTATCCGGTATATATTTATCAATGTTGTCAACAAGGACGTTCTGTCTCTTAGGGGTATTGAAGAAATTGTGTACCTTTTTCAAATATGCCAATTCAATTTCTTATTTCAGTCACAAATACAGCATTTCCAATTGCCAAATTCAAACTATGTGATGCACAATGACCATATAAAGCTTATGGGTATATAGCTGTTATGTGAGATTGGACACCATTAAACTTTCCGCTCATTGATGCGGCACTGTCGTAACCTTGCCCACGTAAATATGACAAATCGATGCCATAATTATTTAAGCTTTCTAATATTTTGTCGGATAAGTCTTTTCCTGTAGTGCTTGTTACAAGAACAAATTGTGAAAAATTGTTCACAAACGTTGTTGCCATTTTCTTCGTCTATTTATTATTATTATTATTTTGGGCTACTCCAGGGAGTCCTTAGACTCATCGAGGGAGGCCCTAAACATCATGTCCACTCAACTATTCGACATTCTCACAGTATCTATAATACCTTGCCTTGAACTCGCTCACTGTCATAGCAACCAAAACAGACTCTGGCAGCTTATTCCACTCGTTTACCACTCTAAAAGTAAAGAACCCAGCTCTAATACCCCTGCTAACCACACTCTTTCCCAGCTTCCATAGGTGTCCCCTAGTTCTCCCACCACTAGTCCTGATCTCAAAAATATCCTCTGAATTAATCCAATTTGAATGTCTCAATCATATCTCCCCTTTTCCACCTATCAACTAGTTTCTGCAACCCACAAATCTTCAACCTGTTCTGATATGGTTCATTCCATAGACCTGCTATCATCTTAGTCACTCGCCTCTGGATCGTCTCCACCTCCTCCCCATCAAGAAGGAACCGAGGTGACCAAATCTGGGCACAGTAGTCGAGATGAGGTCTTATCAGAGCTCAGTACAGAGGTACAATAACTTGCTTGTCTCTGCTCGTCAAGGTATTTTTCAACAACCAAGTGAGTTGATGAGCTGATTTAGGTACTTTTGCAATGTTCCCCCTAAACTTCATCTCCCTATCCATCAACACTCCCAAGTCCCTGGCCTCAGGGACTGGGAGTATTGGTGGATATGGAGATATGCCTTGCACACAAGGAAAGATGTTCAATGGTAGAAATGTCACAAGTTTCATCGGCAAGAATTGAAAAACATTTCGCCGAATTAATTTTTTCGACCAAATGGTTCAAAATTATTTCATTACATGTATTTATAATTTGATTTTGCATGATCCAGCTAATGTAGGTAGCGTTTTTGGCAGAATGTTTAAAATGTTCAGCCAAGTTTTTGACACCCCCATCGATTCTCGTTCTTAACAGAGCTCGAAAATTGACTTCATTGGCGATTGGCCCCTCTTCAAACGAAAATTCTCCATAATCACGATGTCCTCTCAATGGTATATTTTGCCGACCACATAAAATTACTGTTTTTATAATCGGCTCTAATCGTTTCCGATTAACTGCAGCTTGTGATGCACTATCTACATCAATTTGTCGATTGATTAGAATACATTTTCCATCTCAAATATTCTTTAGCCTTTCGTAAGTCATAACAGCTGTTATATGATATTTTGTTTTTTGATGATTATTAAATTTTTCAATGGCTTTCTTCCAATTATTATAACCTTGTGTAACTAACTGACCATGTGCTTCAGATTCAGATTTTCCAACATTAGCAGGTACAAAAAAATACATAACATTTACAATACGCACAGGGCCGCCCCTAGGAATTTTGCCGTCCCGTGCAGTAGCATATTTTCCGCCTTTCCCCCCTTATTTTTCATATAGTTTACGCGAATGTTTTCTCCCGTTCCGTGCAGTAGCATATTTTGCCGCCCCTCCCTCCTTATTTTTTTTATAGTTTATGCCAATTTTGCTGCCCCGTGCAAATGCACGTCTTGCACCGTCGGCCCTGCGTACGCACTAATTTCAACTTGAGAGTACACAAGCCATGTGTATTGAAAAGTTCGGCTGTGAATTGCAGCACAGGTTGCAGGAAAATTAAAATTTGGTTCTGGTTTCCACAATATCTAAATTGTTGTCATAATTAAATGTTTGTTCTTTCAAAAATGCGATGTCGTGGGAATTATTAATAACTAAGGAAGTACTTTCTTCTGGATAATTCGATGGTTCTGACAAAACAGCAAGGGAAAGTGGAAGCAATAAAACCATATTGTTGTTTACTTAATCCCTCTTTTATTACTCATCATTCTGCCGCTACAAATTAAAATAGTGGCAGAATGTTCATGGAATGAACATTCTGCCGCTATTTTTATTTTATTTTTCAAGTATCCATTTTATTTCAATAATTTTTACTTATTCAATTTTAATTTGTTTTGTTTGGATAACACTGGCCTACAAAAAAAAAAATTTTTTTTCTGCTGATTATGATCTGACACTTGTTTTTTACTAATTTGGGTGCGCTGATTTCAAATATCAAACCCATTTTTCTCTATCACGTCAGGTTTTTCCTCTATGGCATTTTCTTTTTGCTAATTTGTAAGTTTTTGATAGTTTTAAGGAGGCAGTACTATTTAGAGGATCAAAAAAATCGATTTCTTAATATTATTTTCTGAAAGTATGTACTTTTAAAAATCTGTTCCTAACTTTTTATCAAGAAATTAGAAAAATTCCCGAAGATATAGCCTATTATTCAAAGCGGTGCGCAGATCAGAATCGGGGCGCTCACCGCTCTCGCTTGTTAGTAAACGAATAAATGCGTAAGAACCTGCAACGGCACGTACTGGCGCTTTGAATGCGAGAGAGGCCGATAACCGACCTAATACATTTAGGGGATGAAAAGTAGGCGATGACAACTGCCTAAAACAAATGAATGCTATATGCGTCATAGCGGACAAAGAACGATCGAAATCAGTCAATCGTTAATCGATCGTGAAAGTATGATGAGCGCTTATAACGTTTCAATAAAGTCTCTGGTTTTTTTTTTTTTTTGTCTTGTTAATTGCATGTTAGTCGGCAGTGAAGACAATACATCATGTCTACTACTCGAAATTGTGTCAATAGTGTAGATTCCTTCTGCTACATTTGTGGCAGCTTTACTGTTCCCAATCAAAGGACAAATATCACTGATTTCGTTAAGAAAGTGTACTTTGCATACTTTGACGTAAAAATTGCAGATCAGGACAAGTCATGGGCTCCAAATAAAGTGTGTAAGTCATGTGTAGAAAATTTACGACAGTGGAGCAAGGGAAAACGCCAAAAATTAGCTTTTGGCATTCCAATGATTTGGCGTGAACCGAAAAATCACGTAGATGATTGCTATTTTTGTTTGATTAGGCCTCTCGCGCATTCAAAGCGCCAGTGCGTGCCGTTGCAGGTTCTTACGCATTTATTCGTTTACTAACAAGAGAGAGTGGTGAGCGCTCCGATTCTGATCTGCACACCGCTTTGAATAATAGGCTATATCTTCGTGAATTTTTCGAATTTCTTGATAAAAAGTTAGGAACAGATTTTTTAAAAGTACATACTTTCAGAAAATATTAAAACAATCGATTTTTTTTTGATTCTCTAAATAGTACTGCCTCCTTAAAACTATCAAAAACTTTACAAATTAGTAAAAAGAAAATGCCATAGAGGAAAAACCTGACGTGATAGAGAAAAATGGGTTTGATATTTGAAATCAGCACACCCAAATTAGTAAAAAACAAGTCTCATGTAAAAGGCAGCAAAAATTGTGTTGGACTGTGTAATTAAAATATAGATTTATTTGGTTAATTTAAGTCTGCCTGTGGACCACCTGTCCCATTGTCGTGGACCAAGTACCCTATAGCAGGTTGAGAAACACTGCTATAGGGTACTTTCACCTTATGTGACCGCTAATTCATAAGTAGTATAGAAATAGAACTTTTCCTAATTAAAAATTAATTTTAATTTGGAAAAGTATTTTGGAAAATTTTCAGTGTATTCTAACTTTTTCTTTTTTTTAGCGGGGGGGGGGGGGGGGCTTGGTTTCCTCCCTGGGTGCGGCACTGCTGTGGTATATAGATATTGAATACATACAGGGTAGTGAGGTTGGTTGCTTTTATGTTAGCATACAAGGCCTATTCTGGTATGTTTGTAACCACTTTCAATTTGTAGGGAGATCGATGATGGATGCCTCAGCTAACCCTTGCTCCAGGTGTTGTCGGGCTTGCAGAGTGATGTAGTTCATAAGGCCACTCCGCCCATTTTCTACATAAATTGGATGAGTTGATATTTGTTTCTTGCAGAAGTATTAGATCTATATGATATTTCTGTACCTATTTCTGGTCAAGGACTATTTTGTTGCATAGGTCAGAGGCACATCCTCTTGCATTAAGAGAAAGAAAACTCAATGACATTGTTAAGCACCTCTGTAGTGCAACTGGAAGAACGACGAGTACATTGCTCCCTTCAATTGGAAAACGCCTAAGTTCAAGTCTCGTCATGATGGGAGGAATCGTTATATGGACTTTTTCAATCAAAGGTGAGTTAGCCGATCTCATACGGAGGTAGCAGGGTTTTTTCTCCTGGAGACAGACAAATCGACTCTTCAGAACACATGCAATTTACAGACAAAAAATACTAGCTGTGGTGGTGAGGAGTAGATGGTGCTGATGTAGATGATTGGTAGTAGAGGTTCGATGTAGTGGTGGAGATGGAGAGTTGTAGAATGGGTGTCCTTCTGCGATTGAGTCTTTGGACTCCTTGAAGGTGTCATGAATAATAATAAGTTGAATATAATGTTGGTCCTGGTACTGTGTTGGCATCCCATTAATTAGGTAGTAGATATGCTTATACTTGTTAACCTCTGCTCTGCTCTTTTTGCATTTCAATTTCGAATGCAGATCCTGAAGTTGAGATATAAGTTCTGGAATTCTTGTGGTATGCTTAAGGGCTATAGTTAATTTGTAAGGAGAGCTTTGCACTTTTTGTATTAAGGATGACAGCTGCTTCATGGTTAGGGGACCTTCAGAGTGTGGAAGTTCACCCTCAGCTTCTACCTTTTATAAGTAAGTCATCATGTAGAAGTACAGTTTCCTCATTGTATGGGAACTCAGTTCCTCTATGACTGGCAGTAGGTGATGATGGGCCATTCTGGGTAGTTTCTTCTATCGAATGAGGTTCTGAAATAGTGGGAAGCCAGGTTGGTAATTCAGGTTGTTTTGTCCAGGGATTGCTTATAATTAGTTCATCCTGGTCTGTTAGAAGGGTCAATGTTTTCATGCTGGTCTTTACGTGGCATATGCTGTGAAATTTGGTTATCAGAGCTTTCGATCTCATTACTCGACAGGCGTTCAAGAGCGAAGTAAACATTGACATTTCCAGTTCATGATTTTCTTGGCTCTGAAATTCGTGATGGGAAGAGGATTTTCAGTTTATTTTTTCCTATGCTTTGATTTTTATTTAATGTTAACATACGATGTTGTTAAGTTCCACTGTTTTGCTATTTTGGGCTAGGGTATCTGTTAATGAATCGCTAGAAATATAGGGGAAATGCTCCCTAATGTAACCATTCTCATGACTGAAGAAGCACTGTGATGAGAAAGATAAGTAGAAAGTGTAGGTGATTCCATTTACGTCCGTGTTGATTAACTTTGACAGGCTGTGTAGAGCGTAGTAGTTTAAAAAAGGCATTAATGCCCATCTTTGGAAGCTTTTAATATGAACGATTTCAGGCTTTTTTGTGGATGCTGACAATATGCATATTTTTCCTGTGACAGAATCATATTTTGATAACATGGATCTGATGAGTTGACGAGCGATTTCAGGGGGCGTTTGATACTGTAACTTTTGTCAGGGCCAGTGCTATTGGGACTGCTTCGAGGTGATAGACATCGATGTCAACGGCTTTTTTCTTTAGCGTTTGTCCCCATGAGAAGCCATGTATCTCACTGATGGCACTGTACTCCAGGAAATAGATGAAGCTAGAGATTTAGGGGTTGTGTTAGACAGAGAGTTAAAGTTTAGAGGACATATTGCTAGGGTAGCCCATAAGATTATTTGGCTATTGAAGAACACATTAAAAAGTAGAAATAAGAAAGTTGTTATTCCTCTTTATAAGGTCTTGATATGCCCACATCTGGATTACTGTGCTCGAGTCTGGTCCCATGGATTTCTTGGGGATGGGGAGGCAGTGGAGGGGATTCAAAGGCAAGTGACCAAGATGGTGAGTGATTTGTGGAATGTTCCCAATCAGGATAGATTGAAAGTGTGTGGATTGTAGAAGTTGGTTGATAAGAGAAAAAGAGGGGGATATGATAGAAACATTTAAGTTGCTTAAAGGATTTTATAGGACAGATGCAGGGGAAATGTTTCAGCACTTATCTAGAGGGACCAGAACAAGTGTCATCCGTGGAAGTTGAATAAAGGTGTGGTTAGTAGGGATGTGAGGGCTAGATTTTTTGCTTGGAGAGTGATGAATGAGTGGAATGGGTTGCCAGAGTGAGTTGTGAGTGCTCTGTCTTTAATGGGTTCAAGGAAAGGTATGATAAATTGTGTGGGTCTCACACAATGAGTCTTCAGACTCCATGGAGGAGCCTGTACAATAATAATAATAATAATACCAGAGCGAGTACAGAGTGATGGCATTGGTGGAATGGCTTCAAAGAGTGGAGAATTGTTATGTTTGTATACTAATCTAAGGAGTATCGGAAATAAAGCAGCTGAGTTTGTAGCATTGATTGAGTCAATATGACTCAATCAATTTATCTGAGGACGACAGAGTATCAGGACTAGAAATGGTAGGATACAGAATTTTCTGAAAGGATAGTAAAGTCAATTGAGGATGGGTAGCACTGTTAATGATAACAGAGGAACTGTGTCCTTCAAGAGTGGGAAGTGAAAAATAGAACATGCAAAGATTCTGAAACCATTTGGTGTGAAGTTAAGACCAATAGAATATATCTAATAGGATGTTGTTAATGGACTAGGGAATGAGGAGTAATAAGTTAAAAGTAATATGTTAAAACATTTCACAATCAGTGAAATGTTTTAACATATTACTTTCCTTCATGCTTACATGTGATCAGAATTCATCATAAAAATTATGGAAGCAACTATACCAAATATAAACCAAAATAATCACTCAACGTTTCGACTTTCACATTAAGGTCATCATCCGGAGTGTACTGGATTTCAATGTTTACTGCAAGCGTACATATACCAGCCAATATATATAACAATGCTAACTCATATCAGAACCCTCTGCAAAAACTTGGAGTGATTAACACCCTCAAGCTATAACAATTTGCTCTAATGAACAAGCTCTTAAATAAGAATTACAAATTATTAACAATACATTTATAAATAATGGCTGTAGCAAAAATACTATTAATAAAGTTCTTCATAAAACATGATCAAAATATACGTATAATATAGATTACAGTAAAACCAAAGCTATCCCATACATTAAAGGGTTATCAGAAAAAATTAATAGAATTCTACACCATTATAATCTTAATGCCACTTTTAAACCACCTAGAAAATTAAAAAACATATTCAACTCCTCTAAGGATCCTCTCCTCCCACTGGCTTATCCTGGAGTTTATTGTATCCATTGCACTAATTTACCTTATAATGTTGAAACTGGATAATACAATCCCTATCCGTAAAAAAAAACAATTTTGGTGAAGCAGGCCTCTCAGATCACACTCTTAATGTCCTACACCTAATTGATTGGATATGTACATGTTCTTTACACTATACAAAAACCTGGTATGAACAGAAATTTTAAGAAGTTTTTTAAAGAAGAAATTTAACAACAATGGTGGCATAAAAATCCCAAGAATTTGGATGGTACACATTTAATCCACTTAGTTTTTCAAGTTTCACAGCAAACCCTGACTTGAGGACTCTAAGCAATTTTTTCAGCTTTTATTGGCCACCATCCATACTATTTTGCTTTAATTTATATGTATACAGGCAACCCTCAGTTTATGACAGTTCAATTTACGCCAAATCACAATAAAACGCTGGATGCCTGTGCCAGCTTTCTTACTGTAGTGTGGTCTGACTAAGAAACGACGCTAGCAGGCACTCTAGTGTTTGACTGTTTACCGAGCTACTAAGACGACGTATATGTATCAAACCTAGTTTTACTGTTGAATCTACCTAATTGTTCTATTTAATTTTTTTTACGTACATACGTATTTAAATTGATAAAGTACGTAATTACATACCATGTCTGATAAAAGAAGTGCAGAAAAGTTAGCAAAACTTGGTGTTAAGAAGGCATGGAAATCAATCACACTTGAAAAGAAGATGGAGGCGATTCGAAGAATGGAAGATGGGCAGACACGTGCTAATGTCTGTAGAAGTATGAACTTACCTCCATCGACTGTTACAACAATTATGAAAAATGCAGATAGAATAGAACAGTCTGCACAATAATCTATGGCAGTACTAATGCAAAACATGTAAGTTATAGCAGTAGTAAACTTCATGAAAAAATGGAAAAATTATTATCATTATGGATGGATGACTTGAAAGAGAAAAACATTCCTCTGACGCAGGCTGTTACAACTGACAAAGCAAAAACAATTTTTGAGGATCTTAAAAAGACAGATGGAAGCGAAGAAACATTTTTAGGAAGCAAAGGTTGGTTCATTAGATTTAAGTCTCAAGAACCAACCTTTAAGTGCCATAGTGTCAAATTATGTGGTGGGGTGGCAAGTGCAGATGTTGCGGCAGAGGCTGCTTTTCCTAAAGAATTTCAAGACTGTGTAGAACAAGGAAGTTATCCTCCTGATCTCATTTTTAATGTTGATGAGACTGGGCTCTACTAGAAAGAATTGCCATCATTCACCTTCATTTCCTGTGAAGAACGTTCCACTCCAAGTTTTAAAGCTGCAAAAGATAGACTTACGCTTTTGTTGAATGCAAATGTCTCCGGAACTTTGAAGCTTAAACCAATGTTGGTGTACCATTCACAGACACCACGTGCCTTCAAGGGTCTAAAAGCCACGCTGCCAGTCTATTGGAAATGGAACAAGAAAGCTTGGGTTACACAAGACGTTTTTATAGATTGGTACACAAATTATTTTTGTCCTACCTTGCTTCGCTTCTGTAAAGAAAATTATTTGCCAGCTAAGGCATTGCTTCTCTTGGATAATGCCCCTGGACATCCTCAAAAAACCTTGCTGAAGTAAGAACACCATTGGATGTCAAGGTTGTTTACATGCCCCCAAACACAATGTCACTTTTGCAATCGATGGATCAGGGGATTATATCAATCTTCAAAGCCTATTACCTCCGTATAACATTTACGGAAATGGTAAGAGTCTTGGACACTTCAGGAAAAACTATTAAAGACTATTGGTGGTCATTCGATATTTTGAAGGGCATTAACAACATCAAGGCAGCTTGGAATGAAGTATCAGCAAAGTGTTTAAAAGAAGCATGGTGAAAACTTCTTCCGGCATTTGTGCACAACTTCGAGGAATTAGAGCAAGAGGAGAATGTTATTGAAGATGTTACCAAGCTTGGTGAGAGGTGGGATTGGACGATATTACTGAAGATGTGACAGAAGTCTTAGAGACCCATGATAAACCGCTTTCCAATGAAGACTTAAAAGAATTAGCTGAACAATTAAGTCAACATCCAAAGGAGGAGAAAGAAAATGCAGGAAGTCCTCTGAGAGATATAAAAATGGCTGATTTACAGTGTATCCTTGCAAGCATAGAGACATTGACTGATGAACTCCGTGAAATGGACCACGATTGGGAATGGAGTACGAACGTAACAAGGAGTGTAATTGCATCTATTTGACATTATACTGAACTGCTTAAAGAAAGAAAAAGAAAATCTAGGCAGTTAACACTGGATACGTTTTTCAAAAAAAATGCGGGTGATCCGAAACCAGGAACTTCAACATAGAAATATGTAATATCTTTTCGAAGTTTCATATTTTTTGTATATAATTTTGTTTTGTTTTCTTTATTAATAATTTTATTTTAACAAATATATACGTATGTATTATCAAAGCTTTAAATATAATAATGTTACACATACTTCATGTGCATATTTTTTGACTGCGTGGAACATAACTTTGCACCTCCCATTAAAATTGGGTTGGTTTTACACCCGTTTTTTCAGGAATGGAAGTGAGGCGTAAACCGAGGGCTGCCTGTACTTATATGAGTAACTTTTGTGTGAACATGTTGCTCTCTAGCTTAATTTATTTTTGTAACCAAATAGATAATAATAACAGGACTCTAGTTTTAATGTAGTAAGGTTTTTTTTTTCCACCAGAGGTCAGGCCAATAGTTTTAATAGTTGACTAAATCAATGTAACTTTAGCATACCATGTAGATTGTAGTGCAGCTTGTTTCTTTGTATATATATATATATGTGTGTGTGTGTGTATAGTCCAGATGATAACCTTAATGTGAAGGTCAAAACATTGAGTGATTATTTTGACTTATATTAAACTGAAGTAGTTGTTCCCATAATTTTTATGATGAGTTTTAACATATTAGTTATGCTAGTAAAAGAAGGTGCTCATAATATGAGATTTTAATTATAGGATTGTGGATTAGAAGAAAACATAGTGTATGGCAACAAGAAGAGTGAGTTTGCTGAGTTTTTGCAGGATAACTATCTTAAGCAGAATGTGATGGAAGCAACACGAGGTTAGATTTGGTGATATCTTCATAGGATGTGGTTGTGAATGAGATATCAATACTGCCACCTGTTAGTGAGAATGATCATGAGGTTTGGAAGGTAGTCAAACAAGAAAAAGTTGTTATCAAGAAGGTATATATGTCAGAGTATAAGGGGGAGTGATTATGAGGGACTCTGTAGCAACTAGTATCAATACATTGGGTTGATGAATTGCAGAAAATATGTCAACATATTTTCTGCACAATTTGAAATGATAAGATAGCATCTAATACAAGCAATGCACAACTGCATACCAAGAATTAAGCAAGTAACAGAGTAGGACTGAGATGGATGAACAGTCAAATCATGCAAGCAGTGTGACAAAAGAAGTTGTTATGCAGGAGGTACAAGACAGTTTGTAGTGAACAGATGCACAAAGAATATATACTGCAGGTCAGAAATGCGACAAGCATGGCTAAAAAAGAAACAGTAGAATATGAGAGGAGACTGGCCAGTGAGGTCAAAGATAGTCCAAGAGAATTTTTCTGAAATGTGGCAAGCAAGAGGGAAAATAATTATGTCAGGTTAATACTGGTGGATAGCTATGGTAGCAGAGTAACCATAGCAAATGATATAGCAGAATTATTTAATGAGTACTTCATCAGTGTTTATGATATGGGCATGAATGATGCTGTTCAACATGTAGAAGGGAGGCAAGTATTAGGAGAATAAAAGGTGAAAAAATCAGAAGTGTATTAAATGTTGCTTGGGTTAGAGGTTAATAAGGCTATGGGAATGAAAGACATATCATTGCATATTCTTAAAGAATGTGCAAAAGAGATAGATATGTCCTTGACCTGATTATTTAATGAAAGTCTTGCAGTGGGGAAGTTTCCTAAGGAGTAGAAAGAGGGTAAAATAGTACCATTACACAAGCATGAATCTAGGACAGAAGTTTCCAATTATAGACATCTATATATATCTGCAGTTGTGGTCAAAGTATTGGAGAAATTGGATAGGAGTAGAATACTGGGTTGAGCTAATGGACATAAGAGGTCAGCATGGGTTTGTGAAGGACAGGTCTTGTTTTAGCAATCTGCTTACATTTTATGATAAGGTGACAAATGTGTTGGATAACAGAGATTTTCTTGGATTTGCAAAGGAATTTGATAGATTATCACATGACAGATTGGTGTATAGTTGCAAAAGATGGCAATGGATAACAGACTGGCTTTCAGAACAATACAGCAAACTGTTTATGATGGAGCAGTGTTCAGAAAAGGCAGGTGACTGGCAGTATGCCTTAGGGCTCTATTCTTGGGCCCCTACTGTTTAACTTATTTGTTAATGATATTTCATGTGGATTGACTGGGGACCTTCAAATGGTTGCCAATGATGCAAAGTTAGGTAAAATTATCAGGAGTATTGCTGATGTTAATTTTCTACAAGAAGAATTGAACAGACTTTTATCTTGGACATATAAGTGGCATTGTATTTTAATATTAATAAATGTAAGATTATACTTTGGGGTACAGAGATATAAGGCTATGTACTGTATGGGAGGAGCTGTACTTCGAGAAGTGATGAGATTCAGGATGATGGTAGACAGAGGAGTAAAGTTCTGAGAACACATTGCAAGTCTTGCTAAGACTGCACATAATATTGCTGATATGATAAAAATTACATTGACATGTAAGGATAAGGAGGTGATAGTGCCTCTATATAAGGCACTGGCTAGACCTCACATGGACTTTCTCATAGACAAGCTTATACGTTGGTTATGCATTACTAAATCACTTAAGGAATTGACAACGTATATAAGAATATAAATTAAATTACACTTTAATAAATATTTCTGATATTTCAGAAACGTCTCGTTGCCATCTTCAAAAGGAACTTACAAAAAAAAGGCACGTGCACGTAGGCACTACAACACAGTAACTGAGAATGAAGTGATGAAGCTATTGTTCTCCTAAAAGTCCTGATAGTGCCCCCTAGCGAGCAAAGTAGGTGTTCTTGGCCTTTGGGCTGAAAGTCTGCTGATGTAAGCCTCCCAAATTTGGGGCAGTCTCATACAACCAAATCTGTTGAGGTTTGGAGAGTTTCTTAGGGCTGAGGCCGATTCCATGAATAGTCTTTCGAATTTGTATTTGCTATGGTGTATTACTGTAGCTTTCTTCCACTGTATTCTGTGGTGTGTATCCAGGGCATGATCTGCAAGACCAGAGTGGCTGTACTTATGTATACACCAGGTAGGTCTAGGGGAAGTAGTTGGGCTTTAGTGGAGCGGATAAGGGATGCCAATTTTCTGTATGGTCTGTAACAGGAGGTCAAGTCATGTTTTTTTAAGATTTTGGTAATTTTTTCTGAGGTGCCTTGGATGTAGAGAATGGTGATGGATTTAGAGTAATATCCTTGTTCTGAAGGGGAGGGGGGGGGTTGTGGTTTGTTGGTTTCAATATTTTTGGAGGGGGGGTAGCCATTGGCTGAGAAAGTGTTGAGGATGTGATTTAGTTCAGTGTTTAGGGCCTTGTCGTTAGAACAGATTAGTTTAGCCCTGTTGTATAGTGTTTTCCACTCCATATTGTTGTGAGGGGGGAGGATTGTTGGTGAATGTACCTGCCTATATGGGTGGGTTTTCTATAAACTGAGAAAACCAAGGTTCCATCAAGCTGGCAGGTGACTAGTGTGTCTAGGAAAGGGAGGCTGTTTTCCTCTTTTTCCAGAGTGAACTTGATTCTGAGGTGTTGGTTGTTTAAGCGTATTAAGAAGGAGAGGAGTGTATCAGAGCCATGTGGCCAAATAGCAAACACATCATCAACGTAGCGAAGCCATATGGTTGGTTTTTGTGGGACAGAGGCTAAGGCTTTTTCTTCAAAAGTCTCCATAAAGAAATTGGCCAAGGGTGGGGAAAGTGATGAACCCATGGCTGTCCCCTCTATACGGCCAATAGGTAAAATGAATTTAGTTATCTAGACAATTAAATCATCTAACTTTCCTAAAACGCTGCCAGGATAATCAGGTAATCCCAAATTGTGTAAAATTCAAGCACCGTTTTGTTTTACAAAAAGCTCTCCACATCTATAACCACGCCAGCTACACTTTGCTTTGGGAACAAATCGCCGCCATGCGGTTTCTCTTAGCTGACATTAACAAAGCTATTTGTGCTCTTGAAGAAGAGCTTTCATGCACTTTAAATGACAAGCTTTGGTCAATTTTACATGACATCTCGTGTACCACAGCAGAAAAAGAATTTGAAAAAATATGAGGTCGACAGATCAAAAAATTCGAAAAATTAAAAAAAGAACTCTACCGTCAATCCAAAACTTCCTACCAATGCCGTAATCAACCTTTCTTCACTCACTCTGAAGCACTCATCGCGCTTTCACATGGCCACAACTTCGCCGTTGCTCTCAGAAAAATACCTAATGAGGATATTATGATCAAGATCGAATGCAGAATCCACACCTTCCGAATAAAATCGCCAACAGTGTAAGACTGGATGTAGCTTGGAATAATAAAGAAATAGTTATCACCAAACCAGATAAGGGAAATGCAATTGTAGTACTTAACCAATATACAGGTAAGCTTAATGCTCTTCTATTAGATCAGGCTACTTACCTCCCTAACGAATACAAACTCACCAACTCACAACTCACAAATCAGAAAACTTCACAGGCTCCTTAAGAAAGTCACTTCTTGGCCTGTAGAAGTTACTAACAGATTAAAACCGTTTAGCTCTATACATAAAGAAAATGTGGCATTATGTCCCATAGTGGATTGCACTGATTCCCCCACATACAAATTAGCTAAACATTTGGCCAAAGCGCTCGCACACTATACTGGCAACACACCATCACACATAAAAAAACTCAGCCCACTTCAAAGCCAGCATAAAAAACCTTACACTCCAACATACTGACATAATGGTCAGTTTTGACGTCTCCTCCTTATTCACAAATGTCCCACTCAAGGAAACTTTAGAGCTAATCCAAGCTAAATTTTCTCCCGATATCTCAGCCCTATTTCAGTTCACAATGAACTCAGGCTATTTCGTTTGGCAGAGAAAATTCTACAAACAAATAGAGGGGACAGCCATGGGTTCACCACTCTCTCCACCCTTGGCCAATTTTTTTATGGAGACTTTTGAAGAAAAAGCCTTAGCCTCTGCCCCCGAAAAAACCAACCACATAGCTTCGCTACGTTGATGATGTGTTCACTATTTGGCCACATGGCTCTGATACACTCCTCTCCTTAACACACTTAAATAACCAACACCCCAGAATCAAGTTGGTTATACTCTGGAAAAAGAGGAAAACAACAGCCTCCCTTTCCTAGACACACACTATTCACCCACCAGCCTGATGAAACCTTGGTTTTCTCAGTTTATAGAAAACCCACCTATACATGCAGTATGGGTGGCAACGTGACGTTGCCGAAATATTGGAAATATTTATTGAAGTGTAATTTAATTTATATTCTTATATACGTTGCCAATTCCTTAAGTGATTTAGTAACCTCACATGGACTATTGTGCTCAAATTTGATCACCTAATTTTCATTGTGATGTGGAAACACTAGAGGGTCCAAAGACGAATGACTAAAGTGATATCAGGACTCTGGAGTGTAGGTTATGCAGAGCAAGTCAGGGAATGCAGATTACAGACTTTGGCAAAGATGAGATATGATAGAGACATTTAAGTTGGTTAAGGGATTCTAACAGATTAATACAAGGTATTATAAAAAGAGGTAGAGCCTCTGGAGCTCAGTAAGTATAGACCCTTTGGTTGGAAAGATCTGGATTCAATTCCCATCCAAGACATGAGGACTCTTGGATGGAAATTTATCTGGTCTCTTTTGACTAAAGGTAAGTTAACCAGTCTCATACGGAGGCAGGGTTTTTTTCACCTGGAAACTCTGGTTTTTCGTCCCCCTAGAACAGGCAAACCAGCCATATGAGCACACACACACACATCTACAGACATAGGATACACTGGGAGGTATAGGGTTAACCATCTCATCCTTGAAACGGTCATGGTTGTGAAGTCTATAGCTAAGAACCGTAATGGTTTGTGAAAGCTTAAGACAAGACATTATAAAAAGAGTGGATGTTAAGATGTGAAGAATGAGAGGCCATCCCTGGAAGCTGTATAAAGACGTGGTGAAGAAGGTTGCAAGGACTAGATTTTTTTTTACCTGGAGAGTTGTTAGTGAGTGGAATACATTACATTGTGAATGCAAGTAGTGTAAATAATTTTAAAATTCAATATTATAGAAATGTTGCTGGTTGAGTGGACCTCCCACAATGAGTTTATTGACTCCATGGAGGATATTGAAATACTACTACTACTACTACTACTACTGACAACCTTTCCTTGTAGCTTCTCAAGAGATGGCAATGTTCCATGATACCAGCTTTATAGTTCAACATAAACCCTTTCTTGACACAGAATTTCACATATTTAGCAACCTTCCAAAATAAGACTTCATGGTTATGGTCAATCTCTCTGACTGGAGGCAGAGAAATTAACCATTAACCTTGGTTATAGATACATTTATACCATTACCAGATCCAACACTCTCAAATCCCTGGTCTCCTCCATCGCATGCTGTTTCAAGTAATTATCTTTTAGCAACAGTATAAATTCCACTTCCACTGTGACCCCTTTCTATGTCCTAATCTATGTCCTGTAATTGAAGTCGCCCATAACAATTGCTCGGCATACACATCTTTCTGAGGGATCCCTGGTTTATAGCAGTAATCAATAACATATTTTCTCCTACTGCTGTCTATCTTGCACCAGATGACCTCAAATGAACCATCTCTCCAAGACCTAAAATCCTCTTTAACTTCTAATTTTGTTGGTTGAAGTTCTGCAGTTATCATCATCATCAACAATACCCCTCCTATCTTCCTGAAAATAAAATTCCCTTTATATTCTAACCTTGTAACTATATCATTTTCTGTCAACCAGGTCTCTTTGATACTCATAAGTTTTGGCCAAGTCGAGCTGACCAATGACAAAAACGCATATGCTTTATTTCTAATACTTCTGGCATTTGTGTATCTGCATTTCAACATCCTCTTGGATCAACGGTTTCCCTTATGTAATGCCATTATCAACCCATTTGGATTAGAAATATAAGAAAATGCATTGAGCATTGCATAATCATTTATGCAATGTATATAGACTCATTTGTCTCGTGGATTGCTGAATTCACAATTTTGTTGGTTGAAGTTCTGCAGTTATCATCATCAACAATACCCCTCCTATCTCCCTGAAAATAAAATTCCCTTTATATTCTAACCTTGTAAGTATATCATTTTCTGTCAACCAGGTCTCTCTGATGCTCATAAGTTTTGGCCAAGTCGAGCTGACCAATGACAAAAACTCATATCCTTTATTTCTAATACTTCTGGCAATTGTGTATATGCATGGATCAACGGTTTCCCTTATGTAATGCCATTACCAACCCATTTGGATTAGAAATATAATAAAATGCATTGAGCATTGCATAATCATTTATGCAATCCATATAGACTCATTTGTCTCATGTCTCATTGCTGAATTCACACTTGAATACGTTCTCCCCAATGTTTCTAGTTTCCCTGAATTCTGTACTTCCAACCTCTCACTGAACAACACTTTCAAACATCCAACTCCAAAACCATTCAAATGTAGTCCATCAGGCATGTGCAAGTCCTTCTGTCCATCAAATTCACTCTATACACCATTCCAACTACACAATCTTCTCATTGACTCATTTACAATCATGCCCCTTCTTCTGAGTTCCGTCCTGTCATATCAAGGCAGCAGACTCACAATCTTTGTTTTCTTACTCTTCTTTTTCACTTTTGTCGAGCATTTTTTCAAATCTTCTCTCATTGCACATTGTTCCCTTTCAAATCATTGTGCCAGCCAAAACAATCAATTCCCTCACTTCTCCCTACTGTAAACTAACATCCTTGATCTTTGCATCTGGGAAACATGCTTTCATTGCTCTCTCATTATGTATACCTCTTATCATCAAATCTCCATACATATCCTTCTCCTTGCTCTCATTTTCTTTCACTTTCATACTTTTCCACATTAACTTTTTTGTTCATTCTAACTCTTGATGTATCACACAGATCACCCACAGCCATTTCATTCATGCTCTCATTCATATTTTGTGCATTATCATTCATTCTGTTCACATTCTCTACAACACTTTCGCTGTCTTGCCTTACATCATTGATATTAGTAATTCCATTCTCTTGCTTTCTGCACAACTCTTTCTCTCTTTCTCACTTACACACACACACACACATATATTTTTATATTAGAATTTTACTGACTAGAACACCAAGATATAACAAAAACTTTGATTAGAACACAATTAGTTGTTCCTAACTTGTTTATATGAGAAGTTAATTTTTTATCTTGCTAACTTCCAGTTTTTTTGTGTATGCCTGAAGAAGTCGGCATTCCGACGAAACTAGTTGTGTTCTAATTAAAGTTTTTGTCTTATCTCGGCGTTCTAGTCAGTAAAATTCTAATATAAAAATGTCTACAATCCGAGTAAATACCTTTAATAATAATAATAATAATAATATATATATATATATATATATATATATATAAATGAAAAATTCGTGAAGTATCTTTATACATGAAAAATTTCTGCCTATCAGGCTTGTGCCTTGAATTTTACAATTTTATTGGTATTTATCATATATACAAATACTGGAAATTAAATTCGTGTGTACTTGTTATTAAGCCAGATTCAAAATTTTGAACAAGCATAATATTATTCTTTTGTACAATTATAAATTATTATTATGTATTTTAAACATCAAATCCATATTTATAAGTATCAGTCTAAGATATAATCTGGATATCAAATAAATGGACTAACAATATTATTAATATACTTGATATAACATTTTGTAATCTTCATTTTAAATAGCTATACTTAAAACACAACAATTCTTTGTGAACAGTATTTTTAAAATTTATCACATATAAACATTGGCAAATGAAAATTTGAGTGTTTTTTTTATATAAATATACAAAGTTGTTTATGACTGAAAAATATTCAGAACTAACTATTTACAGTTTTAATTTTTTTATGACTTCTGTCTTCCCTTCATCATCTCAATATATAACTGTATGTCTGTCATGAGCATGTGCACAGAGTGGTTTTTGTTATAAATATATTTTTAGATTCTAATGTTTCATAAAACTAACAATTTTCACTAGTATATACAAAAAAAACAGCAGAAAAGTGGTTGCAAAATCCACTAACAAAGATATTTAATATAAGACATTTAATGCTGATGAATTTTAATTGTTTTAAGTTTGCTTATGAAAGAATAAATGAAACAGCTTTTCATTTAAATTTTGATATTTTATAATAATATACAAATTTTACACATTTAGCTAATATATTTTAATTAATGTATATCATATAGTATAATACAACTTAATTAAAGAAATAATTATTTTTAATTTAAATCGATAAAGGCATATATAATCAGTTTGTATTTAAATAGGAATAGGGAAGTACAAAACCTTCCTGAAGCTATGATATCTAAAAAAAATAAGTTTCTGTAAAATTAATATAAACAGTCTATGGCATTGTTCATACAACCTGAATAAGCACTGACAATCACACTGATATCACTAGACAATGTAGAATTACAAATCTACTTAAAAGAAACTGAGACCATCTCAGAATTTCAGACAACATATCTTCCTCGAGACTTATCTTGGTTACCACAGTATTCATTATATACAAGTTTTGCTAGAAAAAGGTGAAAAACTACTATTAAAAAGGCAATTGAAACCCAGAACAGAGCTGGCAAACCACCCAGCTGATGTCCATGTCTGTGTAGGGCTATGATGTGATGTTCATGTGCTGGAGCTTTAAAATAAAGCATAAAAAAAATGCAGTTAATAACAAAACTTACATTTTTAGTAAAGATATTTATTATAATTCTAAACAGAGTCTGGATAGAAGAAGAGAAACTAGACAGTATTGTATGGTGATTCTTTGATCAGGGATGAATTTAAAGAGAGCAAAGAAATCTTTTTTTTCTTTTTCCAGAATAAAGATTAATTGAGTGAGCAATGCTGTTAGAATATAAAGAAGGAAAGTAAAAATTAATCAATAGTTTCGACAGGTATAAATGATTTAAAATGTGAAGAGTACTGAATGAAAGAGAACATGAAAGTGTTATTGGAGGAAGAAAAAAAAAAAAGAAAAGAAAAAAAATAGTGAGAGAGTACTAGCTGTAAGTCTGTTGCAGCTATATTACTATTATTATTTTTATCTGGGATCTCCAGGGAGTCAAGGAATCATCGAGGGAGGCCATAAGTTACTCAAACCAGCTGTCATACCTTCACTTAAATTCATTCACACTAGATGCACTCACTAACACTAAAGGCAAACTATTCCACTCACTCACTGATCTGTAAGAGAAAAACCTAGCTCTTACCTCTTTCTTAATGCAAACAAAGTTAACTTCCATGGATGACCCAGGGGGTTCTCTCCCCAACTTCCATATAATGAAAAATTTATATGGAAGGTGGGGAGAGAACCTGTTATGGGATATCTTCTGATGGAAGATATCCCATAACATCCATTCAAAAGTTTATAGATTGCTATCATATCACCCTTCTTTCTCCTATTAACCAGAGTACTTTCTCCTATTATCCACATGCTTGCAACGTGTCCTCATAATCTAAATCCCATAATCTGGATATAATTTTTGTAACTCTTCTTTGCACCCTTTCCCAGCGTCTTTATTATCTTGGAACCCTGGAGACCAAATATGCGCAAATTAATCCAGGAGTGGTCATATCAAGGCCTTATAAAGAGGTAAATTGACTTCCCTTATCCTTACATGTCAAGGTTCACTCCAACATCACAATTATCCTCCAGTTGTATTTGCAACTTTTGCTATGTGACCTTTTGAACTTTAAATTCCTATCCACCATTATGCTCAGACCCCTAGTCTCATCAGTTTCTTGTAGCATAATCCCACTAATATAATATGCTGCTGGAAATCTCATCATGCTAAAGTGCATAACTTTACATTTACTACCATTAAACTGATAGCCAATTTTGTTTGCCCAAATTTCCAGCCTATTCAAATCATTTTGTGGATATCAGTGGCATCCCTGATTGCCCTGAATATCTTTGCATCATTGGCAAACAATTGCACATCTCCTGTTAGACCCTTCCTAATGTCATTAATGTATAGACTGAACAACAATGACTCAAGGACTTAACCCCGAGGTATACCACTAGTCACTTTAAATCTGGCTGATTCACACCTACCATTTACAACTTTCTGATATCTATCTGTTAACCATCCACCAATCCAAATCAAGAGTTTATATTCCAATCCCATATTCTCCAGTTTATGCAACAGCCTTTCATGTGGTTTCCTATCAACTGCCTTAGCAAAATCCAATATTACCATAGTTATAACATTGTTATAAAATATGAGCAAATTGCTAAAACATGGCCTACCATTAGTAAAAGTGCTGCTCCTTGCAGAGTATAGCATGCTTGTGTACCTATATGAAGTTCTTACCAACTTCTCTAAAACCTTCACTACCAACACCAGAGATACTGATAAGTCGGTAGTCAGACACATCAATTTTTGCACTACCCTTGTACAATGGAACTATCATACATTCCTTCCATTCCTGTGGTATCATATCTGAGCTGAGACTCAAGTTATACAAACATGTTAAAGGCCTAGCTAATTCTGCTGATCATTTCTTTAGCAAATGTGCTGATATTACATTCCTATTCACAAATTCCTATCCAGGTTATGCAACAATTCCTCAACCTCATTTTTCTGCAGCTATATCTCTTTATTGAATGTGGCAGTATCACTGTACACCATACTACATACACCTGCTTGATATATCATAGCAAAGTAAGCACTCATTAATTGACAATGTCATTAATTTCTGACACTAGAGTACCATTTGCATTCAATAAAGTTATTCTTCCTCATTTATTCTTTCTTATCCTTGTGGTATAATGATAAAATTCTTTTGAATTGCATTTAGCTTGCATAGCCAATTTCTTTTAATATTCTGATTTAGCTTTTCGCACAATACTCATTATTTTTCTGGCCTGAGCTTTATATATTTCATAACTTCCCTCACTCTTATTCTCACAATATTCTTTCCACATCACCATCTTGTGAATTTCTTGCTTAATAAGGTTGCACACCCATTTCACTCCCAACCTATTTATTTTTCAAACACTAGGGATACATTCAGATACTGCCTCATTTAAACACTTTTTCAAAGATTCAAATGCTGATACCATGGGACCAAAGATAGTATTCTATTAATTACTCACTTAAGAAATTGACAACGTATATAAGAATATAAATTAAATTATACTTTAATAAATATTTCCCATATTTCGGCAATGTCACGTTGCCATCTTCAAAAGGAACTTACAAAAAAGGCACATGCATGTAGATACTATAACACAGTAACTGAGAATGAAGTGAGGAAGCTATTGTTCCCCTAAAAGCCCTGATGGTGCCTCCTAGCTGGCTATATAGGTGATCTTGGCCATTGGGCTGAAGGTCTGCTGATGTAAGCCTCCCAAATTTGGGGCAGTCTCATGCAACCAAATTTGTTGAGGTTTGGAGAGTTTCTTAGGGCTGAGGCTGATTCCATGAATAATCTTTCGAATTTGAACTTGCTATGGTGTATTGTAGCTTTCTTCCACCGTATTCTGTGGCATGTATCCAGAGCATGGTCTGCAAGTCCCGAGTGGCTGTACTTGTGAAACCGGATGTAGTGCTTGTGTTTGGAAATTCTGATATTCGCTGTCCTGCCTGTTTGGCCAAAGTAAGACAGTTTACAGATGCAAGGGACCTGGTATACACCAGATAGGTGTAGGGGAAGTGGTTGGTGTTTAGTGGAGGGGGATAAGGGATGCCAATTTTCTGTATGGTTTGTAACAGGAGGTCAAGTCATGTTTTTTTAAGATTTTGTAATTTTATCTGAGGTGCCTCAGATGTAGGGAATGGTGATGGATTTAGAGTAATCCTTGTTGGGAAGGGGAGGGGGGGTTGTGGTTTGTTGGTTTCATTATTTTTTGGATTTCATGGGAGGGGGTAGCCATTGGCTTAGAAAGTGTTGAGGATGTGATTTAATTCAGCATTTAGGGCCTTGTCGTTTGAACTGATTAGTTTAGCCTTGTTGTATAGTGTTTTCACCACTCCATATTGTTGTGAGGGGGGAGGGAGATTGTTGGTGAATGCATACCTGCCTGTATGGGTTTTCTATAAACTGAGAAAACCAAGGTTCCATTAGGCTGGCTAGATCCGAGGCACCTTGGAAAAAATTACCAAAATCTTAAAAAAACATGACTTGACCTCTCCTGTTACAGACCATACAGAAAATTGGCATCCCTAATCCACTCCACTAAAGACCGACCACTTCCCCAAGACCTACCTGGTGTATACCAGGTCCCTTGCAGCTGTAAACTGTTTTACTTTGGCCAAACAGGCAGGACAGTGAATATCAGAATTTCGGAACACAAGGACTACATCCGGTTTCACAAGTACAGCCACTCGGGTCTTGCAGACCATGCTCTGGATACACGCCACAGAATACGGTGGAAGAAAGCTACAATAATACACCATAGCAAGTTCAAAATCGAAAGACTATTCAAGGAATCAGCCTCAGCCCTAAAAAACTCTCCAAACCTCAACAAATTTGGTTGCATGAGACTGCCCCAAATTTCGGAGGCTTACATCAGCAGACCTTCAGTCCAATGGCCAAGAACACCTACATAGCTTGCTAGGGGGCACCATCAGGACTTTTAGGAGAATAATAGCTTCATCACTTCATTCTCAGTTACTGCGTTGTAACTGTTCTTATATACGTTGTCAATTCCTTAAGTAATTTAGTAATGCATAACCAACATATAAGCTTGTCTAGTATTCTATTAAGTTGATCATAATAATCCAGCTTTGTAATTCAGCATGTAACCTGCTCTAATGGGAACACCAATATAATTAGATACTTCCCAAGAAAGCACAACTTGATCACTGTCACCAAGTACTGGTAAAATAGTCATATTCTGAACAGAGACCCTTCTAACACTATGAACACATCCAATGCTCTTTGACCTTGAGTTCCTTCTCAAGATCAAGACCAAGCAAATGAATCAATGTATTGGTTGTGAATGACAACTTTAAACGACAACTTAAAAATTGAATTACCTTTGGAAACAATAATCTTTTTATATTAGAAAGGTGATAAAACTGACATAAGAAATTAAAGATCCATTACTTTTTTTCCTCAGTTCTTTATAAGGTTTTTTACAAATATTATAAGTACCAGAATGAACAACACATTAAATTTCTATCAGCCCAAGGAAACAAGCAGGTTGCAGATCATCATTCTGAACATTTTTGATCATCCACAAGAATTTTAAATTAAAAAAAAAATCATAATATACCAATTTCCTTTCACAGATTATGAAGAAGCCTTTGACTCAACAAAGCTATATAAAAGGCTGCAAGCTTTAAAACATATAGAAATACAGCAATCCCTCGATTAGTATGCCTAATGCGATCTTTAAAACAGGTGCATTAATCGAAAATGCACTAATCAAATATAATAACCTAATGGAAAAAGTATAATTCGTTCCTCAAATTTCTTTTTTGAGTCTTAATTTTTTTTATAAAAGAATTAAGGTATGTCTCAGGGCCTAGTTAAAGGAAATCCATGAAGCTGAAAGACAAATAAACATATTCAGAATATAAATTTTGTTATTCTACTTCTTAACAAAGAATTAAGCTAACATAGTTTGGCGGGCATTTTGTTTCTTTTTTCACACAACCGACAGTATGGCCCTATTGCCTCTTCTACAAATTTTACTGCTTCTCTCTTCATCAGAGTCAGCCTCCAAGCATTGCTGCTTAAAAATTTCGATTGTATGAAAAATATTTTCAAATTTTTTCTGTGAAATCTCTCTTGGCTGACTATCAGTGGTTAAATTTTCTTCATATTCTTCGGGATCTTCCTGCTGTGCATCTAAATTTAGCAGGTCGAAATCACTCAATTCTTCAGAATGAGATTTAATTAACTCTTGAATGTTATCATTGAAGGAGAAAAAGAAATGAAGGATGTATGAATTGGTCGCCAACAAGTGAAATCATGTGATTTATAGATAAAATTTCCCACCTGTTATATGAGCAAAATAGTTACCACTTTAAAAACTACAATGATCATAAAAGAGAAGTTAATTTTCTGATGTGTAATAATAAGCAACTCATCCCAGAAGACGGATTGATTATCCTATCATCGGAATGGATTCTCCTTTTTGTGACATGCGCAGAAGTGTCGAAGGGTCTCGAATCTGTGGGCATACTATAGCAGACAACATAAATTTTGGCAATAAAAATTTGGAACATAGTATACATAGTGTACATGGAAGTAGTGTAGTATGCCATTAAAAATAACTTTGTAAAATATTTTAAATCAGTAACTAAATTATTTCATTCTGGTGAGTGAATTTTTAATATAGTTAGCCATAAAAATGTATAGATAGAAAATTTTTAAAATCTGTAATATTTATTTTTAAGATGTATATAGGTGCACTAATCGAATTTGGGTATCAAAAAAAAAAAAATGACACACCAATTGGGGGAGCATTAATTGAGGGATTACTGTAAATGAGATCTATGTTAAGATATTAAATTGTGTACATATGGGAGGGAGGGAGGGAGGGAGAGAGAGAGAGAGAGAGAGAGAGAGGGAGTGGATCAGCAGTAATAAATATAGATAAAAAAAGAAAGAGAAATAAAAAGATGGGGTCAGAAAACGAGACTTCGTTTTAGCAAAACTATCAGCAAACAATTCTTGAATATGCTATGATAAAACTGGTAGAAAACAGTATTAAATATAAACAGATTGAGAATACTTGAGTAATCTATAATTTGCTGATGATGTTATACTAATATCATCAGCAGATAATAGCAACATCACTGAAAGAATTAGAATGCATTATTATAGAATTAAATGTATCTACAACTAAACCTACAAATTATTATTATTATTATTTAGGCCTCCAAGGAGTCAAAAGACTCATCGCAGGAGGTCCTTCCTAGGAAACGCAAGTCTATCAAGACACATTGTAGGAGGTCCCTCCTAGGAAACACAAAGTCTATCATACCACTCCTTAAACTCATTGACCATTCTCTCTCTCACCACTCTATCAGGCAATGCATTCCATGGTTCAACCACCCTCCATGCAAAGAAACTACTACTCACTCTCTTGCTCACAGTTTCCTTTTGTAACTTCCAGGGACTGCCCCTTGTTATCACTTCTTCCCACTGTTCGGCCAAGCGAAAGAACTCCCAATGTCAATCCTATAACCACCTCTCAACAGTTTAAAAGTCTCAATCATATCACCTCTCCTTCTTCTATCCACCAAACTTTGCAGCCTCCACATTCCCTCAGCCGATCCTCATAACTACCATTGTACAGTCCTGAAACTGTCTTTGTTATCTGCCTTTGTATCCTTTCCACAGTTAATTTATCCCCTTCAAATCCTGGGGACCAAATCTGAGAACAATAGTCTAAGTGTGGTGTGATCAGGGTCTTATACAATGGAATGACAACTCTTTTATTTCTGTAGGTCAGCATCCTTCTCATTATTGCAGCAATCCTATGTGTTACCTTCACCACCTTTGCAATATGTCCCCTGAATTTCAGGTTTCTATCAATCATCAAACCCAGATCTCTTGTCTCCCCTACTTCCTCCAGTATAGCTCCTCTAACAGAGTATGCAATGGCCCAAACTGACCTTACATTTTGCTGCATTGAACCGACACCCCATTCATTTGCCCATCTGTCTAGCTTATTCAAATCCTCTTGCAGGGCTACCACATCTACACTATTACTAATAACCCTCCCCAGTTTCACATCATCTGCAAACAACTGAATATTATTATTATTATTATTATTGTTCCGAGCAACTCCAAGGAGTCGACAGACTCATCGAGGGAGGCCCTAACATCATGTCAAGAACAACTATTCGACATTGACACAGTATCTATCATACCTTGCCTTGAACTCATTCATGGTCGTAGCACCCACTTCCACAACAGTGGAAGCTTATTCCACTCATTCACCACTCTCCAAGTGAAAAACCTAGCTCTAACTCCCTTGTCAACCACATTCTTGCCCAGCTTCCATGCATGGGGCCTAGTCCTCCCACCACCAGTCATATTTTCAAAAATATCTTCTGGATCAATCTTATAGAAACCCTTCAGTAATTTGAATGTCTCAATCATATCCCCTCCTTTGCCTATCATCCAATCTCTGCAACCCACAAATCTTCAACCTATTCTCATAAGGTTCATTCCATAGACCTTCTATCATCTTGGTCACTTGTCTCTGGATCCCCTCCACTTCCTCCCCATCACGAAGAAACCCTGGTGCCCATAACTGGGCACAGTAGTCCAGATGGGGTCTTATCAAGGCTTGATGCAGAGGAAGAACAACTTGTTTGTCTCTGCATGTAAAGTATTTTTCAGAAGCCAAGTGATTTGATGAGCTGATTTAGTCACTTTTGCAATGTGCCCCCTAAACTTCAATTCCCTATCCACCAACACTCCCAAATCCCTGGCCTCATCAATCTCCTGGAGTACGGTTTCACCAATGCGATATATTGCTGCTATTCTTTTCACCCCAAAGTGCATAACCTTACATTTTGCCACATTAAATTGACATCCATTTTTCCTAGCCCAGTCCTCCAAACTATTCAAATCATCCTGTAAAATTTTGACATCCTGTGCAATCACAATTGCTCTACCCAACTTTGCATCATCAGCAAACAAGTGAACACTTCCGCTCAAATCCTTTCCTATATCATTGATGAACAAATTGAAAAGCAGTGTTCCAAGAACAGAGCCCTGCGGCACACCACTAGTCACAAGCCGTCTTTTCGACTCCACTCCTGAATAAACCACTCTCTGGTATCTCTCCTTCAACCACCTTCCTATCCATCTCACAACCCTATATCTATCCCCTTCTGCTACAGTTTACTAATTAGGGTTCCATGTGGTATCCTGTCAAAGGCCTTGGCAAGGTCCAGTAGTATCACTGTAAACCCATTACCCCTATCCAGTTCAGCTGTCACTGTGTTATAAAACGTGAGCAAGTTACTGAGGCATGATCTACCCTTCACAAAACCATGTTGTCCCCCATACAATATCCCATTTTCATCCAATCCTGTATTCTTTTCTGGACTAATTTCTCTAAGACCTTGACAATGATTCCTGATATGCTAATCGGTCGGTAATTTACAACAGCAGTCTTGGAACCACCTTTATGCAGTGGAACTATTTTCCCCTCTTTCCACCCCCTCGGGACTAACCCAGACCCGAGACTCAAATTAAACAAAATGGTCAAGGGTGCTGACAATTCTTTAGATGTTTCTTGTACAACACGAGCTGGTATACCATCCAATCCCACGGATGTATTGACATTGAGGTTATGCAATAGACTACTCACCTACACTTCATTCACCACATTTCCCGTATAATCTACTGGTTTATTCATTTCTGCAATGTCACCACCTGGATGATATATACTTGCAAAGTGCTCACTCAGTAACTCAACTATATCAACTGATTCAGTTACCTCCCTACCATCGGCATTCTTTAAAATCATTTTGCCATGTACATTTGTCCTTTTACTTGCTACATATCTAAAAAACTGTTTTAGGATTCTCTTTAGCCTGCATGGCCAATGTTCTTTCGTAATCCTTTTTTGCTCTTCTTACCACACTCGTTACCCTTCTGGCCTGCGCTTTATACTGTTCATGTGCCTGCCGGTCACCTTTCTCCTTAAATTCCCTCCATAGTTGTTTCTTTTTTTGCAGCTCAAGCTTAATGGTATTATTCATCCATTTAACCCCTACTTGATTTATTATTCGGACTCTAGGTATACAGTCAGCCATTGCTTCATGCAAACACTTCTTAACTGCCTCCCATGCACTATCAACTTCTAGTCCTTGCAGTTGTACATGCCATGGCACTGAATCAATCAAACTCCTAAGCTTGTCATACTTTCCAGCATGATAATTCCACATGTACCCTGTCTTAATTGAAAATTCCATACCTTTAGCCACCGCCCAAGTCAAGACCCTATGATCACTCTCACCAATTGGTGGCAATGTGGTCATATTTGTTACAACCTAATATCTCCCTGCAATCCACTGAGAATGTCATTGATATAAAGATTAAACAATATAGGTCCCAGTACTGAGTCCTATGGGACCCCACTTGTAACCCTCTGCCTCCTTGAAACTGTCCCACCATATACAACTTTCTGATACCTCTCGGACAGCCAATCCTGAATCCAGTTGACCAACCTGACATCCAAGAAAATGGCAGTATATGCCTTTCCCCTCATCTACTGCTCTTGTAACTTTATTATAAAAGGTTAGCATATTACTAAAACAAGAGCATCCTTTACCAAATCCAAGTTAATTCTCACAGATAACATTACCCTCATCTGCCCAATGTTGTATACGGTCCCTAACTAATTTCTCCAAGATCTTTAAAACTACTGATGACACACAAACTAGCCTATAATTGACGCTTCCAGTCTTCTACCGCCCTTATGCAATGCCACTATCTTACCTTTCTTCTATTCCCTGGGCACCTTTCCATAGCAGACTGTCATTGAAAAGCCAGGTCAAAGGAGTTGTCAGTTCTTTAGCACATTCTCTGAAAACTTGTGGTGAAATACCATCCAGTCCCACAGCTTTACTGACATCCTGAATACAACATATTTGGAACACGCTCTCCTCCTGCACCTCTAAACCTCGAACCTGCCCTATCTCTCTAGTATTAAAATTTACTCCTCCAGGATGAAATACAGCAATAAAATGTTCATTGAACAATTCCAATACATCCTCTGCATCAGTCGCTCTATTCCCATTTTTATCTCACAATGTCATTCTTCCACAATCATTTCTTCTCCTATTGGCCACATAGCTAAAAAATTCCCTAGGATTTTCTTTGAATCTTAGGGCCAATCTCTTCTCATATTCCAGTTTCACCTTCCTTACCATATTAGTCACTTTCCTGGGCTGTGTCTTATATTCTTCATGCATCTGCTCTTCACCTGTCTCCTTATATCTCTTTCATAGCCTCTTTTTCACATGCAATTCCTGTTTATTATTGTTGGTCATCCACTTTACACCAAATTGTATCCTCTTCTTTACTTGTGGAATATAGCTTACTATTGCTGCTGTGACAAATTTGTCACAGTAGCAATAGTAATAGAAGTAGCAATATAGCAAAAGCAATAGAAGGAATATTTGTCACAGATGTGACAAATATTCCTTCAAAATTTCCCAAGCACTAATGATATCCCAGCCTTCCAATTCCTCCCTCCATGAAACTTTCCCAAGTTGATGTCTAAGACTATTATAATCACCTGCCTTATAATTCCATATATGTTCCCATCCTCTTTGATACTTTTGCATGTCTATTCATCTTTCAAGTCAAAACCACATCGTCACTCTCTCCAATTGGTGGAAGAGATGTTGGTCTAGGACAAATCATTACAAGTGAACATAAAGCTAATAATGAAGCATCAACTAGAATAAGAACAGGATGGAAAGTTTTTACTGTTATAGATATGTTTCAAGATAATTTACTAAAATGTTTAAAAAGAAATATTTACAACCAATGTTTATCTCAGCAATGACATATGGCAGAGAAATCTGGAGCCTTACTAAAAGACAGCTGGAGAGAATGCAAACAAATGGTGAAACATGGAAAGAGTCATTGTCAAAATAACATAACAAGTGAATAAGGAAACAAATAAAGATAAGATATTGCAACAATGAATAAAAGGCCATATTCTGTGCTAGAAAGAGCATCTGATGAGAATGTCTGATAACAGCCAGACAAAGAGAACAACAGAATAACAGAACAGACACCTATAATTGGGACATCAAAAACCAGGTAGGCCAGTAAAATGGGACAATGATATAAAAAGATATTATGGGCATTTATGGCATACAGATAAATAAGATCTGCTAAAATGGAAGACACATGGAAAGGTATCCATCCAGTAGAAGACTGAAGAAAGCTGTTGATAATAATGATCATATGATGAACTACAGTATCACATACAACAAATTAAGGAAGCAACTCAGAAGCAATTATGGCATCATAAATTGCACAATAAAGATATTAACAGTGTATGGAAATAGTCAAGGGAGTTTTTGAGAGAAGCACTGTCAGAATGCATATCTAGGGAGTTGAATTAATGAATATCATTAAACAAGAGATACAAAAAAATGATGTAGAAGGAATAACAAAAGAAATGTGATCAGCAAGCTCATGAGCAGTATAAATAACTGGCAAGTAGCATAAGCACTAGGTAAGAAAAACAAAATCAGACTATAAATATAGCAAGAAGGTGACAGAAGCAGAAGAAATAGTTGAATTATTTTGCAAGGATTCAGATAGAGAAAATCCAGTAACTGATGAGACAAGGACAAATTTGACAACAGAGATAGATGAACTGGAAGTATTTAGGATATTACAAATTTTCAAAATACAGGCACAGGATATGCTCAAATATTAGGAGAAATTACAAGTCAGCATGGCTTTTTGAAGTCAAGTGAGTAAATTACATTTTTTTAAAAAAATAAAGTGACACTTAAGTTGGATAAAGGAAATGACTATCACTATACAACTGGGCGTTACAAAAGCATCTGAGATGCTTTTGTAACGGCCAGTTGATAACAGCCATTTATAACGGCCAGTTGATACTACAAATCTATTATTTAAACTGGAGAAAGCAGAGATTGATATGAAGCTTGTGAAACATGGACAAGAGGATTCTGATGGACATAGATTAGTATAAGATTAGATTAAGATTTTGTTAGCACGCTGATACAACATGGCAGTGAAAGGCAAATCATTCCATAGGTTGGTGCGAAATGCTATTATTATTATTATTATTATTATTCCTGACACCTCCGAGGAGTCCGAAGACTCATCATGGGAGGATACCATGAATGTAGTATGTATCTACAGGAGGATGTTGTGAATATTTAAATAGAGAGACTGAATAAGAGAAAAGAACAAGTGCAGGTATGTAGGAAATGCAATATTCTGAAGGCCCATTAGGCTTTCTTAAATATGAGTTTAAATAGTTTACATATGAGTAGAGAAGATGGCATCATAACTGACATGGCAGTTGAAGATTGTTCGAATATTCAGAGAGTGTGTGAAAGTGACAGCGAGGAAAAGCTTGATTGATGATAAAGTAGGCAATAATGATATTGAAAAACAGAGTGCAATTAAGTGTAAGGTGGCAAGCAGGATTAAGGGAAAACAAGTCTGTATACCTGGCAATAATATAGTGAGAGTGAATAATAGCAAAAAAAAAAAAAAGGACACAAGATTTGAAAGCTGAGTTGGCAAAGATGAGGCAAGAAATGAGGTGGATGTGTACCAGTGAAATGCAGAGAATTGTATATATACGTGTATGGAAGAGTGAAGAAAATGAAAACAAATCACGTCAGTATGAAAAAGGTAACAAAAGACAAAAGACCTGTGAGTGTCATCGTATGGTAATTTGATTAGAGGTGTGGTAAATGAGAAAATGCAAAGGGTTTGTGTTCTGGGAGGAAAATAAATACAGTTATTGAGGCATTGGATATGAGGAGAAAGTGAGCAAAGGATTTGGTAGTGGTAGTATGGACAAATGACTTGACTGGGGACAAGGAAAATGCAAGACTGGATATCAGGTTGTTGAGAAGAATAAAAGATAATAGTGTGATAGAAAAGGTAGTCTGGGTGCTGCCCAAGCATGACAGTGATTAGATGAAGTTGAAAGCAAGAATTATGAATGACATGTTAGCAGAAACGAGCGAAGTTTGTTAATGTGTTGAAGGAGTTTGAAGTAAGAACTGAACTGTATAAGAGTGATGGATTGCATTTGAATGGTTTTGGTGGGAGTCATTTGGAGAGACTGATGGAAGTGAGAGTAATCAGTGCAGAGAATGAATCTGAGCAAGTAAGAAGCAATGGAAAAGAGTGGAAGAGTAAGGAAGGAGAGATTGAAGTGGTGCTTATGAATGAAGAAGTGGGTAGCATGAATGTAAAGAATGAGAGAACAAAGGAGAATCAAGGTGGATAGGGGAACACAGCATGTGAAAGGCTGATGCTCCAAGATATGAATACATGTGTAGACAAAAAGGGAAGGGGATGACTTGGGATGTAGGAGAAAACAGTTGGATTTGAAGAAAGTTCTGAGATGAGTAAGGAGAAACAGAATTGGCTCGAGGAAAGTATGGAGAAATCACATCTCATAAGTGGTATCAGTGCAACTTGTTATAGATCCAGGAATAAGCTGTTATGTTTGTATACAAATACTGTAAGTATCCAAAACAAAGGAAATGAAATGGTTGCATTGATTGAGTTCGTTCACCCAAATATTGCTGGAATAAGTGAGATATGGTTGGATGAGGATGATATCCTGACAGGAATAGAGATGGAAGGTTATGATGTATTTCATGAAGATAGAAAGTGTAAAAAGGGAGTGGAGTGCCATTGATGATACAAAAAGAGTTATCTCCATACAAGGTAGAGATTCAAGAGGAAAATAGTGGTAGTGGTACTGAGGCAGTATAGTGTGAGATAGAGGTGAATAGAATGAAATACTTTGTTGGATGTTGCTATAGATCTGGTAATGTGCAGGATAGTGACTAGGAAATGTATAAGCAACTTAGCCAAGAAAATGGGAAAAGAGTGAGCATTATGGATGATTTTAATTACCACAATATAGACTGGAATAAAGAGATAGCAACCAGAAGTAAAGAAAATGAGTTTTTTGAATTTTGAGGGGCAACTACCTCAGGCAGTATATAACAGAGGGAACATGAGGGTTGAAGGTCATGGATTTGATCATCTCATCAGAGGATGTTATTATAAATGAGGTGTCAAATCTCCCTCCAGTTGGTAAGAGTGATCACAAAGTGATTACCTGCGTGTTTGCCAACTATTTGAGGACTTCCGTGAGGAAAGGGTATATGTGGAACTAAAAGGCTGGTGATTATGAGAAAATTCAGGAGACAGCTTGCAGCTGTAGCATGGAATGAAGGGTTGGATGGAAAGGAATGCTGCTTGGATGATTTTCAAGAACTATCCAGTAGAAGCAATGTCTAAATGCATTCCAAGGTCAGAAGGTTAAATAAGCTAGGTGTGAAATGCATGAATTAAGATGCATGAAGAAATTAAGCATATAATACAGAGAAGAAAGGCATTATGGAGGAGTGGTAATAATCAACTCCATGAGGAATGCAAAGAACACTCAAGGAGGGTGACTGAGATCAGTTGGTAAGAGTACCAAACGTTCAGTATGGGTAGCAGTTAGCTAATGAAGCCAAAAAAAAATACCAGGGAATTCTTTTGATATGTAGCAAAGGAAAAAAAAAAAAATAAAAAGAATGATTACGATAGGATTGCATTGATTGGAGAAAATGGTATAAAAACAACTGCTGCAGATGATATAGCTGACATTTAATGAGCAGTTCATAAAGATCTTTCTTTCTTTCTTGTGAATTTGATGTCATGGAGAGTTGAGAGTAGTGGATGATAAAGAGGAGAGACTGACTCTGAGTGAAGATGAGGTACATGGGGAATTAAGCAAATTTGATGTTAATAAAGTCTGTAGGGCTCTGATAATACATCACCACATATTTTGAAGGAATGCGCCAGGAAGTTGACGTCTGCCCCTTAATACATTTGTTTAATATGAGTCTTACATTGGGTCAAGATCCAATGGAGTGGAAGGAAAGTAAGATTGTACCATAAGGCATATTCCAGTAATTGGACCACATTTTTTTTAAATTTATTTATTATTAAACTAAAAGCACAATAAAGAAATAAAACCCAACAAGTTTCGTAAGTCGTTTGACTTACATCTTCAGGGGTAAAAGGTAACTGAAAGTTAAAACAACAAAAGAGAGAAATTAATAGATCATACTATACAGTTGTAGCCGTCTGACTGTTTATAAAATTAAAAATTCAGAATGCAGATTCAAAGCAGTGCTAAGTTTAAAAAATGCTGGATGATGCCACATTCTGTTGTTCACGATCATAATGTCCGAGGTCTGACTGAGGTATATTTTTTATCAAAGCTGACTACCAAACTTGGTGCTGAATTAAGCCTTGGTTTTTATTGCATTGTGTTGGAATTCTAAGCATGTTTGCAGCTTCTTTAAATTTCCTTATGTAACAGTTTTTTTCTATATAAGACATGTTTGTTTTCTGCCAGAGTACATTGTGGCTGGTGGAAGTGGTATGGAAAGCTAGACCTGATTTGTGTTCTCTTCTGTTTTTGTAGATCCTTTTGGTGTTCGCTCATGCGTATTTCCCCAGATCTTCCTGTCTGTCCTATGTAGCAGATGCCGCAAGAACAATAAATTTTATAAACACTTGGTTTTTTTAAAGGATGATATGGAGGTTTCGGGGGATATAGAAATCTTGAAATTTTTTTCCAACAGCAGAAAGGCTACTTTGATGTTGTGTTTGTTTAGTAATTTAGCCAGCTTGTCTGTAATATTCTTGATATATGGAAGCACGATGGCGTTTTTGAAATCTTGTTTCTGTCGGATGCTTGTAGGAGGTGTGTGAAGGATTTTTTTGATAGTCTTGGGCTCATAACCATTTTTTTTTTCTAGGATCTGTGTTAAAATATTCCAAATCTTCATTTCTCTGTTTTTCTGTGCTGGAAATATTATAAGCTCTGTCCCTCAGGGTTTTTATTAGTTCTATTTTTTGCAAAGGGTGGTGGTGTGAGTCCACATTAAGAAATCTTCCTGTGTTGGTGGGTTTTCTATATATTGAGAAAGAAAGAAAGTTTATTATCTTTTTCATTGACTTCTAATAGGATGTCAAGAAAAGAAAGTTTTCTAAGTTCTTGTTCTAGAGTAAATTTTATATTCTTATGTAAATTATTCAGGTAATTTTTAAAAGCAATGAGTTCATCTGTTGTTCCTGGCCAAATGATGAAAATGTCGTCTACATAGTGTAGCCAAATTTTTGTTTTTTTATGATAATTGATTAAAGCATTATTTTCAAAATGTTCCATAAACAGGTTAGCTAAAGCTGGAGAAAGGGAAGAGCACATAGCCAATCCTTCTTTTTGTTCCGAAAATTTGTCTTGATACATGAAAAAAGTATTATTTATACAATGTTTATAAAGATCTAACATGCCCGGAGATTTCTATATCAAGATTTCCATATCCCCCGAAACCTCAACATCATCCTTTAAAAAAACCAGGTCTAGCTTTCCATACCACTTCCACCGGCCACAATGTACTCTGGCAGAAAACAAACATGCCTTATATAGAAAAAAACTGTTACATAATGAAATTTAAAGAAGCTGCAAACATGCTTAGAATTCCAACACAATGCAATAAAAACCAAGGCTTAATTCTACAGCAAGTTTGGTCAGCTTTGATAAAAAGTATACCTCAGTCAGACCTCGGACATTTTGATCGTGAGCAACAGAACGTGGCATCATCCGGCATTGTTTAAACTTAGCACTGCTTTGAATCTGTATTCTGAATTTTTAATTTTATAAAATATTTAATTTTATATCAGACGGCTACAACTGTATAGTATGAACTATTAATTTCTCTTTTTTGTTTTAACTTTCAGTTACCTTTTACCCCTGAAGATGTAAGTCAAACGACTTATGAAACTTGTCAGGTTTTATTTCTTTATTGTGCTTTTAGCTGAATAATAATAAAAAAATAAAAATGTGGTCCAATTACCGGAATATGCCTTATGAACTTCTAAACCACGGAAACTTCCACTTACAAGATTGACTTCATAAAGGACAGAATACAAGCATCCAATTATAGGCCAATATATGTTTCAGAGATGTTGTAGTTAAAGTGTTGCAGAGGCTGGTGTGAATCAGGATCCAGAACTGGGTTGACAACAATGGCATTATCTTTGATAGACAGCATGGATTTGCTAAAGGGAGGTCATGTTTTAGTAATTTACTTATATATTACAAGAAGGCGACAGTAACATTGGATGTGGGAGATGGATACACAGTAGCATACTTGGACTCTGCAAAGGTTTTGATAGATTACTGCAGCATTTCCCAAACTTTTCCTACGACGGAACACTTCACAAATCCTGAAATTTTCGCGGAACACCTCGGTTATTTTGTAATGTATTAATTAATAATTAATTGTTAATGTAGCTGTAAGAATTGTTAACTGTTAATGTAATGTAATCAAGTTCGCCCTGGAAAAAGAGAAAAACAATAGCCTCCCCTTTCTAGACACACTAGTCACCTGCCAACCTGATGGAACCTTGGTTTTCTCAGTTTATAGAAAACCCACCCATATAGGCAGGTACATTCACCAACAATCCTCCCCCCCCCACAACAATATGGAGTTATTAAGACACTATTCAACAGGGCAAAACTAATCTGCTCAAATGACCAAGCCCTAACCACTGAACTAAATCACATCCTTAACACTTTCTCAGCCAGTGCCTACCCCCCCAATACCAAAACCAGTATCCACCCCCCCCCCCTTTCACAAAAAAGATTACTCTAAATCCATCACCATTCCCTACGTCTGAGGCACCTCGGAAAAAATCAACAAAATCCTAAAAAAACATGACTTGACCGCTTGTTACAGACCATATAGAAAATTGGCATCCCTTATCCACTCCACTAAAGACCAACCACTTCCCCTAGATCTACCTGGTGTATACCAGGTCCCTTGCATTGGTATACTGTCCTACTTTGGCCAAACAGACAGGACAGCAAATATCATAATCTCAGAACACAAGGACTACATCCGATTTCACCAGTACAGCCACTCTGGGCTTGCAGACCATGCTATGGATACTCGCCACAGAATAAGGTGGAAGAAAGCCACAGTAATACACCGCAGCAAGTTCAAATATGAAAGACTATTCATGGAATCAGCCTCAGCCCTTAGGAACATGTCAAACCTCAACAAATTGGGATGCATGAGACTGCCCCAAATTTGGGAAACATATCAGAACTTCAGCTTAAAGGCCAAGAACACCTAATATAGCCCACCAGGGGGGCACATCAGGGCTTTAGGAAAACGGTAGCTTCCTCACTTCTTTTCTCATTTGCTGTTATGTAGTACTTGCGTGCACGTGTCTTTATTTTAAGTTCCCAAGAAGATGGAAACGTGAGGTTGCCGAAAGAATAATAAAGTATATATTAAAGTTGATTTAATTTATATTTCTAGTGGACGCTGTCAATTCCTTAATTATCATGTTTAACCAGCGTATAAGCCTTTCTACAAGAATCGTTAATGTAGCTGATTTTTATTATTAATTAATCACTGATCATTAATTATTAATTAATAATTAATTAAACATAAACAACATTAAATTAATTTGTGCTGATTTTCATTGACATATTCCATTCTGATCACCAAAAATTTATATTATTATAAGCACTTAAGAGTGAATGCAGACTTTTTCTTCTGTGTGCTGGTTGTTTTCCTCTCCTTTTGTACATCCTGGAGATCGCTTTGTAGGCTGGTGGTGGATGACTCATTATCTGTTGCATCACAAACACCTTCAATAAGAGATTTCTTAATACCAAAATTAAACAAAGTCGATTGTCTCTTATTCATATTAAAATTTAAATCTGCAGATCTATTATAGCAATCTCTCGATTAGTGCACCTAATGTGTTCTTTAAACAGGCGCATTAATCGAAAACACTCTAATCGAATATAGTAACCTATGGGAAAAAGTATAATTCGTTCCTCAAATTTCTTTTTTGAACCTTATTTTTTTTTTTTTTTATAAAAGAATTAAGGTATGTCTCAGGGCCTAGTTAAAGGGAAACCATGCAGCTGAAAGACAATAAAACGAATATAAATTCATTATTCTACAATACTTCTTAACAAAGAATTAAACTAACATAGTTTGGCGGGCATTTTGTTTCTTTTTTTCATACAACCGACAGTGGCCCTATTGCCTCTTCTACAAATTTTACTGCTTCTCTCTTCATCAGAGTCAACCTCCAAGCATTGCTGCTTAAAAACTTCGATTGTACGAAAAATATTTTCAAATTGTTTCTGTGAAATCTCTTTTGGCTGACTAACAGTGGTTAAATTTTCTTCATATTCTTCAGGATCTTCCTGCTGTGCATCTACATTTAGCAGGTCGGAATCACTTAATTCTTCAGAATGAGATTTAATTAAACTCTTGGACGTTAATTAAACTCTTGGACTAATTGGTCACCAACACGCGAAATCACGTGCTTTATAGATAAAATTTCCCATCTGTTATACAAGCAAAATAGTTATCACTTTAAAAACTACAATGATCATAAAATAGAAGTTAATTTTCTGACGTGTAATAGTAAACAACTCATCCCAGAAGACAGATTGATTACTCTATTATCGCAATGGATTCTCCTTTTTGTGACATGCCTAGAAGTGTCGAAGGGTCTCGAATCTGTGGGCGACATAAATTTTGCCGGTAAAAATTTGGAATATAGTGTACATGGAAGTAGTGTGGTATGCCATTAAAAATAACTTTGTAAAATGTTTTAAATCGGTAACTAAATTATTTCATTCTGGTGAGTGATTTTTTAAAATAGCTATAAAAATGTATAGATAGAAATTTCTTAAAATCTGTAACATTTATTTTTAAGATGCATATAGGCGCACTAATCGAATTTGGATATAAAAAAAAAAACGAGGACTAATCGAAAACACGCTAATTGGAGGCGCGTTAATCGAGGGATTACTGTACTTTTAAAAAATCACGGCACTACAGTTTCGAAACTTTCATCCTACAATATGAACTTGCGAAGAAAGTATTCAGTATTACTAGATTTGGGAACTGGATACAGACTACCTTGATCTTCAATTTTAGTGGAAAAATTTTCTTTATGCTTCCTTGCTGATTGGTCACTAACATTTGCAACACAGATGTTATTTCTTTCAGTTTTGAGAACAGAGGATATGCCGCCCATTGTTGTAATCGGCTTGCAGGCAATTTTCATGATCAGTCATAAATAGCGTATTCTCTTTCCCCGATTATTGAAAGATTTCGATGTGTTAAAATTAGCGATAATTCATTAATATTTCCATGTTTAAAAATATGCCGCTTGGTCACTGACATGTGCTAGACAAAAGTCATTTCCTTCAGTTTTGAGAACAGAGGATGTGCCGCCCATTGTTATAATCCGCTTGCAGGCAATTTTTATGACCGGTCATAAACAGCGGTATTCCCTTTCCCAAATGTTGAGAGGTTTTGATGTGTGAACATTAACGATACAGAAATGTTAATAGGAGTTCTGGGTCTGAGCTTTACGACATATTCACGAATATTATTCTCCTCAGAATATTTCCACTATAAAATATTTATTCATGAAAAATGCTTAGAAGACTAAAATGAAAAGTTCCAGGAGAACTTCTCATGGAACACTAATTCGCCTTCCACGGAACATAGTTTGGGAAACCCTGGATTACTGCATGATAGGTTGGGCAGTTTGATGTAAAGAAAAAAAGTAAAAGTAAAAAAAAGGTAAGAATTCATCAGGATATTATTATTATTATTATTATTCAGGCCTCCAAGGAGTCAAAAGACTCTTCGAGGGAGGTCTTTCCTAAGACATAAAGTCTGTCAAGACTCATCGAGGGGAGCTCCCCCCCCCGAGAAACACAAAGTCTATCATACCACTCTTTAAACTCACTGACCGTTCTCGCTCCCACCACTCCATCAGGCAATGCATTCCATGGCTCAACCACCCTCCACACAAAGAAACCACTCCTTACCCTCTTGCTCACAGTTTCCTTTCGTAACTTCCAGGGATGGCCTCTTGTCATCACTCCTTCCCGCTGATCAACCAAGCGTAAGAACTCCCCAGTGTCAACCCTGTAACCACCTCTCAACAGTTTAAAAGTCTCAATCACATCACCTCTCCTTCTTCTATCCACCAACTCTGCAGTCCACATTCTCTCAGCCGATCCTCATAACTATCCTTATACAGTCCTGAAACCATCTTTGTCATCCGTCTTTGTATCCTTTCCACAGTTAATTTATCCCCTTCAAATCCTGGGGACCAAATCTGAGAACAATAGTCCAAGTGTGGTCTGATCAGAGACTTATACAACGGAATGATAACCCTCTTATCTCTGCAGGTCAGTGTCCTTCTCATAATAGCAGCAATCCTCTGTGTTACCTTCACCACCTTTGCAATATGTCCCCTAAACTTCAGGTTTCTATCAATCATCAACCCTAGATCTCTTGTCTCCCCTACTTCCTCCAGTATAACTCCTCCCATAGAGTATGCAGCATCCCATCGATGTTTCCCAAACCTCAAGACCTCACATTTTGCTGCATTAAACTGATACCCCCATTCATTTGCCCATCTATCTAGCTTATTTAAATCCTCTTGCAGGGCTACCACATCTGCACTATTACTAATAATCCTTCCCAGCTTCGCATCATCCGCAAACAACTGAATATCCCCCTGCAATCCACTGGCTATGTCATTGATATAAAGGTTAAACAATATAGGTCCTAGTACTGAGCCCTGTGGGACCACACTTGTAACCCTCTGCCTCCTGGAAACTGCTCCACCATACACAACTCTCTGATACCTATCAGACAGCCAATCCTGAATTCAGTTGACCAATCTGACATCCAGATCCATGTACTGCAACTTAAATATCAGCTTATCATGTGGCACCCTGTCAAATGCCTTCGCCAAGTCTAAGAAAATTGCAGTATATGCCTTTCCCTAATCTAATGTTCTTGTAACTTTATTATAAAAGGCTAGCATATTGCTAAAACAAGAGCGTCCTTTCACAAATCCATGTTGATTCTCACAGATAATTACCCTCATCTTCCCAATGCTGTATACGGTCCCTCACTACTTTCTCCAAGATCTTAACAACTACTGATGACACACAGACTGGCCTATAATTAGACACTTCCAGTCTGTTACCACCCTTATGCAATGGCATTATCTTACCTTCCTTCCATTCCCTGGGCACCTTTGCCAAAGCCAGACTTTCATTGAAAAGCCACGTTAAAGGTACTGTCAATTCCCTAGCACATTCTCTCAAAACTCGTGGTGAAATACCATCCAGTTCCACAGCTTTACTGACATCCAGAGTACTCAGTATCTGAAACACACTCTCCTCCTGTACCTCCAGACCTCGAACCAGTCCTATCCCTCTAGCATTAAAACTGACTCCTCTAGGATGAAATACTTCAATAAAGTGTTCATTGAACATTTCCACTATGTCCTCTGCATCAGTCACTCTATTCCCATTTTTATCCCACAATATCATTCTTCCACAGTCATTTCTCCTCCTACTGGCCACATAGCTAAAAAATTCCCTAGGATTTTCTTTGGATCTTAGGGCCAATCTCCTCTCATATTCCAGTTTCGCTTTCCTTACCACACTAGTCACTCTTCTGGCCTGTGTCTTATATTCTTCATGCATCTTCTCTTCACCTGTCTCCTTATATCTCTTCCATAGCCTCTTTTTCGCATGCAATTCCTGTTTAATATTGTTTGTCATCCACTTTACTCCAAATTGCGTCCTCTTCTTCACTCGTGGTATACAACTTACCATTGCTGATAACAAATATTCTTTCACAATTTCCCACGCACTGGTGATATCCCGGCCTTCCAATTCCTCCCTCCATGAAACTTCCTGAAGTTGACGTCTAAGACTATTATAATCACCTGCCTTATAATTCCACATAAGTTCCTGTCTCTTTGATACTCCTGCATGTCTATTCATTTTCCAAGTCAACACCATATGGTCACTCTCTCCAACTGGTGGGAGAGACGTCAACTCAGTTATTATCAACTCTTCTGATGCTATAACCAAATCCAAAACTCTTGAACCTCTTGTTCCCTCTGTTACATGTTGCCTAAGACATTTGTCCCTCAAGAATTCTAGAAATTCCATTCCCCTATTGCTACATGCATCTTCCTCTCTCCAATTTATACTACTGAAGTTAAAATCTCGCATAACAATCATTCTTCTTGCACTTGCCAAACTTAGCTGCCTAAACATCTCCTGGTCCCCATCCTCTGTGCTCCTGGGTCTGTAGCAACACCCCACTAAATATCCTGTCTTGCCTACCTCTACCTCACACCATACGCTCTCAAAATCATTTGTCTCACTTCCTTCCAAATTCTCCACTCTTAGAGGACATAGGTCATCACTTATCATAAGCAGCACCCCACCACCACGCTTTCCCCTCCTATCCTGATGAAAAATGCTATACCCAGCGACTTCTATTCCTGTTGTTATATTCACTTCTGTCAACCACGTCTCAGTGATCGCAATAATTTTTGGCCAGGCTGATGCTATCTGCGCCACCAATTCCTCTCCCTTATTCCGGATACTCCTGGCATTAGTATAAAGCATATAAATGCCATTGTTTCTATACCCAGCATTATCCCTTCTAGACTCCACTGGGCTCAGTGTTACCTGACATTGTCTCCCTTCTCCCAAGTATCCATTCGAACAAGAGGCCACCCCCTTCTATCATCCTCCCTGGGACACACTGACTCGTTCAGAACAGCAATCTCTCGAGATGCCTACGTCCTTCCTCATTCAAATGTAAACAGTCTCTTGCATACAACTCCTCTCTTTCCTCAAATGCACTCCAAGCATCCACATATACCAGTCCTCTCTTGTCACACATTCTTGCTATTATGCGATTCAATATCACCGCTCTTCTGCTCAGCTCATCATTATCATACCTTGGCAACACGCACACTATTTTTCCTCTCTCTGTCTTCTTCCATACAGTCTCAAGCAAAAATCTCATATCTCTCGCTGCCCGACTTACATTACCACTCAAGTCATTTGTTCCTACCATCACAATCATCTCATCCACCCTTTCACCTCTCTTAATTGCCATAGCCACCCTTTCTATTGTTCCTCCTGGCAAACACTCCTCACGCATCCTATCTTGAACACCATGGATCATTGAGTCGCCATACATTATACCTCTTACCATTCCCTCGCTCCTATTGTTTCCATTCTCTCCTCTTCCTTCATTCCCATACCTCTCTCTTCTACTGTTTCCATTCTCTCCTCTTCTAGCACTCCCATACATCTCTCTCATTCCCTCTCTCCTACTGTTTCCATTTTCTCCACTTCTAGCACTTCCATATCCCTCTCTCATTCTGTCTCTCCTACTACTGTTTCCATCCGCTCGTCTTCTAGCATTCCCATACCTCTCTCTCATTCCATCTCTCCTACTGTTTCCATTCTCTCCTCTTCTAGCACTTCCATATCTCTCTCTCATTCCATCTCTCCTACTGTTTCCATCCTCTCGTCTGCTAGCATTCCCATACCTCTCTCTCATTCCCTCTCTTCTACTGTTTCCATTCTCTCCTCTTCTAGCACCCCATACCTCTCACTCATACTCCCTAAATTCTCTCTCTCTCCTACTCTGATTCGCCTTGCATTTATCTCTTCCATTCTCCTAATCTTATCTTTCATACTTCTGCTCTCATTCACAAGACATTCCACCTCCTCTTTCAACTCATCTATCTCCCTCTGCAGGTCAGTCACTCTTAATCTAAATTCACTCTCCCAAACAAAACCATCTCCTAAACTTCCACAGTCACTCACACCTTCCACACTATCAACTATTATTTTCTCATTCTCTCCTATCATACTACTTGTCTTCCTACATTCATATCCTGTTCCTGAAGCAACAAAGTCGGATATCGATATTTCTAATGTACTTATTTCCTCCAACTGCCTGCATTTTGCGCACATACGCTCTCCACTCTCTTTAACAAGCCACATATGTAATTGCCGAGATGCATATATGTTTAAAGAAATCAATAATGTATTTTATAAGCCATTTATAAACAGAAACTCAGTTTATAAATTACAGAGCCAAAACAGAAGCTATCAATTTTGAGCCAAAATAAAGCTAATCATGGTATTCAGTGGTTAAATTCTAAACAAATAAGTTTCGGGGATCCTATACAAAATAATCAATTGTATTTACCTTTGGATGCTATCAGGGGAAGCTCCAAACCTCCCCATCCCTTTCATCACACGTTCGTAATCAGGCGACTGTTGATATTGACTTTATATACACATTCAAAACTGTAAACAACTGTGGAATAATGACACAATAATGTAGGCATAATTACCGTAAAGGAAGAAAAGTCACAAAACAGAAAAATGTTTCTCGAAAATAACCAATTGTATTTACCTTTGAAGCAATCCACTGGTCGAGTGACCAGCAAGTCAGCAAATCTTTAATTTTTTTTTTTCAGGGTATTAATATCGCATTGCAACTGATGTGGATTCTGTGTTTTGAGGATTCGTTACAGACCACTTTCTCTTCAGAAACTACACACAAATTGTCATTACAAACCCATTTTATCACTATCATCCGAGTTATTTTTCCATTTAAAGAAGGTACTAATGTACTTATCCATACTTGAAATAGCATACTTATTCGCATATAACTTGCACCCCTGATTTTACTTTTTGAAAAAAGAAATTAAAAAGTTTCGCATATACCTCGCACATGAAAAAAAGCTTAAATACGTTCACATCAGGCGATAGTAACTCGCTTTCAGCCCTCCCAACAGCTGCTATACTGCATAAGGCAAGAAAAACAAGTACTTTTATTATGTCAGTGAATAAGGTATGAGCAATCTGTGTAATATATTTCTCAACAAATAGTGCTTAGAGACAACAACACTAATTAATGAATCACATGTCCCCTCATACAGAAACTATGCTGTATAGACTCAAGCAAAACCATATGTTGCACTGGCAAACACAGTATCTACTAAACACTATTGTTATTAATTAGATGTGTGCGAGTTTGCCTGCCTCAAAGCAGCAATAAAATTCAACTGCATGTCTTAAATTTGTAAACGTGTTAAAACTAAGAAATATACACAGGAATACCTTGTATAGCACGGTTAATTGGCTTCAAGAAGTGTCTGTGCTATGCAAAACCGCTTTGTTTGAGGTCTATTTATAAAGGTTTTCAATTTAATTTGTTTATTACAAAAATTTAGAATAATAAAAATGTTTAAAAATGAAAAAAAATTGTTATTTTTATTAACTAAATAACAAATAAAATCCTTTTAAACTGATATAAAAGTTGTAGAAAACAAAACAAATAATATTGCTTCAATTTTAGCATAGAGTAATTTACTTTTTACTAAAGTAGTCTTTTAGTGTTCGTTGAACCATCCTTCTCTTCTTTGTCTCTTCAAATACTAGATCTCTGTAGCACTTGATGGCATTATTGAGACTTTGTCTCACTTTGATGCTTCTTTTGAAATTCGGGTCGGCATTTATGAGAAAGTCGGAAGCTTCATCGATTTTTCTCACAAAAGTGGAAAGGTCAGCAAAGTAAAATTCTTCAACCATGACATCAGTGGGGTCATCTTCATCTTCTTCTGCTTCATAGGTTTGTTGTTGTTGTTCCAACTCCAAAAGGGTTTCATCATCCAGATCATTTGAATGAGAATCAATACATTCGTTCACATTGTTACAATCTAAACTTGTAAAACCAAGATCTTTGCCCATCTGCACAATTTCTTTTGAGATTTCCCTCTTTCTGTGTTGCAAAGGCAACAAAGTCCTTTGAACAATGCAGCTAAATATTATGCCATACGGCTCTCATGTTGCTTTGAGTCACCTCTTGTCAAGATTCATAAATATTTTGAATGGCATCTTTTATGTTAAATTTCATCCAAAATTCACTCAAAGTCCAAGAATCTTCTTCTTCTGCAGCTTTAATAGCTTGAGCAAAAGTTCGTCTTAAATAGTAAACCTTGAAAGTGGAGATAACACCTTGATCCATCGGCTGCAGAATTGATATTGTGTTTGGAGGGAAAAAATGAATCTTGACATTTTCATCTAAGTCAGTCAACAGAGTTGGATGGCCTGGCACATTGTCTAATAAAAGCAAAATTTTGAAAGGAATATCATTCTTTTTACAATAGCTTTTAACTTCAGGGCAAAAAAAAGTTTTAAACCAGTCAAATTGAACGAGTCACCCGCGCTTTTTTATTCGAACGCCAATGAACAGGTAAATTGTTCTTTGTAAAGCCCTTAAGAGCTCTTGGGTTTTCTGCTCTGTACACTAACAGCAGCTTCAATTTTAAATCACCTGATGCATTACCTCCTAGTAAAAGTGTCAATCGGTCTTTTGACACTTTATACCCAGCTTGTGTTTTTTCCTTCTCTGTTAGAAATATGCGCGATGCATTCTTTTCCAGAACAAGCCACTCTGTCAGCGTTAAAAATTTGACCATCTGTGTAGCCTTCCTTCTCAATAAGCTCCTTCAATTCATTGGGAAATAATTCTGCAGTTTTAGTGTCAGCACTTGCGCTTTCACATTGGATTCTTTCGTTATGGAGTCCCATATGCTTTTTGAAATTTTAGAACCACCTGCGACTTGCTATAAAAGTTTCACTGGTTGTACCTCCTTCATTTTCACTTTCATTTTCTTTTATTTTGTCATATAGACGTTGCTCTTGCCTGGATTATCATTTGACTCAAAGGAATCTTTTTCTGATTACAATCTTCAATCCAGATCATTAGAAGGCATTCCATATTTTCCATTGTAGAAGATCGATTTCTCTGTGATAACTTTTGACATATAAGAAGCAGTGCTCATTCAATGTTGTTTAATCTTTTCTTTGCTCTGAATAATTTTCATACAGATGACTCATTCATTGAATTCTCACGTGCTATTTTAGCAAATGAAGCGGCATCTCGTGACATTTTATAATTTCAAGTTTCTTCTCTAATGTCAACCACTTGTGTTTTTTTGTTACTCCAACAGTGTCTTCTTTGTTTTGTCTCTTTTCACTCATACTTAAATAATAAAAAAATTTTAAATACTAATATTAAAGTAAATAATAAAATGCTGCGGGGAAACAACGTGGCTATGAGAGCCAATTGAATAATTACTGGCTCTCGACTGTCACTTGCGGTGTCCGGGAGTTGCCGGTCAGTGTTAACAATGCCAGTGTAATAATGATAAGTGTAATAATAAAAACGGCGTTAGACCAAAACCCGCGTTGTTCAAAACAGTGCTATGCAAGGTATTCCTGTATATAGTGAATGTTGTTATGGCTAACTCTCTTCAACCGAATTCCATATCACATATGGAATTCGGTTGAAGAGAGTTAGCATTTCAACTCAATTGTTGGCTATGCTTTTATCTTTCGGACACGCGATCTTTTGTTAATACTGCACCAATCATATGCACGTCTTAATAACTTGCCATTGCTGTCTGTTTCATGTTAGGCTTAATTACCATAAAGGGAGAAATGTCACAAAACAGAAAAATGTTACAGATCCAGTGCATAAAAAAGTTCTGGGGCCATAAATTTAATCACTGATGGTATTCCCATTATAATTTCAAGATCCGAAATGAATGGATCTTGAAATTAAAAAAATGATGGAACCATTTAATATTTAAGAAAATTTCAAAATATTTAAAACATTTCACTACCAAAGAGCTATAGTGGTATGATATTATGCCTCTATTATACTAAGATTTTCATTACTTACTGATAAAATTTCCAACCATCTATATAATAGAGCAGTAACAATTTATAACTTGGTAATTTACCTTCAGCTACTTCTTTTACATGGATTGTATGCTTCAGTTCCTCCATATGTTGTTTATCTGATGTGATATACAGTATAGCAGTGAGAGGATCAGTTAATTTTACTGGAAACTGGATAGGCTGGGATCTATATATATATATATTAAAAAAATAAACTTGAAATATATATATGATTCTGTGTTAGAAGCAATAGAAATGATACAAAAGAATAAAGAAATGTCCTCCCTCTATTATACTGGTTGTAAAATGTGTACAGATATTTATCTCTTTCATGCTGAAATAATCTGTTCACACTCATATTTTTTAACATTAATTGTATCAGCAAGCCGTGGTTGAGTGAGAATGACATTATTATTATTATGGCAACCCATACATGAGAGGTCATTCAACCTATATTACATTAATATTAGTACACCATGGTTAGGCAGAAACTTGAGGAGAAAGTAGAAACTTGTTGACATTGGAATTGAGGATCAACAGAGCATGCTTTTTAAGGGCAGCAGTAGAAGGAATGAATAACAAGGAAGATGGAAAATGGGTAGATGGTATGTAGTTGTTGTTGTTATGTGCCATCCAGTCGTTTTCAACTTTAGTGATCCTGAGAACAAAGGCTCTCCATGTTCAAGTTGGTAAGTTATTTTATGTTGTCCATCCAACTCTTTTGTGATCTTCCTCTTCTTCTCATTCCCTCAATCTTCTCGAACATAACTGCCTTTTCCAATGATTCATCAGCTCACATAATATGACCAAAGTATATCAAGGGTAGATGGGGTATATCTGCCCTTAATTTTTTGGATTTTATACCACACTTCTTTGCTGTTGGTTACTCTTCTTAAGGAAGATGTGTGTTGGATCCATGATTCCTTGTGGCTCTGATGATCGATGTGTTTGTTTGGGTTTGGGCATGTTTGAAAGTAATGAGGTTTGTTGTTATGAGGTATCTTCGAAAACTATCCCAAGCTTTCCTCAGAGCTTCTTTGGCTGCTGTGCAATTATCATTCCACCATAGCTTAGCGAAATGTGGAAACTGATTTATGTTTTAGGAATTGTAGTTGTGGCAGTTTGTGTAATACATGCTGTCACTTGATTCACTGATGGAAGAAGAACTGACTGTTGCTGAATCAAATACTCAGGAGTATTAAATTAAATGGCTTACCGCCTGATAATACTAAATTATCAGGAGGTAAGGCAGTCAGCTTGTTCAATTTTCCGTCGTGATATCCGTGATGAAGGAAGCAGATTTCATGGGGAAGTGATCACTCCTAAATAAGTTCTCATCAGTTTCCCACTTGAAGAGTGGGAAAAGGGAGGGTGATCAAGTCTATGGCAGTAAATGTTTGGGTAGGTATATGGAAAAAGGTATTGTGTCCTCTGTTTAGGAGAGGGATATTATTGTTGTTGAGCGTAAGCTCAACAATTCTTTCTCTGATGTTTGTTTGAGCACTACCTCACAGAGTATTGTGTCAATTTAAATTTCCCATTAAAAGTAAGAGGGCTGGTAATTGATGCTATACTGCAGTTGCAGATATCTCTCAAGATCATCTTCAGAGATATCTGCAACAGGAGGAACATAGATGCAGCCTACTGTTAACAAAGTTCTGATTTGAGAGTCAGATAGCAATTGCTTCTATTGAGTGAGACTTGTTGGAAAGGAGGGTATGGTTTTTTCACAAGGATGGCAACTCCTCCATGCCCTGTCCTTATGAATGATGGTAATATTTTGTAATGTCGGATCATCTCTCAGCTTTAGGTATGTTTCTTGCAGACAAAAGCACAGAGGTTTATACTTCTGCAAGAGGGCCTTGATGTTTTGACGAAAACCATAACAATTCCATTGTAGGAATGCTATTGTTATTTCTTTTTGGTGGTATCATCTAGCTTTCTGTGTTGAGTAGTTTTGTTTTCATTAACCTTGGATTTTTTCTTTTTTAGAGAAGGTCAGTATCAATAATTTCTTCATAATCAGGAAAAATATCCAAATATCCAAGACATCCTCATATTATACTCCCTCTAGGGCACTAGGTACATATTATTTACTTGGAGGGGGGGGGGAATGGAGCTATCCATGCCATCTATATTTGATCCATCTATCCCATAATGCAAAGCACAGACCTACATTACTTCAACTTCGGTATCTCTTCTGAGTCTGGCTTCCACTGATAAAACCTCAATAAAAATAAAGGTCGAAACCTGTCTGAATAGTGGCCCTTCTCATAATGCACAGCATTATACACACCCTAAAGGATGTGTGCTTTGCATTATGGGAAACTAAGGCATTTGATGTGAAGTTATTAGCCTCGGTCATGAAGATAATTCACACACAAACTTTGTTTGCTTACACTTGGAGAAAGGATTAAACCAAGAATATAATTTTTTGGCATCTTTAATTTATAACTAGGACTTGTTGACATAAACACTGAAAGGGAGTTTGTTTCAGCACCAAAGTACCCCATCTACCACACATGGACATCCAATCTCTGGCAAGCAATGACTGCACTCAGGAGGGCAAGGTCAGGGACTACTCCTTGATGTCATACCGGCACTGCAGAAGCCTTGGGTCCTATCCCCTGACTGTGAGAAAGGAGACCTATTGCAACACCATTGTCCCTTGAAGGCAAGTCCACCAATTTACCGATTCTGGTCGTTCCATCCCAAACTGCCTGTTTTGCTGAAGCAGAGGCCAAAGTAGTGCAAGATTACCAGGATCCCTCCTTTCTAGATGTTCACAATGCACACACGTTGGCAGGGCATTGAATCCTAGTGATGGTGGTCTGGAAGATAGGATAAGAAAAAGGCTTGGGTGAAGCAGAGTGAGGATATGGAAAGAAAAAGAACAAGAATGAAAAGGGTCAGTACCATCACTCTGACTGTCCCCTGCACCACGAACAACTGCCTCACATGGACAGCCACATGTTCAGTGGTGAGTGATGAAGGCTAAGACGCCAGTCATAGATCTTGATTGGCAGAGTCCACACTGGTGGGCCTGTAGGTAGTGGGGAAGTTCACTATTGATGATTTTTGCTTAGGTTGGAAGGCAGAGATGATGGTGATTGGTTGGTAGTTTGATGGTAAACTTTTATCTCCCTTTTCTAAAATAGGATATATGCTGGCTTCCAAGCATTGGGATTAATGCCAGCAAAGTAAAAAAAAGTTAGAGAGATGATATGGGGCAAGTGTTAGTTCTGGAGTACAATATATGAGTACAAATGGAGAGATGCTAACAGGAAGAGAAGATCTCCTAGATTCATTCTTCTGATCTTGTTTTGTCAAAAAAACCACAGGTGCTCGGATTCTTGTACGGTAGGAGGTAATTTATCTTGGGCAGGAATTGGAGATAAAGAATGAATCTAGGAGATCAGCTTTATCTTTGGGTGTTATAAGAGCAGTGCCATCTGGATGAGAGACAGAGAGAGAGAGAGAGAGAGAGATGTGGGAGTGCAGATGAGCAAACATTGCATCCATGAGAAGAAAGAGCAGAAGTTCAGGAGATTATCCTATTTGATACTTTTATAGTGCCAAAGGACACAAGTTGGAAGTAATTAGAGGAAAGGTACTCTGCAAGAGAAAGAGAGAGAGGGGAGACTACCACAAGATTGTGATCTGAGGGGACAGACAAACTCCATGGTGTATATGAAAGGAGAATGGGTTAAAAAGAAATCAAAGGTATTGGGAGAGGAGAGGAAAAGGATTATCAGGAATTCAGTTAGGCAGATGTGCAATTTCCATTATATTTGCTGACAACAAAAACTTCTGCATTTCATCCAGCATGGTGAGTGGTGTTTGAAAAGGAGAGCCAATTGGAATTGGAAACATTAAGGCCATCTCTCTCTCTCAAGAGTAGGCAGTCTGGTCCAGATAGTATGTCATTTATGCTGATGTTTATGTTATGAATATTAAATTTTTTTTTGCAGGGGGGGGGGGGAGAATAAGTTTTTGAGGGAGATTTGCTTTAGTCACAGTGTCAGTGTAAATGTTTGTATGGTTTATTAATGGTTCATTTATGGTTAAATGGAAGAATAATGTGGGGACATGAAGTGAGAGTAGTTAGGCTCTTGGACACTAACACAGAAAGTGACCAGTCTCCATGATATAACTTGACCTTGACAGTGCCTCCTACATACCACCACTATTCAGCCACCCTCTGCATGGCAGAGTATATAGCAGCAGGATTATGTGCCAGCTGACCGGAATGCATCCTGACCCCTTACTGAAAAGTACTATTTAGTGTCCAGCCTGCAGTCCGACTGTTTTTTCTGATGTACCCTTGAAATTGAGGAAGGTTTAGGTTTCTAAGTATGTTTGGCAAGCCCTTGAAGAATATCACTCACACTGCATGGAGAGGATAGAGGATATAGGTGATGGAGATATGCTAATGGACAAGTAAAAAGTAATATATGGTGAAAATGAATCAAAGAAAAGGCAGGTGAACAGTGGTGTGCCAAAAGGCTCTATACCCTGCTTCGAAAGAAGTCATTGGACACTCCATTGGCAAAATGTATTATGCTATGTAATGAGTCACGTGTTTGTGGCCAGTATAAATTGGAGAAATAGGATGCTTTGAAGTCAGTGCGATTATATCCAGATGAAATGGTTGTGAGGAGAGAACTGACAATTTGAAAGAGGCATTGTGATAGGATGCCATGTTGAGGCCTATCTGTTCAGCAAGTTGTTGACAAATTGGATCATCCCAGGTCAACAATTAGTGATACCATACTGAGATGGAAATGCATGGAGTGTCAACTGCAAGTGTTACCTGCAGTGGATCACCCACCACTCACTGAATGTAACTAGAGGATGCTATGAAGGATAATATGTAAAAACCACCATTCATTGGCTGACATGTTGACAAGACTGGAACACAAATCTGCACAAAAATATTCAGAGCTGAGGCTCACAACATGGGTTTCCATGGTAGGACTGCAATATGCAAGCCCCACATTACTCAAATCAACATACAGTGCCATCTTCAGTGGTGCAAAGAGCATGTACAGTGGGATGTGGAAGCTTGGAAAGCTGTGTCATGAAGAGACTATCATGTTACACCCTCTACCGAGGAGATGGATGGGTGTGGTGGATACCTGATGAACGTTTCTTACTTTACTAGAGTGTGTAACCCCCAACTATTAAATTCGGAGGTGATGGTGTGATGGTATGGCCCTGTTTTCCCTGGTTTGGCCTTGGACCTCTGTTTGTGGTGCCACGAACATTGAACCACAAGAGGTATCTGAACATTCTGGACAATGCAATGCTTCCTACTTTGTGGCATTTCTACAAAAATGACAATTGTCTCTTTCAGCAAGACAATGTATCACAATGTACCACGTAATTAATCTGCTGCTCTAACTGCATGGTTTGTGGACATAAATGTCACCAGACTTGATTGGCCTTTACAGTCCTGATCTCAACCGTATTGAACATCTGTGGGAAGAACTGGAGCATTGTGTGTGTATGTGAAGGGACATCCACCCCACAACAGTCCAGGACCTCATTGAATGCCTACAGGAAGAGTGGTCCAAAATTCCCACTGATCGCTATCATGTGCTTGTGGAGAGTATGCTTCGTAAGATTGCTGCAGTCATCATAGTGAAAAGGGTTCTACATCTTATTAAGGTGGGTACCGTGGTTGTTCATTTCTCACACTACGGTGTCCTTTGACTTCTTTCCAAGCAGTGTATATCTTGGGCATCCAATATTCAATTTGTATCTTAATATTGGGAATGACTGAGAGAACATATCCAATTGTTTGATAATGTGCTAAACTGAGGAAGGCAACAATTAATGAAGATGATACGGAGTGTCCTTACAGTATGAGTTGAATAGACTCACAGTGTGGAGGAAGAATAATTTCTTGCTAGGTTAACGTGGCCAGGTGTAAGGTGACTATTTTGGGCTGAAGAGTTGCAAGTTGTGCATTACACTGATGGAACTAGACTACAAGAAACTGATGAATTATGGGTTTGGTGTGATGGTGGACAGGTCTTGAAGTTTAGAGGACATACTGCAAAAATGGGCAAAATATCTCAAAGGATCACTTGGATGTTAAGAAACACACTGACAAGTAGGGATAAAGAAGTTATTATTCCTCTTTATGAGGTTTGATAGGACTACATCTGGATTATTGTGCACATATTTGGTTGCATGGGGTTCTTTATGTGGAAGTGCTGGAGAGAATTCGGAAGTTGGGGGGATTAATTAAAGCTGATAAATGGAAAAGAGGAATATCATAGAAACATGTAACATGGAAAAGATTTTATAGAAAGGGTTTTACATGACTAGATGAAAGAGAATCACCTCAAAAAGGTAGTGTAAGAGTATAGTATAGTCCAGGGGTGTTCAACCCGTCGAACGCAGAGAGATTTTTGGTCAATTTCTCGTGTATTCCTCCTTACTTACAAATTTAATTAAAACTGAAAACATAATATTTTATTTATCATTATTTTGTATTATTTTTAATTCACTTTAAGTGTATTGCTATTGTTTATTTATTTTTCATTAAAATTGTCAAATCAGTAATTTTCTTATAAGTCCGGATAAATGAATTAATTTGGATCAGTGGAAGTCAAACAGCGAGCCGAGTGAGTGAATATGATTATAAGCAAAGTGTAAAAACTCGATTGTAGCTTAAATATTCCAAAGCACATTATCGATTTTTTACTTAGGTTAAGTCCCATGTGAATATTGTAAAAAAATAAACAAAAATAAACTTTGTTTGTTATTAAATGGATAAGAATCCTATTTTGTTATATAGCCAGTAAGTGAAACTCAAGATCGAGAACTACGATCTAAGAGTTTCAATGCCGAAAAACTATCGGCGAAGGCAATTCGAAGCAAAGGTGGAGCAAGCTCCCTCACTATTCTTGATATTCTCTCATAATGTAAAACACAGCTCCTAGGAGATGTATTATTGTTTTACATTATGAGGAGAGGTCACTACCCAGACCGGTTTCAACCTTTTTTTAAGTCTCATCAGTGAGTAGGTAGACCTAGGAAAATATCAATGCTTAGTGAAAAGAACTTACATACCTTCACTATACGAATGCCATAAAGGTGTACTTGTATCTTGAGTTTCACTTACTGGCTATATAACAAAATAGGATTCTTATCCATTTAATAACTATTAAATTGCCAGAAAACTAGCCTTTTGGCTTTTAATTTTAATTACAAAACTTTGTTTGTCTCGGTATAGTTTGTATTAGATGTTTTTGTAAATAACTCTTTTGAAGCTAACTGTATATTTAATAAGAATATGTTAGAGTGTTAAAAACAAAGGCAATGTTTTTGTCGCCGAAGCTGTACATGGCAGAATTAGAAAGACTGTCATTGAAACTTGTTATGTATGAGAAAGGCTTGAAGGCTCTAAGTGTAAACATCTCCCAAGTCAGTCAGAAAGAGTTCAAACAACTTTCCGATGGCTGGCAACTTATAATCAAAAGAAAGTGGAGGAGAACCAAAGGCATGCCAAACTTGAAACTTAAGATGAAAGACTCATACCGATTCTTTGGGGGTTGCCAAACTTCATGCGAGGTCTCAGAGGAGGCCTAATAAAAAGGGAGTGAAGCAAGCAGAAGCAGTTCCAGTTCCAGAACTGCTGTCAGAGAGGAGGCTGCCCGGTCCAGAGTCACTGTCAGAGAGACAGACTGCCTGGATCCACGTTGCTTGAGAGAGGAGTTTCCCGCTTTCAGAAAGGAGCTTCTCAGTTCAAGACGTCGCTAGATAGAGACTACTTCTAGGCTGCGGACAAGGTTTCAAACTGCCAAAAGGAAGAGTTCCAATTGCTGGAGAAAAGTTTACAGGCCAGAGAGGGATCCAGTTAACTGTTGGTGGCAGTTCTAGCTGTTGAAACGGCAGAAAAAGAAGGCAGTCATCCAAGCATGTTCGACGAGCCCAAGCAGAGGAGAAAAGGCAAGGCAAATTTCCCGAAGCACCTTCGCTCGTAAGTTTTTCTTTTTGCCGAGGGAGAGTAACCTTTCGCCAGAGCTGAACGAGCCCACATCCTGCTACATTCCCGATGAGATGCAGGTGAGCCAAAATTTCCTGAAGATCTGAGACTAAAGAATTGCCATAGAACTTTTAGTGAAAGACTTTTGAATGAATGTGAGATACAGAGCCTTTGTAAGTTCAAAACTTTTATACAATTCCTTGTTATAGTTGATACAAGAAAGACTTTTAAGATATATGTTTAATAGTGTTAAGAAATGTCCATAAGAGAATCAATTGACATGTTAGAGGTTGATATCTAATGTGTAAAGATAACTTAACACAGATTTAGATAACCTCTTTACGAGTAAGCTTAAAGATTAATAAGTGAAAATTTGTAAACTGAGAGTAGGTAATCTTATGTGTTAAAGAAAGTATTTAATGTTGAAGAAAGAAGGTCCTAATTTTTGCTAAAGAGCTTTTATAGATGAATAGAGAAAGCAATCTCCCTAATGTTAAAATTGTGTATATTTCATCATAGTAATGTAAATAATTGTCAATTGACTTTCTTGTTAAAAAAGTGCTGCCTGTTTGTTTATTTACAACTGCACTGTTTCTAAAATAAATCGGACTTGTTGAGCGGGAATCTAAGTGAGTTGGCCAAACCGTGAAATTAAGAAAAAGGATAGACCACGACTGTTTGTGAAAGTTTTAATGTAGGAATTTGTGTTAGAGAAAGAGAGAGAGAAATCTACCAGCCGTATATTTGAGTTCTTTTTTGCTAATCAAAGATATTAGTGGTGCAGTCTCATTTTAAATAAATTTTCTAATATCTTAGGCATAAGAATCGTAATGTGAAAGGTAGATAAACATAGCACGTAATAAGATAAACAAGAGAGATTCTGAGAAAGAGAAAGCGCGAACAGCAAATTAGAATAACGGAGAATATAGTATAGAGTAAAAGACATCACAAGTAATTAATAGAAATTACAAGTATACAAAGTTAAATAATAATAAAAGTTTACAATGTCGCAGTAACGACTGGATAGCAAAAGTAGATGTATAACAAAGAAATCGAAGACGTATCATTTTCACAAGGCATGGGAAACGGATTTTTTTCATTACAATGGTAAATGGAAAGTGTTGTTGTTTGATTTGTAATTCATCTCTAGCAATTCCAAAAAAAGGTAATACTGCGAGCCATTTTCGATGGCTACATGCAAAATATGATGAAGATTTTCCCCAAACTTCCGAATTACGTAAATCAAAAATTATAAATTTAAAGGCAGGACTTTCTGGACAACAAAATATGATTTCGAAAGTAATAAATAAACCAATATCAGTCACTATTGCATCTTTGAAAGTGTGTCATTTATTAGCAAAAGCAAAAAAGCCTCTTACTGATGGAGAGTTAATAAAATTGTTTCTTGAAGCAGCAGAATCTTTATTTTCTGATTTTAAAAATAAAAATGAAATCATTTCAAATATTAAAGATTTACAACTTTCCAGAACAACAGTTACGACAGAGTTGAAATTTTAAGTGCCGATCTGAATACTCAGTTAATGTCAGACATTCACCAGTGTGGTGCGTTTTCATTACAATTTGATGAATCAAACGACTTCACTGATATTGCTCAGTTAATGGTATTTATTTGCATGGTATTTCAAGATTATTAAAGTAAAGAAGAACTTTTGAAAATTATACCATTATTGGGAAGGACTAGGGGAGAAAACATTTTTTCGGCATTTGATGAATTTGTGAAAAAACACAAACTTCTGCTTTTTAAACTTGTGTCTATTACTACTGATGGTGCTCCTGCAATAATAGTTAATAAATCAGGCTTCATTTCATTATGTAAAAACGATGACAACTATCCAGATTTTTTAACGTACCACCGTATTATTCACCAACAAGTACTGTGTAGTAAAAGATTAAATACAAAAGATGTTTTGGATATTACATTTAAAATTGTAAATTCTGTTTGAGGAAAAGCCCTGCAATGGCGGTTATTTAAATTACAGACAGATTGATGATAGGGAACTTCTGTTGTACAATAATGTTCGCTGGCTCAGCAGAAGTCAATTTTTAGAAAGATTTCTTGTATTAACGATATAAAAAATTTTCTTGATGAAAAAGGAGATATTTATCCCAATTGAGTGATAAAAGATGGTTGTTACACTTATCATCTTTAGTAGATTTCTGTACGAAATTAAGCAATTTAAAGTGAGAGTTACAAGGAAGAGATAAAAATTTAATTGATATGTTAAGTTCAATAAAAACTTTCCAACAATACTTACTTTTATTAAAGAAAAATATAAATGACTACGAATTTAGACATCTCTCATATTTATTAAAATTTTTTGAACAAAATCAAGAAATGCTGTGCTATGATTTAAAAGAATTTATTCATGAAATAGAATTAGTTGAGGAAGAAATAAATTCAAGATTTAAAGATTTTAATAAAACTGAAATGATTGTATCTTTTATCAATAATCCATTTCAGGAAAATTTGAATATCACAGAAATTTCAAATAAAATTAGTGGGCTGTTTGATATAAACCAAGCTGAAGTAGAACTTAAGATAATAAACATTCAGAATAGTTTACATTTAAAATCAATAAACAATGAAATTATTTGGAAGTATGCACATGAAAAATTCTCAATATTAACTGATATTGCGCGAAGAATTCCACCGTGTTTTGGATCGACATACTTGTCAGAATCCACTTTTTCAAATATGAACGTCGCAAAAAAACAATTAAGAAACCAAATTATGAATGATCATTTGGATTGTCTACGACTGGCCACTTCTTCATATGAAGTTGACTATGAAAATATTGCGAGGTCCAAACAATGCCAAATTTCACATTATCTTTTTTTTAATCAACCAGCATTTCTTGTAACTTGTGAGTTTGTAATCAATCTGTTGTTTTTTCTAACTTTGTTTTCCAAAAGAGAGAAATAAACTTTTTATTCCAATATATTGTTTTTTTTGTTGTATTAAAATATTTTTTATATTAAAATAATTAAAAGTGATAAATAAATTTTTAAATACACAAAGTTTTTAGTTGTGTATTTTTTTGTAGTTGTTTATTTGTGCATAATCAGATATCAGGTTGGGGGAACGTGATCTATATAAGAGATTAGATCGCCGAATAACTTATATATAAGAGAGTAGATTGCCGAATAACTTTTCATAGAAAAGTAGCTCACGTAGTAAAAAAGGTCGAACACCACTGGTATAGTCAACAAGGGATGAGGATTAGATTTTTTTTGTGTGTAGATTTTGTACTGAATGAGTGGGATGATTGTCAGTAGCAGCAGTCATTGGACTCAAAGTAGATGCCTGTATGATAATAACATATTCATAATACCAAAAAAAAAAAAAAAATAAATAAATAAATATGAAAAGCATATTTAGATTTATCAACACTTCGTGGGCTTTCATACTTGAAAGGTATGCTCTTTTTTACATACTTTTACATTAAAAAAAAAGTAATTTGTACATTTGTCAGTTTGCTCTCATTTTTATTTCAATATTGCAAACTTTGAAATAAGTGGTAATCTAAAGGTGCAATAGGAGAATACGGAGGATGTGGAAGCTTTTCCCATCCGAGTTCCTCAATCTTGGTACAGGTGATTTTTGCACTATGAGAGTGTGTGTTATCATGGTGAAAAACAACACTCTTTGGATTGATCAGAGAACACCTTCTTTTTTTTCAGTTTTTCATTCAACTGATCAAGTTGTTCAGAGTATACTTCAGCTGTGATTGTTTGGTTTTGTTGCAAGAGCTCAAAGTGTATAATACCATATCCCACATATAATATCCCACCAAATGCTTAACAAAATGTTCTGAGGGTGAAGTTCTTGTTTCGGCTGAGGTTTAGATTGTTCCCCTGGATAAACTCACTTTACAATAATGTTAGCCTTTGGTGGCTAACATTATTGTAAAGTATCTGCTTTTCATTATCAGTGACTACACGACTCAAAAACAGAGACTGAACCTCTTGAGAATGAAGAGCAGTGCAGATGTTGATGCACTCTCTTTGAATGTTGTTTGTCAGTTTGTGAGGAACCTACTTGATGAGCTTAAGACACTATTCCAAGTTCTTGCAAATGGTGATGGATGGTCGATGATGAATTAAGATCTTTAGCTAAATCTTCAACAGTTGCATTGGCATTTCTTGCAATAGTGACTTCCAATATATCATTATTGAGAGAGACAGGGTGCCCAGAGCGAGGGGAGTCTTTGAAGTTAGTCCCCTTGTCAAAATTTTTGGAACCATTGCTGGCACTTTCACACATTGAAAACATTATCACCATACACTTCTTGCACATTTTTTGAAGTGCCAGCAGTCTTGTTGCCTTTTTTGAACTCATAAGGCACAATGTGCTCTTCAGTGATCTCCATAGTAACAAAGGGTTATTTAAACAATAACTTATGTATTGCAAGGTGGAATTCCTTATAATGAGGCTGCCTCAGCTTAACGGTACTTATAAAGCTTCAAAAATTCATTAAAAAATTCCAGATGTTATGTTATATTTAGACAAATTGAGACATGTTTGAACAAGTACAGTAAGAATGACATTGCTTTTAGGATGATCTGATATGTATGTTTGATGACTGAGCCAATCAAAAACAGGGCTACATCCTAACACATTACATTATAGGATAAAAAATATTAATGAAATACAAGATAATTCTATGTATACTAGGACATCTGACAACCCTCTGATCTAAAGAATAGAGCAGCTGATAAAGGATGATTCTAATTTTTGTGCTGCATTCGTCGTTCCAAATTTTACATACAGTCCAATTCCACTATATAAGCTTCTCTTCCCCTCCCCATGTCTTTTTTGCACAGCTCTCCTACTTCAGTGTTCTCAAACAAAATGCAACCACCTACACTTGTATCTACACATCCTTCATTATAATATTTTAATCTTTTACAATTTTATCTATAGGAAAGGTTTATGCACCACTTTGGGAAACTTTCACCTTAAAAATATCAGTAATCCAAAAAAGGCTCGTTTTTATGACATGAAAGAAGTAACCATTCACATGTGTGTGTGTGTGTGTGTGTGTGTGTGTGTGTGTGTGTCACAATAAAAAATACTATTTATTTTACAGATATTTCATTTTACATATCATAAGACATCATCAGAGAGGGTGAAGAACAACAGTAAGGAATTTGAACAATGAAGTTAACAACAAATTGATAGCCTTTGAAGTTTATTGTCATCTGATAATGCATGTGGGACCCATTTGCTTAGCTTCCATGATTTTTCCTGTTGATGCAAGTGTAAACAAATTGTTTCATCACTCACATTAAACATTTGTGAAAGTTCTTAGTTTTAAGGTTACATGGTAATCAGCATTCGTATTTCTGAATTTAGGGACACAAAACACACATCTTGAAATGATTATTTTACTTATTATCAATGAAATAACACTTGACATTTCGACCCCTGTATTGAGGTCATCATCAGAAGGATACATGTGTATAGGAAACCAAGCTACATGCTCTTGCACTCTATAAAGGTAAATTAAATCTACGGACCATCGGACCATGGCCTGGTTATCAACCAATCAAACTACAATCTCATCCAAGGTGAAGTCTCACTGTTGAAGAAAGGTCTAAAATTACACCATTGCGCCAAGGTCAGTAAACAAACTTCATATCATTTATCATATCGAGAAAGGTTTAATCCTCCTTGCCAATCTAGCTGACAAAATACGTATGGAAACATCTTGTATACTAAATTCAAACAAAAAACTAAGCAGCAACCTAAACAAAACAGAAAAACTGGCCCTCAAATCCCTAAAAAAAAAAACCAGGAGATTATAATCACAAATGCAGACAAAGGGTGCCACTGTTGTTTTAGATCGGACAACTTACATAGAAAAATTGAACCATTTGGTATCAGACAATATCCTACCAAATGGTAAATTATAACCCCCACGAAACGCATCAAAAAGAAAACAACTGAATTAATTAAATCCGTTAACACATGGCCAGAAAAAACAACTAAAAAACTAATATCTCATTATGCCCGTGCACCCAGAATTTATGGCCTGCCAAAAATACACAAAATAGACACACCACTACGTTCGATTGTTGAAGGAATCGACAGCCCAAATTACCACGTAGCCAAAAAATTAGCGGCCACACTCAAGGAATTGGTAGGTCAGTCCCCTTCCTACATAAAAAATACACAACATTTCATAAACGAAATTTAAAACATTACACTCAATGACCAAGATTTATTAGTCAGCTTTGGCATAACTTCCCTTTTTCACCAATGTCCCAATCAATGATACTATCTTGCTCCTACAGAACATATTTCCACACGACATCACGGCCCTCTTTGCCCACGTACTCCACTCCGGATATTTCGTGTGGCAAAACAATTTTTACCTTCAAAAAGAGAGTACAGCCATGGGCTCACCACTTTCCCCCCCAATAGCTAAGTTTTATATGGAAGACTTTGAGCAATGAGCTCTAGAGTCAGCATGCATAAAGCTCAAAATTTGGCTAAGATACGTATTTTCACCATTTGGCCCCACAGCAATGAAGCATTAAATACATTCCTTAGCCACCTGAACAAACAACACAAACTTATCCAATTCACCATTGAAATGGAAAAAAAAAACAACTCTCTTCCATTCCTAGACACACTCATCACATGTCCTCCCTCAGGCTGTCTCTCCTTCTCAGTCTACCGCAAACCTACACACACACAGGCCAGAACATACACAAAAATTCTTATCACCACACAACACAAAAACTAATGTCATAAGCACCCTTAAACACAGAGCTCAAATGATTTGTTCAAATGAACAAGCTCCAAACCAGGAATACGAGATCATCAAATCTCATCTCATCTTCCTTTTACCCTCTTTTACCTTGCGGTGTCGAGGGTTTATTAATCATCGGACCTCAAACCATTCACAAGATAAGGTGGTCAGCCCTACTCCCCGGTGTATCCTATGTCAGTAGTGTTGAGTTGTCAAGGCTGGTTTGCCCGATTTGCAGGATGAAAAACCCCAGAATAAATTGAGGAAAAAACCCTACTGTCCACGCCCAAGACCAGCTAACTTGGCTATGGCTGAGGAAAATCCTTCAGCTCCTCACGTCACCAATGGGAATCAAACCTAGGACACTCCTTCCCCAGGCATATTGTTGCGAAGTGCAGAGCCAATAGACTAACCATGCAGACATCATCAACCATACATTTATGAAAAATGGATACAGTAAAAAAACTATTCACAAGATTCTCCACAGAGATACCACTAAAAACAAAAAAGATTTCAAGAATGCTATTGTCATACCTTTTGTTAGAGGCATTTCTGAAAAAATAGCCAGAACACTACACAAATACAACATCAAAACCACCTTTAAACCCCTGAAAAAATTAAGACACCAACTCAGTTCTTCCACAGATTCTCTTCCACACTTAGTCCACCCAGGGGTTTACAAAATACAGTGGAACTTCGGTTGTTGAACGCCTCTGTTCTCAAACAATTCGGTTCTGGAACATATTTTCCGAACAAAAATTTGGTTCCAGAATAGACAAACGGCAACCACATGCTCCGCGTGCTGAGCTGTAAGGCAGGAAAGCGTCAGTTACGAGGTAGCCTTCATTTAATGCAGACACCTGCTCAAATTTGCAGTAAGTTTTCTTGATTTTATTTATGGTTTTTTTTTTTTTTTTTCATAAATTATTAATTAAGCCACCATGGGACCGCAGAAGAATAGTGATAGCAGCAAAGCGAAAAGAAAAGTTGTTAGAACCACTGGGATAGAGATGAAAAAAGAAATCATATCCAAATGAAAATGGCGTTCGTGTCTCTGAACTTGCTATGCAGTTCGGTATGGCGAAATCAACAATCTGTACTTCTTCTTCTGCAGCTTCTCCCACTTAAGTGGGGGTCACTGTTGATTATGATCCTCCTGTCTCAGGCTGTCACCACATCCAAGTTCTTCATCCTCAAGTCCTCTTCTACCAGCTCCCTCCATCTCTTCTTTGGCCACCAACGTCTCCTCCTTCCTTGCACAACCATCTGCATGACTCTTCTTCCCACATATTCGTCCTCCCTCCTCATCACATGACCAAACCATCTTAACCTTGCCTCCTGTATCTTCGCTCCTAAGTTCGTAACCTTCACTGTTCCCCTCACATAGCCATTTCTCAGACGATCCTTCCTGGTCACACCGCACATCCACCTAAGCATTCTCATCTCTGCTACTTCCATCCTGCTGATGTTAATTTTCCTCAGGGCCACAGTTTCTATAGCATACGTCATAGCTGGCCTCACTACTGTCGTATAGATTTTGCTTTTCAGATTGATTGGCACCCTCTTATTGCATAACACTCCAGCCATCTCCCTCCAGTTCCTCCAACCTGCTTGTATCCTGCATCCCACTTCCTTCTCAGCTCCTCCATCTTCTTCCACTGTTGAACCTAAGTATCTAAAGTCCCTCACCTTCCTGATGACATTTCCTTCCAGCTCCAGGTCTGTCTCCTGGCCGCCGCCAACCGTGCAACACATATACTCTGTCTTACTTCTGCTCAGTCTCATACCTCTCTCTTCCAGTACTTTTCTCCATCTTTCCAGTTTAGTTCCCGCTTCTTCTCTTGAATCTGCACACACAGCAAGATGTCATCTGCATACAACATTGTCCAAGGCGCATCTTCTCTCACCTCCTCCATCACAATGTTAAACAGAAATGGACTTAATGCTGACCCTTGATGCAAGCCAACTGTTACTTGAAAACTTTCTGTCTGTCCCAGACAGGTCAGAACACTTGTCTTCACATTTCTGTACATCTCCCGCACCGACCTGACATATTTCTCCGGAACCTTCTTCTCCCTCAGACACCTCCAGACTTCTTGCCTTGACACTCTATCATATGCTTTCTCCAGATCAATAAATGCCAGATGTAGCTCCTGTTGTTTCTCTCGAAACTTTTCCATCATCTGCCGTAACCCAAAGATAGCATCTGTTGTTGATCTACCAGGCATTAAGCCAAATTGTTCCTTTGCAATCTCCACCTCCTTCCTCAATCTTCCATCAAGAACCCTTTCTAGGATTTTCATTGTGTGGAGCATCAACTTTATTCCTCTGTAATTTTTACAGTCTTGTGCATCCTCTTTACCCTTGTAGATGGGAACAAGAGTACTCTCCCTCCATTCCTCTGGTATATTTTCCTGTTGCCTTCCATACCTCCACTGGAATCCTGTCGGGGCCCACTGATTTTCCATTCCTCATCCTCTTCATGGCCTCCGTCACTTCCACTCTACTGATGTTCTGCGCCATCCCCTCAGAAGGCTACCCATCTTCTCTGTGAGTCCTTGCATTTTCCTCATTCAAAAGTCCGTCAAAGTATATTCTCCATCGGTTTCTTATGTCCACATCCCTCCATAATACTCTTCCTTCAGAGTCTTTGATCTGCCTCACATGTAAGATGTCCTTTGCTGCTTTATTTCTACATTTCGCTAGTTGGTAAAAATTTCTCTGTCCTTCCTTTGTTTCTAATTGATCATACAGATCTTGATATGCCATGGCCTTTGCCACAACTCTCTTGGCTTCTTGCTTTCTCTCTCTGTACACCTCTCTGTCCTCTTCCACTCTTGACTCATCCCACTTCTGCTTTGTCTTCCTCTTAGCTGTCACTGCCACTTGTACATTATTATTCCACCACCAACCCTCCTTCTGCTCTCTAACTTTCCATATGTCTCACCAAGCACCTCCATTGCACAGCTCAGGATTACTTTTGAATTATGTTTCCACCAATCTTGTACACTTTCCAGTCCATCCAAAATCCTCTCTAACACCCTCTCCCTAAAACGATTCCTCACACTCTCCTCTTTTAAGTGAAACCACTTAATTGTCTTCATCCCATGGCATCCAGAGGTTCTCATCTTCGATCTTATTTTAAAGTCTGCGCACAGCAGTCGGTGTTGCTGTGCTACTTGATCTGTTGGAATTACTTTACAATTTGTCACAACCTTAAGATGTTTTCTTCTAGTCAAAATGTAGTCAATATGTGAACTGTGAACTGTTGTTACCACTCCTAAATGTTATCAAATGTTCTTCCCTCTTGTAGAAAAACGAGTTCACAATTGCCAGATCAAACGCTACTGCAAAGTCCACAACCCTCTCTCCTTCCTGGTTCATCATTCCCACTCCGTGGCCACCATGCACCCTTTCACAGTCTCTATTCTGTCTCCCTATGTGTCCGTTCAAGTCTCCTCCAACAATCACCGTCTCATTTTCTTCCAGTTCCCTCATTTCTTCATCTAACACGTTCCAGAACTCATCTTTCTCCTCTGCTGTACAGCCAACTTGTGGGGTATACACATAATACGACCACTCGCTCTTCTCCAAGACCCAATTTCATTCGCATTATCCTGTCATTCCTTCTACCCACTTCCAGTACTTTGCCCTTCATTCTGCCACACACCACAATTCCTACACCATTTCTTCCCCATTATTCGCTCCAGAGTAGAGCAATTTATATCCATCTCCCAGTTCCTTTGCCTTTCCCCCCCTTCCACCTTGTCTCCTGTACACACAAAATGTCCAACTTCCTCTTCCTCATCATGTCTGCCACCTCTCTTCCCCTTCCAGTCATGCTTCCAACATTCAGTGTTCCCACTCGCAACATCCTCTCCACCTGCTGGGCTCGCTTCTTTAACCGTACCCGCCCTTAATGCGTTAGCCCTCGTCCACTTCTCGCAGCTGTAGGGTGATGTGGCTGCGCATTGCTTAAGGGGTATGCCCTAGCCCTTATATCATTTTCTCTTTGACTCATATCATAGCTAGAGCTGGCAGTGAAGTTTTACGACTGGATGCCCTTCCTGACATCAACCCTCGCCATTTATCCGGGCTTGGGACCGGCACCTATTGAGGCTAGCTTGCCTCCTTCGGTGGCTGCATATGATGAAATGACTTAGCAAGATAGGAAAGATTCATCCCTAGCCTTCGAATACTCTAATAGCATCAGGGGAAGGAGCAAGGAGAGGAGAAAAAGCAAAGAAAGAAGGGGAGGGACCAGTCTACAGAATAATATAACAGATGTATATTAGATGAAGTAAGGCATGGTCCAGCATCTGGTACCTCAGGTTTGCCATGCCTGTACTCACTAAAGTGAGCCCCTTGAGGTAAAATCAACAATCTGTACAATACTCAAAAATAAAGAGGCGATCAATTTTCATCTATATTTTATCTATTTATTGTGTTTATTCTTTTTATGTAAGATTTTATGCATTTTCATTATGTCTGTAAATGATCTTATGCATGAAGTACTGTTATAAAGGTTTAAATAAGCAATCATCTGGGGTTCGAGAACGGATTAATCCATTTTACATTAATTCTTGTGGGAAAATGGTTTCAGTTTTCGAACAATTCGGTTTCTGAACAGCCTTCAAAAACGAATTAAGTTCGGCAACTGAGGTACAATGAACATGTAACCTACCATACATAGGGTAAACAGGGCGAACCATCCCTATTAGGAAGGACGAACACAAACGACACATTAAATACCTCCATTTTGGAAAAACTGCCTTTCTGACCATGCACTCCAAACATACACAGAATTGATTGGAAAGGTACTAAGTCCCTACACTGCACCAAAACTGGTTCAAGAGGAAATTTAAAGTAGCATGTGAAATGCTCAAGCATAATCCAAATCTGAACAAAAATGAAGGTCTAACCATTCCAAGGATGCGGAGGACTCATTTGCAACCTTTATAGTAACCAGAAAGCCAAATCAAAAATCTCAACACAAGGAGACTTGGAAGTGTTCCCCCCCCCCCCCCCAACATTCAATAGCAACTTGAACTGTACAAGGCCAGAAGAAAATAATAGTATAACAATGTGAACTGTACAAATCCAGAATTATATAAATTTAATTTATTTATTTTAAAAATTTTATTTTATTTTATTATTATTTTATCACTAGAGGTCAGGCTAGGAAAAAGATTAATTAACAGCATAGATTTAATTTACCTTATTATTTTATTAATAATAAGTAAAATAATCATTTCAACACGTGTTTTGTGTCCCTAAATTCGGAAATATGAATTTGTGTAAGTTCTTGATATGCTAATCTCGAATTATTTTCAACAGTGGCACATGATTCTTCATTATCAATAATGGAAGGTCTTCCTGAATGTGGTACATCTTCAAGTGATTCATCACCAGAAACAAATTTTTTATACCATTTCTGAGCAGTACGTTCTGCTACCGTATCTTTTCCAAATGCTAAACATATGTTACACGGCGCTTCTGAAGCCTTCAAACTGAGTTTAAATTCATAAAGCAAACAAGCCAAATTACACCACCAGGTTCATCTGACATTTTAAAAGGTTTCAAAATCACAGAAAAAGAGTACAAACCAAGTTAGAGCATACTGATTGACTGACGTGTATCTGTGCCTTATGATGCACATAAAAGTTGTGCTCTGAAACCATTACAAAATAAAACAAGTCACTGCAGCAAACACTACCAAAAATCACATGAACTATTTTTTTTTTTGTTATGATGGATAAAGTTTTTTCCCCCCCTTTTTGGTAAAATATCTGAAATAATAAATACTTATTGTCTATTTTGATGATCCAATCTATTTAGATATATATTAAGTTGTTGTAATTGTTCACGTTACTTTACACGCAACACACAAGGATAGCAGCACATTCAATAATATTCCTTTTTATTATAGAAAATGTAATACTGGTTTCCAGTAATATAAAATTTTGTGATGTAATGTCTCTCTAATTAAAATAAAATTTCTGTTATTATACATACCCTAATTTTACAGGTGTATCTAGACATCCTCCATCGCAAGCATAATAATCTTTTACACTTCGATCTATAGCAACATAAATAACAGCCTTGTTATCTTCTTGAACAACAACACTGATGTTTAAGTGAGTGGCATTGCCATAGCTAATACGGCGAAAGTAGTAATTTCGATGAAGATCTCTAGGATCAATACTGAATTCTAAATGATGATTGCTAAATCTGAGGCCACCGAAACTAAGTATCATTGCTTGCATTACCCCTTCTGCTCCTGTAAAAGAAATTTTAAATGTATAAAGTACTCAAAAAATACTTTATACATATTAATAATAGTGATTAATTCATAATCACTATTATAAAAAATAATCAAATTCATAAGTTAAGAAAAAATGTAAAAGAAGTTTTTAGACTTATAAATTGTTAGCATAATTACTCTGAAGAATGAATTGACTTCTATAAATGTAATACAGAGTTGGGACAGGATGGCATGTCAACCACTGTATACTACATGAATGTGCAAAAGAATTGGCATTGACTCTGATGAAGTTGTTCAATCTAAGTCTCAACTTTAGCAAGGTTCCAAGGGAGTGGAAACTGGGTAAGATAATTCCATTACATATAAGTGGCTCCAAGACAGAAGTAGCAATTATTAATAATTACTAATTATTATATCAGGAGTGGTTGTTAAAATTTTGGAAAAGTTGGTTAAAGGTAAAATCCGACAGTAGGTGGATAGGGATACGATACTCTATAGTGGGCTACACAGCTTCATAATGGGTAGTCCTGTCTTAGTAATTTATTCATATTTTATAATAAAGTGACATCTGGAACTGGATATACTGGTGGACTTTGCAAAAGGATTTGATGGAATACCACATGAAAAACTATTAAAAAAGTTGAAACAAATGGGAATGTATATGAAGTTAGTAGCTTGGGGGGTGGCAGTGGACAGACAGGACACCACCAAGTAGTATATGGTGGAGTGGAATCTATGAGAAGAATGAGTGTGACTATTGAAGTACCTCAGGGTTTTGTATTAGGGCCACTATTCTTTATTTTGCATATCAATGAAGAGAGAAAGCTTTAAGAGGGGATATTCAATTGTTTGTTGATGATGCAAAAATACAGAGACCAATAAAGGTGATGTAGATAGATATATACTGCAGGATGATTTAAATAAATTGGCATTGTGGACAAAGGATAATGATTGTCAATTTGATGTTGCAAAATGTAAGGTGCACTTTGGGTTGTATACAGTCTATTATATTGATGGCACTGGATTAGAGGAAATTGATGAGGATAGGGACTCAGGGATAATGGTGGAAAGAGAGGCAGTTCATTTGGAAAGTTAAACTTTTAAGAACTATTCTCAACTTGATTGACTGAGTATAAAGAACTGAAAAATGAATGTTTGATAGTTAATGGATTGTAATTATTCTGAATACTTTAAACTGAGCTAATATATTTATGATTTAATTCATCTAATTGGGTAGAGAGAACTATGTGAAAGAATTACTGACACTTTAAGAATTAAAAAGTGTCAACATTAACCATAATTCTCAAACCTAAATAAGAAGTTACTAATATCTGAATATGAATTTTTGTAATTGTTCAATTTGATAACCTTTTGCAGATAGTTATACTTGAATGTATATGTTGTACTATTCCACATTAAACGTTTTCTTTTGTTGAGTTAAATTTGGTGTTTGCCTGATTTTCTTTCATTGCACCGCTCATAAAATTAATCGGACCTTCGTGGAAGCCTTTAAAGCTGTTAATAACCTCGGCCTGAAGATAAAGTGATAATATAAGTATAGTTGACGATTGATTCCACTATATTATTTAGACTAATCTGAATATAGGGTGGCGCAGTATAATATAAATTTCTTTATATTCAGATGAGCATCAATCAACAACTAATGAACAAAAACGGAATTTAAAGAGGTAAAGATAAGATTAACAAACCAACAAAAATGGAACAGTCAGTTAGGTAGGATGTTCCAACAAAGTAAACACTTTTATGACCAATATTTTTTTGAGATCTGCTGTAGCTCAGTTGGTATTGACAATGACCTTTGGTTGGCAAGACTTGGGTTTGAATTTCATCTAGCATGTATGTGAAGAACTACCTTTATCATGGTTGTTTAATATGGAGGTGGCAGGGTTTCTCCTCCTGAAAACTTGTTTTTTCCTGCAAAATAGACAAATTGGCCAGAAAAACACACACAATTTACAGATATAATACTGGCTTCATAGTCTTAGTTGCTTCAGCTGTAAATTCAAAAAAATGATAATAATAAACAACAGCCAGTATTTTTCCTCCACTTATTAAGGGTTCTCAAAGTACAATAATCACAACTTGATAACAATGGCTGGCAGACAAAATAATAGTGCCTGTCAAGCTACTGCAACTTAATGGCTAATACTCAAGATCCTGCAACCATTGGGTTACAGTATCTTGACAGTATCCTGCAATTTACTTTTAAATTCTGTTAGCTGCCTGAGAGTTAGTGAATACCAAAAGAAAAGAAATTTAATTTGTTATAAAATTAAATTTCTTTTCTTTTGGTATTCACTGTGTAGGTAATTTTTCTTTTTCCAGATGTTGTGTAGGTTATTGGTTAGCTATTCAGATTCTTGGACTTTCTGGTCATCATTTTTGTTGAGATTTTGTTGGTTGATAAGTCTTTCACAGGCTTCATTGAAAATTCAAGGAAGCCTTTGTTCAAGGAAACATTCATACCAGGTTTTGATATGAATGTTTCCTTGAAGTAAAGACTGGATGCTTTTCCAGTCAATCTGGTGGCATGTTTCAAGTGCATGGTCAGAAAGATCTGTTTGTCTGTAAATTTTCCAAAAAATCCACAAAGAAGATTGTCCTATAAGACCTGTGAACTGTATTGAAAAAATTAAGGATATTAAAATACAAGATATGTTAGCATTTTTTCTTTATTTACCAACATTCTGTTATCTGAGAGCATTAGTTTACTGAATGGTGATTTACCTCCTAATATTGTAAAGATTTCTGAATTTGTTATACAATCAGGTGATTTCAAAAGGAAAATCAAGATCTATAAACAGATTAAAAGTAAAGACATGAGTTCTCTCTCTCCATCTTCAGGGAATTATTTTTTGAGCCATCTGGAAGATATCTTTTTTTAATCCACTCATCCCCCCCCACCCCCTCTCTCTCTCTCTGGTTTAACTATGTTCATGACATTTTTGCTATTTGACCTCATACTGAAAGCAAACATCACCTTTCTCCACTGGATCAATAGCCTTCACCCCACATATTCAATCCACCATGGAAAAAGAAAATACTAAGTTTACCATTCTTGGACATTATTCTTACTTGAACAACATCTGGTACTTTATCAATCAGTGTTTATAGGAAACTTACCTTTAGCGGGATATACATGTCAAAAGTATGCTCATCACACCTCCCAAAAAACCAGTGTTGTCAAGTCATTAATTAATAGAACACATAATATTTGTTCCCCTCCTTTAAGCTTACAACAAGAACTTCTCACTATCAAAACCTTAACAGAATGAAATGTTACAACCCTCATCAAATCCAACAGATAATTGACTTCTATGTTCAACACCTAAGGATTCTTAAATAACTTGTAGGATTCCAATACCCTATATTTCTATCATCTCTGGAACTATTGGTAGAATTCTGAAGAAGTTTCACCTTAATCCCACATATTTTCCTATCAACAAAATTTCTCATCTGTTACCATGTACAAAGGACAAACTGTCACCTCTATCTTCAGCGGTGTTTACCAGAACCCTTGTGAATATAATTTGAAATACTCTAAGCAGATAGGCTGTTCTGTGGAAAATAGAATTAACAACCATCAATACTACACAAAATACTTGAAACCTCAAAAGTCTGGTCTGGCATAGCACTGTATTGACACTAAACACAATATCTAGCAGCATTGACAGCTAACATTAAGCCTGGGGAAAAGAACTCTAGGCTTAGTATTAGCTATACAGCCCTCTAAAATGAAAAAAAAAAAAAAAAAAGCAAAATTTTGGAATTTATTGTTCTTTTCATTTACAAAGAAAAAAATGTACACCCAAGCCCTTAAAAATCATTTGGCTCGGAAATCTGATCCCCCCCCACCCCACCCCGCTTCTTTTTCGTTGGGGGGCTGATGGTATCCTGTGGGATGAAGCTCATCATCTCCATGGTAGCAGTAAATATGAATGCCTTTTCAAAGAAAGTTGTGAAGTCCTTTTACACCAAGCCTAACCTGAATTGGAACGATTGTCTCTCTCTCTTGCCCCAAAATTTGGTAGATTTTCATCTCATGCCAAAAATACTTTTAATATTATTTCTCTAGTACGTGGCAACTGTTTTTAATTGGTAAACTGATTGCTGTATTTACCTTATATTTTTGTTCTTTGAATTGTTTGTTTTCCCACACACTGATGATGTACCATTGGTTTTAGTAAGAAATATCTGTGCTTTAAAGTTTATTACTGTGGTTATCATCTTATTTTTCTTATATGATCATTATGTCACAGGTACCTTTAAAGATTAATAACAGATTTTTCACAACACAAGATTCCTCTCCAGTATAACTTTGAATATCCTTATGTGAGAAATTAGTGTTTGCTATGCCAACAAGCCTTGCAATCTAAGGCAATGGTATTCTTTTTAGCAGTTTACAGTTCAGAGTGCTATTTCATGCCTGATCATTTAGATTTTACAAACAATAACTCAACTGAGACAAGATCTTCCCAACTTGCAGGATGTCTTACTCTTCTACTTTAATTACCAATTTTATCTTACTGAAAAACCCATTATCATTTATAGATATCCTTTATTATATCCCCCCCCCCTCTCTCTCCCTTTCTCTCTCTTATTTTGGCTCTTTTGTTGGATCTGTATACAGCTCTGTCACTCAGTAGTTCCCATTTTCTGCACTTCTGCTTTGAGGCAAGATACTTGGAATTTTCCATTTGTATTATTATTATTATTATTATTATTATTATTATTACGGGCAACTCCAGGGAGTCATTAGACTCATCGAGGGAGGCCCCAAATCATTTTCATCACAACTATTCGACATTCATACAGTATCTATCATACCTCGCCTTAAACTCATTCACTGTCACAGCATCCACCACAGACTCAGGGAGCGCATTCCACTCATTCACTACTCTAAAAGTAAAGAACCCAGCTCTAACACCTTTACTAACCACACTTTTGCCCAGTTTCCATGGATGTCCCCTAGTCCTCCCACAACCAGCCCTGTTCTCAAAAATATCTTCTGAATTAATTTTATAGAAACCCTTCAGTAATTTGAATGTCTCAATCATATCTCCCCTCCTCCGCCTATCAACCAATTTTTGCAACCCACAAATCTTCAACCTGTTCTCATACGGTTCATTCCACAGACCTGCTATCATCTTGGTCACTCGCCTCTGGATCCTCTCCACCTCCTCCCCATCAAGAAGAAACCTAGGTGACCAAATCTGAGCACAGTAGTCGAGATGAGGTCTTATCAAGGCTCGATACAGAGGAACAATAACCTGCTTGTCTCTGCTTGTCAACGTATTCTTCAGCAACCAAGTGATTTGATGAGCTGATTTGGCCACTTTTGCAATGTGTCCCCTAAATTTCAATTCCTTATCCACCAACACTCCTAAATCTCGTGCCTCATCAATTTCCTGGAGCACGGTTCCACCAATGCAGTAAACTGCCTCCAATCTTTTCGCCCCAAAATGCATAACCTTACATTTTGCCACATTAAATTGACATCCATTCTCCCTAGCCCAGACCTCCAATCTATCCAAATCATCCTGCAAAATTTTGACGTCATCTGCATTCACTATTGCCCTCCCCAACTTCGCATAATCCGCAAACAAATGAACTGTTCCTCTCAGATCCTTTCCTATATCATTTATGAACAAATTAAACAGCAGTGGTCCAAGAACAGATCCTTGTGGTACACCACTAGTCACAGGCCGTCTTGTGGACTCTACTCCTGAGTAAACCACTCTCTGATATCTCTCCGTCAACCACCCTCTTATCCATCTCACCAACCCTATGTCCATTCCCATATGCTGCAATTTACTGATTAGAATTCCATGTGGTATCCTATCAAAGGCCTTAGCAAGGTCCAGCAGAATCACTGTAAACCCATTACCCTTATCCAGTTATGTTATGTGGACTCCATCATGTCATAATGGAAACATTTTCTATAAAAAAAAATGTGGACTCAACATTACATAACACACACAGAGCTGCAAAATCTCACTTGTAGCTATACTATAAGACCCTTTCACCAACTTGGTGTTTGCCTCTCATTCGTCTATTTCTCAAACTCTGAAGACTGCATTTCATCTGTCTGTCCTCACGTATGCAATTCTACAGATCAGTGAGTATATCTTTGTTACCCTTTGTAAGGATCTTTTCAAATGTCTCTCCATCTAAATGAAATCTAGGTAACTATATCTAAGAACAATAGTCCAGATTTTTAAACTTTACAGGACTGTGATAAGGTCTTGCAGTTATCCAATGTAATGACAACTACATTAGTAATAGTACTCAAACTTCAGCAGTATGCACTTTCCACCATCATTTCCAGGTTTCTGGGAGATGATGGTGGCTTCACTGACCACATGTAGCAAATTCAGACTGATTACATCAGTTATTATCTCCAATCATCCTTCCCAACTATGCATTAACAGCCAACTACTCACTATTACTCTTTAACCATTCCTAATATTATTAATATACAAGTTTAACAAGAATCATCCGCCTTCTCTTATACTTGCTACCTCCATATCTGATAACTGTCAGTCATCAGATATGATGTCAGTCATCAAACTTTGGCACGCCAGTTTTTCTCATTTATGGCTTGAAAATCTTTTTGCAATGACATCTTCTCTTCTCATCATAATCTTAGTCTTCCTTGTTTTTGCCTTACTTATGGTTTTACAAGAAATCATTTTTTTACAGGATTGTTATCATTCATTCTTATGAGACGTGCAGACCAGTCAAAATGATTAATTTTAAGAAATTTGATAATGTCTGGTTCTTTAAAATATCAATAGAGTTCAAAGTTGAAACATCTTCTCCACTGATCATTTTCCTTAATACCACCAAGGATGCTCCTGAGTATTTTTCTTTCAAAAACAGCAATTTGCTTTTCCTTGTTCTTCTTTGTCAATGTCCAGGTTTCTGAACCACATGTGAACACAGAGTGAATCAAAGTTTTATAGAACAGGAATTTATTATTTCTGGATATAAACTGTGATTTCATTATTTTCTTAAGACCATAGAAACTTTTATTAGCAACAATAATTATTTTCTGTACTTCTGGTGAAATTTTATTTTGGTAGTTCAATTCAGATCCCAGGTACATAAAGCTATGGACACTTTCAAATGTACATGATCCTAAAGAGCAGATTGTTTGAGTATTCGTTTTTGGTGCAATGCATATTTTTTGCAGTGGCCTCAAGGGCAAGAAAGACTTCCTTAAGAGCACTGATTGTCCTTGCAACTAAATCAATATCGTCTGCTTAGGCAAAGATTTGTGCAGATTTATAGAAGATGTTTCCTTCAGTATTAATTCCTGAGTCTCTTATGACTTTTTCTAGAGAGATATTAAACATGATAAGGGGTCTCCTTGACAAACTATGCAAAATACATTTGAAAGATTGCCTTGTATTTGAATTTTGGATACTGTTTTCTCTATTGTAGCCTTAACTAACCTAATGAGTTTGGAGGAATACAAAATTCCGGCACTGCTTCAAGTAGCTTATTCCTATTAATGCTGTCAAAGATGGATCTGAAGTCTAAAAAATAAATGATGAGTATCAATACCATATTCAATAGTCTTTTCAAGTATCTGTCTTAAACTAAATATCTGATCAACTGTAGATTTTTCCTTATGAAAGCTAATTGGTAATCCCCAATTTGTTGATCAACATGTGGCAATAGCCTTTTAAAAAGTATATTCTAAAAAAAAAAAATTATATGATGTGCAGAGGAGGCTAATACCTTGTAGTTAGAACAAATCATGGGATCTCCTTTGTTTAGTATTAGACAGATAATGCTTGTGTTCCGTTCTAATGGATATTTTTCCATATCCAAAAATGTTAACTATCAATTCACGTATCTTTTTAAGTAGTTCAGGCTCATAGTTTTTTTTAGCAATTCTGATGTTATACCATCAAGTCCAGGTGCTTTGTTATTTTTGAGTTTTTCTGATTGGCTACCTTTAGATGGTGCCTGTTCATTAGATTCTTTATCCATGTTAAGTATAATAAAATCTAACTCTTGTGCTTCTTCATTCAATAGGTCATTAAAATGTTCTGCCTATCTACTAAGTATAGGTTGTTTATCACTAATAATTTCACCACTTTTATCTCTACAAAGAGTTAATTTAGGTTTAAAGTCTCTTCGAGTGGAAATGATTTTTTGACAGAATATTCTGCATTCATTAACCCCTCTAAGATGTTCAATATCTTTAAAAAATCTCTGCTCACTGTTTTTTTTAGCTGGTGAAGCTTCTTTTTTTTCTTTTCTAGTGGTACGATATTCATCAGATGCAATTCTGGTGTTTCTTTGAAGCATCTTTTTATAAGCTTCATTCTTTTTATTTGTTTCCATGGCACATTCTTCATTAAACCAATCTTTATTCTGGGTTTTTTAAATTTACCCAAGACAGAACTTGCTATTTTAAGTATATTTGTTTTCAGTGCAGACCAAAATTCTCTCAAAAAAACTACATCTGTAGTTTCAGACAACGATTTTTCAAGTAAGGTCACATACTCATTTTTGTGTATCTCATCTTTTAATTTTTCACAGTTAAATTTTGCCAAATGAACCAGAAATAAAACACCTGACCAAAGACTGGAGACCACACACACAGGAGAATTATGAAAAAGATTACAGGATAAACAGATTGCATCAATGGTAATATTAAAAATGAAGATATGAGTATGTGGTATGGTCACAAAACAGAATCGAGGAAGAAAAGTGAGCTAAGCAGATGGTTAAGGTACTTGTGAAAGTGGAAAAACATTATATAAATAAAGGATCAATGATGAGCAGGAACTGAAACTATAGGAGACCTAGCAAATCACAGATTAATTTAGAAGAAACCCATGACAGAAATATAGTAATAATAACATCTTATTGGGTTCGAGTGTAATAGTATTCCACATGACCATTGGGAGTACAGAGCAGGAAATTATGATTATTAAAATTGCCAAAAAATGTGTCCTATAAACAATTTGATAAGAAAACTGTTGCTTCATACCTGCTCTTAACAGATTATGACAGCCTTGTTTATCTAAAGTAAGTAGCCACAGCTGTACCACTTGATTTACTGTCTCCACTGTATTCAGATCAGACCACAACTTGGAGGCTTGTCTAACATAAAAACAAACATAGTTAAGAATACAAAATAAAATTCTAAGTTTATTGTTTTAATATAGTAAGCAACAATGTACATAGAATGCTATTCCTGCAGAGAACACTGCAATAACACTATTCCTATTAAATTATACTTTTTTGTTGTTATTCTTTTTTTTTTTTAGATAAAAACTATCAATTTAGTAGCTAGTAAATTATTTAAGGAATTTACAACGTATACTAAAATCTAAAATATTATTAAAAGAAACTTTAATGAATACTTCCTATATTTCAGCAATGTCACACTGTCATCTTCATGGGAACATAACTATGACAAGTGCATGCAGGCACTACAAAAGGCAAATGAGGCAGAAGAGAGAAAACTAATGTTATTCCTAGAGTCCTAAAGGTGTTCCCTAGCAGGCTATATTGGGTTGTCTTGGCTGTTGGCTGAAGTTCTCACGATGCAGGCTTCCCAAATTTGGGACAGTCTCATGCACCCAAATTTAGTACTTAACCATGTTTATTTCTTATTTTCAGTGTTCTAATATTTTCTCTAGATTTAATACTTTATTTGAATTTAATGAAAAAAATCTTCCAAAGTAATTTTTAATTTATACAATGCTCCAAAAAGTATGTTATTCCCAATTTCATTTAATTATTTTTTTTTTAGGAAAATGAAAAATGTGTACAGTCATACTCTTCTTTAAATGGACCCACAATTATGGTACAAAAGAATAGCTCTCATTCTGAGTGAATACATCAGAAAAATTGTTCAAAATGTCCCAGAGTTTCAAGATTTTAAAAGCATTCTCTTCAAATGAAAGTTACATATCAAGGCTTAGTGGTTGGATATTATCTGTGTTACCTTTTAAAAGGTATTTATGGTGTGTTTATATTTACTATTTGCCAATATGTTCCTAGACATAAAATTCATTGTTAACACGTTCGTTTGCCATTTTGGTAAACCAGCTACACAAGCCAGCTACGATGTATACTCGTATGATGCTTACCGCTGGCAACGAGATTACTGTACTGACCTTGAAGAAGTGAAAATGCTTGGCTTGTGGAGCTAGCATCAAAACTGTGTATTCTCATAGATAGTATATGCTCTGCACAAGCCAACTACGAGTATACTGATATGACGCTTACCGCCGGCAATGAGATTACCGTACTGACCTTGAAGAAGTGAAATTGCTTTGGCGTACAGGAACAGACTATGCCAAAGTAGCGTGGCAGTGAACGTGTTAAAGAATTTAAACGGTCAGCATTTAAGAAAGAAATTTCAATATATATATATAAAAAAAACCTAAAAGGCTGTTCCAAAACATGTTAGCCACCCATCTTTTAAATGGTTCATTATTATCTTCTATTTATAGAAAGCCAACATGATTGTCAGTAGTGAGGTGAAATAAAAAAAAAATTGATATTATAATTTGATACATTTTGATATTATAATTAAGATTTATTGTAAATGTAGAGTAAATAAAGCCTAAGTTAGTCATGATTGTGGAGAGTTTATCTGTGTTTTGAAGTCAAGTATTTTTTGTGATATACAGATTGTCTGTGTGTATTGCAAAGTGCAGTATCAGCAATGAAGCACACAGCAAACCTCAGTAACATTAATTTAACTGCAATCTGAAAGACTCCCAAATACGACTCCAAAATCTGGAAGACTCCCATTATCTCCATAATATCCTAATTGGAAATATTCAACTGTGCATGTTTGCTGTATGCAGATGATGTTATATTTCTAAATAAATCTAGTATAAGTATTCAGAACTACTGACCTAAAGTGAACAACACCGAAGTAAATAATAAAATGTATCAAATTATTATTATTATTACTAATTTTCTGACCTCCATGGAGTCATAAGACTCATTGTGGAATGTCAGCACAAAGTTTATCACACCACTCCTTAACCTCAACCACTGTCTTCACCATCCTCTTGTTAGATCCTGAATGGAGGATTTTCTAAGAAGTTGTTCGTTCAGAATCTAACATGAAAATTCTAACTAATTTAAGATAATACCTGCACACCAGCAGAAAGACCTGGTTTGTTGCATAAGAGAATGTGTATTAATATGTGAATTGTATTAGAAATATTTGTAGTCCAAAAAAACTAAACTAGAGAATTATGTCAGATTAATGATTCTATGTAAAAGAAATATTAGCTTAAATTTGTGTCCTATTAAGCTATCTAAAATAATGTAAATCGCCAGACAGTAATGAGTCACAGTGCAAGGGTCGCGTCTGAAACACACGTATCGGTCATAACACCGGAGACTTCAGCGTACGCGGAAAATAACGTAAGCGTGCTTTCCTCGAAGACAGCACCTAACAGCAACAGGGAGATTAAGGATCATCTTAAGGGCATTAAAACTAAGGATCGTGCAAAAAAAAAAAAAGGATACAGCAAAAAGAGGGCCCTAGAACAGAGAATAGTGCGCCATATTGCAAGGCTTTTTGTTCTGGATTTCATCTCGAGGATTCTTGACCGTTGGTTGGAGAAAGGAAGAGCCAGGGATCTATGATGTCAGACAGCGGGCCGTTTTCCTGATTACGCTGAACAAGATTCCACAATGGAGCCGTACGCGAATCATTAGCCTATGAAAAATCGCGCCACTTGTTGAATGTCCCATCAGAAAGGAGCGCAGATAGCCCTCAGTCGCGGCAGAAACTAGTTCGAGTCTGACAGCAGTAGAAAGGACGACGTAACCAAAAGCCAGACGCTGAGATAGCCGATCGAAGGATGACCGGAACAACACGTGGTAGTTAATAGACCTTCAGAAAGAACTGGGTAATGTAGAGATCTTTGTTATATGTTACGGAAGTGATAGAAGATTGAAATTTATGTTCGATTAAGTAATGTGGACAATCCTTTAGAGAACTTTGATAAGATTTCGTATTTGAGACAGCAAATTCTGTTGGACAAGGAATTGTCAGGAACGAATCTAATTGTATGTGACTGAAGAAATAAGTGTATTTTGTTTAGTAGATAACCTTAACTGAGAAAGCAACAAGTTGTATAGTATGTACTCTATGAATAGCATGCATGAGAGAATCTTAATTTAGCGTAATATTGTCATTGCTTTCTATCGTTCTGTGTGATTAACAATTTGATCTGTCTAGGTGAACTTCATTATTTTAGAATTGTTTAATTATCTTTCAGCATGAGATTTAACTTAGCAAGAGATTTAGAAGTTTTAGTAATTTGATTCAATTTAGTTGTAATTGTCATTTAGTTCCAATAAACATGTTTTATTGCATATGCCTGAGTCATGCCTGAATTCGAGATATCAAATTATCACTTATAAAATTAGAACCATAGCGGGAGAAATTTTAGATATATATGTTTAAGTAATAAATCATTGGTCACGACTGCAATAGTACCGATATCTAGTTAAGTGTGTGTTAGAGTGAAGGCCAATGAATCTAGGAATATTTCCCTGAACTTGAATAAATTCCTGTTATAGGATACTGGCTGGTGCAGTATAAAATACAAATTTGCCAGTATCTGAAAAGGAAATATCCCTAGGTAGAATCTAGTTAGGCTACACACAAGAAAAGATAATAGAGATAAATTCATAAAGAAAGTAAAATAAAAAATAAGAAAGGAGAGGAACGCACGATGTAACAATGGCACAGCAGTTGGCAGGAAATTTAATTGAATAGATCCTAAAGCACTATAAGTTTGTCTTGAACTCGCATCAGGCAGTTATTGGAATTGTAAAATTTGAGAAAAGGTGAAATTTAGTAAATTGTAAGCTGATAGCAGGTATGTCTCATCCGACCAGTTCTGAATTGGACGATTCGGAATTTTTCCGAATAATAAATCCCAGCAAGTAATTCCACAGTTCTCTGGGGAAGAGATTGATGATGTGGTCACGTTTTTTCGATTTTGTAGAAGAACTAAGAAGGATTGGCAGATGGTCTGATTTCCAACTTCTTGTGCTGTTACGCAGCAAGTTGGTAGAGAAGGCCAAAACTTACTTTCAATCATCACCAATCCTGAAAGAAACTCGTGATTAAGAAAAATTTAGAGAGAGATCTTAATCTCACAATTTTCTAGAGTGAAAAATGTAGGGCCAAACCTTTGGAAGCTGCAAAAGATGATACAAGGGGATAGGGAGAAGGCATCTGATTTTTACAATAGACAACTCACTCTCTGAAATACCTTTGACCCCATTGAAGACAAGCGTCACCTAGACTGGGCAGTCTTCCAAAATTTCCGAATAGGCCTGAGACAGGAGTTGAGAGAGACAGCCTTTGGAAAAAGCATATCCAATTTAGCTGAATGCTACAAGGCTGTAACAGAATGACAACAATTGCTAGGAGACATTAGTCTTGCAACTGCTTCTGTGCATGTCAGGGTAATTAAGGAAGAAAAAGATAATGGTAGAGACATAATCACTACAAAGGGAGATAAGGAAAAGGGTGAGCAACAGACAGCACAAAAACGGAGTGAGGAGAGTAGAGCTGTCAGTTTGTCAAATCACAACAGGCATTCCCAATCAAGACGAAATCCATTCCATAATTAAGCAGGAGGTTGAGAGATTGCAACAGCCAGTAATGGAACGTCTCGATGTGGTGCTTAACCAACTACAGTCAGGCTCTACAGAAAATACAGAGAATTCTCACTCCCAAGAAGAAAGAACTACTATCTTAATTTGTAGGGAAGTTGAAAGGATGCAAGAACCACTACTTAGCAAAATGAACTCTATAATGAATAGACTGATGGAACTATCTGCACAGTGCAAAAGCAATCCTCCTTTGTCCTCGGACGGAGAGAATGCAAGTGGATACCATCGAGAAGCCCCAAGGTATTACAGCTGCAACAAGCTGGGACATATAGCCAGAAACTGTTTCATCAGACAAGGCAAAACAAACAGAGATTTCTCAGAGGCTAAGTCTCATGTTTACAGTAAGCAAGACGAGGAGAGAAAAGGGGGGAGGATCAGAGACAACCTTGAGATCACGGTTGAAGGAAGGGTATGCGGAAGAAAACTGAGAGCGTTAATTGACACTGGTTCACAGGCTTCGATCATATCAGAATACTGTTTCAGGGAATTAGAGCCCTATGTAAAAGGGAGGATAAAGTTTCTAAGAGAGCCCATTAAACTTTTGGGAATATCCTCCTCAACTACCCAAGCAACGAGGTCTGTAAGACTGAAGATCAACCTGCCCGCATTTGGCACAGTTTTTTAATTTTGCCAAAATACTCTTCCCCTCATTTAGGATTAATCCTGGGAAATGATTTCCTATATAAGTTCAGTTTCTCCTGTAATTATGCTAGTAGGGAAGTTTGCTTCAAAAGGAGGAAGAAAAAATTATAGAGCTTGAAAGGGGATCACAAGCAAAGAAAATGGGGGGGGGGCACTTATATGCATGGAAAACACCAGAGAGAGAGAAGGCCCAGGCCAAATGAGGGAGACGGTGTGCAAAGAGAGTTCACAAATTCAGAACAGAGTGATGCCTTCTCAACATTGGTCTTAAAGAACCCTGATATATTAGACCATGCAGAAGGAAGGAGACAATCAGATGAAGGTTTTGCAGACAGGGATGTGCATGAAACAAGTGAGAATATACTGGTGATTAACTATGCTGTTATCTGGCAGAGTGTAAGTCAACCCCAGAGAACTGAAGGAAGTATAAAAAAGAAGTTTCTCTGATGAAATAAAAAACTTTTTTTCCTTAAACTGGGACCTTTGTTAGATCCTGAATGGAGGATTATCTAAGAAGTTGTTCGTTCAGAATCTAAGATGAAACTTCTAACTAATTTAAGATAATACCTGCACACCAGCAGAAAGACCTGGTTTGTTGTATAAGAGAATGTATATTAATATGTGAATTGTATTAGAAATATTTGTAGTCCAAAAAAACTAAACTAGATAATTATGTCAGATTAATGATTCTGTGTAAAAGAAATATTAGCTTAAATTTGTGGTAAATTAAATATAGAAATAGACAACAGAATCAGCAAAGCTGGTATGGTGGGAAGTCAACTGAATAAATTCATATGGAATAAGAGAGAAATTAGTCGCAACACTAAATTAGCTGTATACAAGACAGTGTTCAAACCAGTTTTAACTTATGGATCTGAGAGCTGGGTCAGAAGTAAAACACTTGACCAAAGAGACTTCAGATATGAGAGTCCTGAGAAAGATTATAGGCGTGAACAGATGGCATCAATGGCAGTATCATATTAAAAACGAGGATATTAGGAAAGAACTTGACATTGTCAGCATCCAGGAATGCGTTAGCAGAGCTAATCTCAGGTGGTATGGTCACTTAAACAGAATGGGCGAGGAAAGATTAGCAAAACAAGTGTTCTCTGCCAGGTTGGCAGCAAAACGACCGAGAGGAAGACCAAGATATAGGTGGATTGATACGGTACAAAGTGCTTTAGATGATAGAAATATAAGAGCCAATAATATTGGAGTGTTGACAAGTAACAGACTGATTTGGAGGAAAATTGTAGATAGGAAATTAATAATGATGTAATTTTTTTCATGTAGTACTATCATATCCTATACACCCCTTGAGGGTACATGGCAGGAATTTGATGATGATGATGATGATGATTTGTGTCCTATTAAGCTATCTAAAATAACGTAAATCGCCAGACAGTAATCAGTCACAGTGCAAGGGTCGCGTCTGAAACACACATATCGGTTGCAATGACAGAGACTACAGCGTACGCGGAAAATAACGTAAGCGCACTTTCCTCGAAGACAGCACCTAACAACAATAGGAAGATTAAGGATCATCTTAAGGGCATTAAAACTAAGGATCGTGCGGGAAAAAAAAAGGATATAGCAAAAAGAGGGCCCTAGAACAGAGAATATAAGGCAATGCGTGCCATATTGCAAGACTTTTTGTTCCGGATTTCATCTCAAGGATTCCTGACCGGTGGTCGGAGAAAGGAAGAGCCAGGGATCTACGATGTCGGACAGCAGGCCGTTTTCCTGATTATGCTGAACAAAATTCCACGCGGAGTAGTACGCAAATCATCAGCCTATGAAAAATCGTGCAACTTGCTGGATGTCCCATCGGAAAGGAGCGGAGATAGCCCTCAGTCGCGGCAGAAACTAGTTTGAGTCCGGAAGCAGTACAAAGGACAACGTAACCAAAAGCCAGACGCTGAGATAGCCGATCGAAGGATGACCGGAACAACACGTGGTAGTTAATAGACCTTCAGAAAGAACTGGGTAATGTAGAGATCTTTGTTATATGTTACGGAAGTGATAGAAGATTGAAATTTATGTTCGATTAAGTAATGTGGACAATCCTTTAGAGAACTTTGATAAGATTTCGTATTTGAGACAGCAAATTCTGTTGGACAAGGAATTGTCAGGAACGAATCTAATTGTATGTGACTGAAGAAATAAGTGTATTTTGTTTAGTAGATAACCTTAACTGAGAAAGCAACAAGTTGTATAGTATGTACTCTATGAATAGCATGCATGAGAGAATCTTAATTTAGCGTAATATTGTCATTGCTTTCTATCGTTCTGTGTGATTAACAATTTGATCTGTCTAGGTGAACTTCATTATTTTAGAATTGTTTAATTATCTCAGCATGAGATTTAACTTAGCAAGAGATTTAGAAGTTTTAGTAATTTGATTCAATTTAGTTGTAATTGTCATTTAGTTCCAATAAACATGTTTTATTGCATATGCCTGAGTCATGCCTGAATTCGAGATATCAAATTATCACTTATAAAATTAGAACCATAGCGGGAGAAATTTTAGATATATATGTTTAAGTAATAAATCATTGGTCACGACTGCAATAGTACCGATATCTAGTTAAGTGTGTGTTAGAGTGAAGGCCAATGAATCTAGGAATATTTCCCTGAACTTGAATAAATTCCTGTTATAGGATACTGGCTGGTGCAGTATAAAATACAAATTTGCCAGTATCTGAAAAGGAAATATCCCTAGGTAGAATCTAGTTAGGTTACAAACAAGAAAAGATAATAAAGGTAAATTCATAGAGAAAGTAAAATAAAAAATAAGAAAGTAGAGGAACGCACGAAGTAACACTCTCAGGCAACGAATTCGATGCTCCTCCTACTCTCCATGCAAAAAATTTACTTCATACCTTTTACTCACCATTCCTTTCTTTTTGAACTGGAAAAGCACCAGCTGTTTACATCAACCCAAAATGTGGTATGAACACAAATTTAAGGAACCCTGTGAGATTCTTATCAACCACCCCAATTTGAACAATAATGATGATCTAAAAATCCCAAGCATATGGAAGGCACATATTCTACCCATGGAACCTTTCTCTCTAAGAGTTAACTATAAACAGGACTGTAGATAATCCAGAATCCTAAACCTAAAATAACAATTGTAATGTTAAAAATGCGACATCATTGTTACTGAAAGAAGACTATCTATAAGAAAGAATAATTTTTAATTTTTAGAGGTACCTGTGGCATAGTATAATTATTAAAAGAACACGTAGGACCACAGTAATAACTTTTAATTAATAAAGGTACAGATATATCATAAATCTTCAGTGTCACACAAACAGTTATAGGAATGAAATACAAGTAAATTAATCTTTAAGATAATTGGTTTTTTATTGATTACATAAAATAAAAGTCTCCCAGATCTTTGAGAGAGAGAGACAATCATTTCAATTTAAATTCGGTCAGTGTAAAATAGCTTCACAACTTTCTTTAAAAAGGCGTTCATATTTGAACCTGCATTTATGGAGGAGAATGGCTTTATCCCACTGGATGTTATGGGTAGTGTTAATACTGTGTTGTGCTAGACCAGACTTCTGAGGTTTGTTGTATTCAATATAATATTGATGATCCTTAATGCTTTTTTCCACAGAATGGCCAGTTTGTCCAAAATAAGAAAAATCGCATTCACATGGTATTTGGTAAACACCAGTCAAAGATAGAGATGACAATTTATCTTTTGTAGAAGGAAATAAGGAAGAAATTTTGTTGATAGGAATATACGTGGGAATCGATTGGTACTTTTTTAATATTCTACCTATAGGTTCTGAGATTCCTGGAATGTAGGAGATTGGAACTCTGCAGACTGTTGAAGAAACCTTAGGTATTGGAACATAAGATTCAATTATCTGTTGGATTTGATTAGGGTGGTAATTATTCAATTCCATTAACTTTTTAATGATTGAAAGTTCTTGTTGTAAGATTTCTGGAGAAGAGCAAACTTTATGTGCTCTATTAATTAGAGATTTAAGAATGCCAAATTTTTGAGATGTGTGGTGAGCAGACTTTTTATGAATGTATCTGCCACTAAATCTGGGCTTTCGAAAGATGCTTGTAGATAAGGTACCAGAAGAAGTTCGAGTAAGGAGGATGTCCAAGAATGGTAACGTACCTGAATTTTTTTTTCCCATGGTGAATTGAATACGTGGGTGAATGCTATTTATCTGTTGTAGAAATGTGGAAAGCTCATCTTCAGTATGTGACCAAATAGCAAAAACATCATCGATATAACGATACCAAAGAGATGGTTGAGGATGAATGGATGAAAACATAGTGTCTTCGAATTGTTTCAAAAATTAGTTTGTCAAAGGTGGAGACAGAGGGTTACCCATGGTGGTACCTTCAACTTGTTCGTAGATCTTGTTTTTCCAGCTGAAATAACCTGAATGGATAAGAAATTTGAAAATCTTTGTGATATCTGGATGGTAATCTTCATATAATAATTTGACTGTGTCGGCTAATAGAATATTGGTAAACAGAGAAACAATGTCAAAACTGACTAACAACTCAGACTCTTTGATTTTTATATCCTTGATTTTTCAAGAAAATCTGTTGAATTTTTTATGTAGGATCTGGAATGTCCAGTGAGAGCACTTAAGGAATGTGACAAGACTTTTGCAATTCGATAGGCAGGAGAATCAATGCAATTCACAATAGGTCGTACTGGATAGCCTTCTTTATGGGTTTTCTGGAGTCCATATAGACGAGGAGCTCTTCCAAAATAGGTACCGTAAGATGGGGTTACTTTGCTCCAATTGGCAAAATGTTTTCAATTGACTCTGGAAACATAATAAATTTAGTTTAATCCTTTACCCAAGTGTGAGCAAACAAAGTTTGCGCCTGAAAATATCTTCAGGACTGGTGCATATAATAACTGCTGGCCTGGTTGGCCAAGTGGTTAGCATACCCACTCTCCAACAAACAGATTGCGGGCTCAAATCCCACCATGGTCATGGATGTTTGTGATTGTCTTTAAGTGGGAGATGAATGTCATTGCCAGGTGCGAGACCATCAATCCTGCTTATTGGAAGCCAAGTGGCTTGAATAAATTCAATGGTTGGTCTCTAGAGCAGGGTATACAGACTATCTAAAAATATATGTATATATATATATTCTTCTTCTTTTTCTTTTCAGCCATTTTTTGTTCACTGCTGGACGAAGTCCTCCTCCAGTTATTTCCACCTTTCTCTGTTCTTGGCAATGGTTGACCAATTTTCCCCAACAAAATTTGACAATTCATCACTCCACCTTCTTTTAGGACGTCCTTTCCCTTCTTTAGGAATCCACTTCATTAGTATGGTGGTCCATCGCTCATCTTCGCTTCTGGATAGATGTCCAGCCCATTTCTATTTTAGTCGCTTGTGGTGAAGAATGATGTTCAGTGATGTGAGTCTGGCTTCTTATCCAGGTGTTTCACTTCTTATCTTTTAATGCAATGCCTAGCATCAACCTCTAATATATATATATATATATAAAATATCCCTAGCCCAGCCACGGTACAAAATGCACTACTGGTTTACAACTAACCCTTCATGGGTGGGAACAACATATATATTTGTTAATAATTTGTGGATTTTTATATTGAGGAGATTATTCATAGATATTATATCTTAATATTTTTAATCCTACCACAGAGATGATCTCTGTTTCTAACAATTATTTTTTTTTTTTATTCCGAGTGTACCTATATGTTATTATATGCACAAGGGTTCACTCCAATTGGTGCAATGATCTTAACTCTATCTTTCAGAATCCAAATAATCACTGACTCAAGACCAAAATACAAAATAAACATATTTAATAAAACAAAAACAATATATATACACTTCAAACAACTTTACATAACTAACTACAATTTAATTGGATCCAAGGCCTTTTAAAAAATAAACTTACACTTAAGACTAGACTAAACACTTTGTTTGCACAATCACAAAATGTTCATAGCCAGTTTCTTTCTCTGTCAAGGCCCTTTTCAATAGATATATGACTCTATTCTTCATTTTTACAGAATCCTTTCTCATCACTTATGTAGCACACAAGAATTCTTCCTAACTCAATTCTGTCTCTTTTTAGTAGAAATAATAGTTAGATCCGGCGTCCTTAATCTTCCTAATCAGAGTTTTCTCGAACATTCCTTTAGAACGTAGATAGCAATTTCTTCTTTTATTCACTAATGCTTATTGACAGTCTTAACTCTTCCACTTTAAAAAACACAGTTCTAAGATTCCCTTTTCGGAATCTACTATTAATCTTTCAATTAGTGTTTCCTCCAATATTCCGTTTAAAACGCATATAGCAATATTTTCTTTTATTTATCCACAATAAAACTTAATAGTTACACGATTCCTTTTTCGGAATATACTATTAATTTTTCTCCGACTGTCACAAAAAAACTTTATGAAAAGTTCCTCCGAAACTAAATATCTGCCGGCCTGTGTTCTAAATTCCTTCCGAACGCTTGTTTACAGCTGTTACTCAGATACCGGATGCTTTCTTGTCAGCTGTCAATCACTCATCAAATTTAACTTCTCTGCGAGCATGCGCACTCCTTGGCAAGCGAGAAACTAAATACTGTATAATGGCTGACATGTTGTCTCCATTAGCAACAAGAGAATGCCCTCATAAAACACAAAACTTAATATTTCAAACCATAATAAATTTGTTTAAAGTAACACAACTAATCAAATCCGGTAAGTACATTAAATTTTTAACTGTTTTACATATCACTTTTAACAAAACAATTTCCATAACGGGCACATCGCAAGTGCCGACAATGCGTGTTATGAAAACAAAACTAATAAACATACTAACATAAACAATACGTAAAAATATTCAGAATTTTAATTATGATTATTTTTACATATTATTATTATTACATCACACCTCCAGGGAGTCCAAAGACTCATCGAGGGGAGGGCATCTACTCTACAACTCTTCGTCTCACTACTCCACCAACCGTCATCATCTAACATCAACACCATCTACCACCACTAGTACTTTCACAGACAATCACAAACAACCATGCCCACGGCGGGATTCGAACTCGCAGCCTTTTGGCTGGAGAGCGGATACGGTATATATAGATATATATAAAACTTTACTGAATGCAGATGATATTCTTGTTACATTTTGTATTGGTTGGGTTTGTGCAAATAGAAAATAAAAATAGAAAAAGTGAATATATATATATATATATATATATATACTAAAACTATATGCTAAAAATCACAAATTTAAGTTCAAATTGTCTCATCCATTGGATTGAGTCCGGGGTAGCCTGGAACAGGTCTGTCAACGTGCCCTCAAAACTCTGCAGTGGGCTGTCCTGAATAATATTAATTGATGGTCTTGTGATCAGCACCACAGTCACATGTTGGGGATTGATGCAAGCCCTGACTTCTGCATCAAGGTAGAACATCTGGCATAGCCTGTCCTCAGGTGGTTGAGTGTACTCTATTGCTGTCTGAGCAGATCAAAGCCAGGGCCTCTATTGTGGGCCCTGTAAAGTGTCCATAATTTATTGTTGAAGTAAGTCAGTGATTCTTCCATTCAGTTTCAGGAGAATATGTATTTGGTTGCTGATTTTTCCAGATTGAGTTGTAGGACTTTAAGTGGTAGATTTTGGAGGTCCTCATGGATGGGAAAGTTGTTATTTCCCATACATTTTATCCACTCTTTGTTATTCTTGTAGAAAGGCTTATATGTTGGTTAAACATGATAACTAAACACTTAAGGAATTGACAGCGTACACTAGAAATATAAATTAAATCAACTTTAATATACACTTTCCTATGTTTTGGCAACGTCACGTTGCCATCTTCATGGGAACTTAAGATAAAGACACGTGCACGCAAGTACTACATAACAGCAAATAAGAAACGAAGCAAGGAAGCTACCATTTTCTTAAAGTCCTGATGGTGCCCCCTGATGGGCTATATTAGGTGTTCTTGGCCTTTGGGCTGAAGTTCTTCCGATGTTTCCCAAATTTGGGGCAGTCTCATGCATCCAAATTTGTTGAGGTTTGGCATGTTCCTAAGGGCTGAGGCTGATTCCATGAATAGTCTTTCATATTTGAACTTGCTGCTGTGTATTACTGTGGCTTTTTTCCACCTTATTCTGTGGCGAGTGTCCAAAGCATGGTCCACAAGCCCAGAGTGGAGGATGTACTGGTGAAATCGGATGTAGTCCTTGTGTTCTGAGATTCTGATAATTGCTGTCCTGCCTGTTTGGCTAAAGTAGGACAATTTACAGCTGCAAGGGACCTGGTATACACCATGTAGGTCTAGGGGAAGTGGTTGGTCTTTAGTGGAGCGGATAAGGGATGCCAATTTTCTATATGGTCTGTAACAAGCGGTCAAGTCATGTTTTTTTAGGATTTTGTTGATTTTTTCCGAGGTGCCTCGGACGTAGGAAATGGTGATGGATTTAGAGTAATCTTTTTTGTGAAGGGGGGGGGGGGAACGTGGGTTGTGGATAACTGGTTTTAGTATTTTTTGGATTTTTTTTGGGGGGGGGGGTTAGCCATTGGCTGAGAAAGTGTTAAGGATGTGATTTAGTTCAGTAGTTAGGGCTTGGTCTTTTGAACAGATTAGTTTTGCCCTGTTGAATAGTGTCTTAATAACTCCATATTGTTGTGTGAGGGGGGATTGTTGGTGAATGTATCTGCCGGCATGGGTGGGTTTTTCAGCAAAACTAATCTGTTCAAATGACCAAGCCCTAACTACTGAACTAAATCACATCCTTAACACTTTCTCAGCCAATGGCTACCCTCCCCCCCCCCCCAAAAAAAAAAAAAATCCAAAAAATACTAAAACCAGTAATCCACAACTCACCTTTCCCCCCTTCACAGAAAAGATTACTTTAAACCCATCACCATTACCTACTAGGTAGTCCATTTTTCAGTACTTTAAATGGGCTATTTATAAAGGGGATAGTTGTGTCAGAAGTAGATGAGATTGTTCAATTAATGAGTACTCACCAGGAGTATGTAACATAATGCACAGCACTACTATATTGGAAAGGGAATTGGATGGTGCACGTGAATAAGGATAAAGAGTTGTTGCATAACCTAGATAAAAATTTGGCTACAGGATCAGATGGAACAGAGCACGTATGCTCTGTTCCATCTGATCCTATAGCCAAACTGGCTAGGCCTTTGACATATTTGTATAACTTTAGTCTCAGGAAAGATATTACGGGAATGGAAAGAATTTATGATAGTTCCATTGTACAAGAGTGGTTCAAAAATTGTTATGTCTAACATGTCAAAGGCCTAGCCAATTCAGCTGAACATTCCATTAGCATACATGCTGCTGTTCCATCTGATCCTATAAATCTTTTAAAACACATTTAGCAGATATTCAATACATACCCTTTCATTGTTCAACTCTATATTAAGAGAGCAAATTTTATTTAATTTTTCATTCATTCTTCTACTGCTGTCTTTTAGCACACTCTTCCTCTTATACATTTCCTAAAGAGTACAATCTACAGTTCTTGAAATCCGATGTTAACAAGTTTCTTCATTCCCCTCAAGTTTCAGCCTATTCATAGTACTAATGCACAATAGATTAAACATTCACAGATGGGATATAAAGGCACCATGTGTTCTTCATGACAGCAGAAATGTTTCTCAAACTTCAGGTCCATACGAATAATTAAGTATATTTATTACAAAACCTTTCCGGTGAAATCTGAATATTGAACTGCAGAGAATGATGCTACAATCATCCATGAACAAGCACAGGAAAATGCGAAAACATAAGGTAAAAAATACTTATTTTTTGAACCTAGCAAAAAAGTGTAATTCACCAGCAAAATATCAATATTTTGGGATGTGCATATCATTATAAATTAGATGCCTCTTCTTTCACTACATGCTATTCCCGCTTCCTATGCAGGGTCCGCGTGTTACTTAGATGCGACTACTTGTTAGTACCACTCCTAACCGACCTATCGCCTAGTCTGCCACTGGGGAGGGATATATTTTTGACTGTAGAAGCGTATGTTCACAGGGCCGGTTTGCCTGCTTGCGGGATGAAAAATGCCAGATAAACTGGCGGAAAAAACCCTATTGCACGTGCCCAAGACTGGCTAACTTGGCTATGCCTGAGGAAGATCCTCAAGTTCCTCACGTCTTTGACGGGAATCGAACCTGGGACACTGATTCCCCAGGCATATGGTTGCGAAGCGCAAAGCCACTAGGCTAACCCCGCGGACAATTGGATGCCTCTATGAAGTTTAAAAATATTATGGAAAACACTGTAATCCATATGGCACCTAACATACTTGTCATGTAAGATCTCCTTGACCTACCATGAACTCTGAAGCTCCTATTTCACTGATATTTATTCATAATCAACATGCGACTTATCTGATATTATCCTGGTTACCTGCCTTTGGACCTTTTCGACAGTTTCCTTATCCTCATGAAAGGTAGGTAGCTATGAGGGTGATCTGAAAAGTTCTCGGCCTAACAATGAAAAAATGGATTTATAATTTCAAAATTATTTTTATTTTTAAATATAATCTCCTTTAAGATTAATACATTTATTCCAGTGATGCTCCAGCATTGTTATCCTGTCCCTGTAGTGGTTCTCAGTAAGATCTACAAAATACCCCTCTACAGCTGTAAATCACCTCTTGAAGTGAAGAAAAATGCTGACCAGCAAGGAAGAGTTTTAGTTTTGGAAAGAGACAGAAGTCAGAGGGAACCAAATCTGGGGAATAGGTAGATCCCAAAACACCAATGCCATGACCTTTCCTGCTGATGGAACTGACTCGTTTTTCTTTGGTGCTGAACTGGCCTCTGTCCACTGTTTTGACTGCTGTTTGGATTCTGGTGTGTAATGGTGAATCCTAGTCTCATTCATAGTAATAAATCGATGCACAAAATCAGTTTTATTCTTGTTAAAACACTCCAAGCACTGTTCAGAGATTTTCATGCGAGCTTGTTTTTGATCTGCTGTGAGCAAGTGCAGCACCCATCTTGCGCAAAGCTTTTTCATTTGCAATTCTTCATGCAAAATATATCTTACATGTTCTTTTGAAATGCTTATAGTCTCAGCAATTTCATGCACTTTGACTTGCTGGTCATCCAATACCATATCATGCACTTGATCAATGATTTCTGGTGTTGTTACACTATTTGGACATCCTTCACATGGATCATCTTCAAGGCTGGTATGGCCACGTTTAAACTTGACAATCAATTTCCTAATTGTTGAAAACGAAGGAAAAGAGTGCCTAAATTTTTATGAACTTCAAATGAATTTCTTTTGGCATTAAACCTTCTTCTACAAAGAATTTTATAACCGCACAATACTCAATTTTATTCATTTCAAGGGATACAGACAACACTTTTGCTTCACAGCTGTATAAAACAAACTACTTGATAGAATGACTTGCAATTTCATATGGATGCTTATGACAGATGTACCAACTTAGAAAAAAAAAAAAATCGTGCCGATAGTGTTGCCATCTATGGCCGAGGCCGAGAAATTAGATGATACACTAATAATGATGATACACGTACATCATCAAAGGTAGGTAGCCACATATTAAGTTGCTTAATGTCTGTGCAACTTAATATTCTGTGATCTAAACCTTAGAAATCTTAGAAATATTATCACCTGAGAAATATGGTTCTTGAACTTACTCTCTATCCACTAGCCTCATCACTTACTTGAGTGAATTTCCATCAATATAATACTCAGCCTGCAATGCATTAATCCAAAATGCCTACCCTTACTTAGCTAAATGAACTCACACTCATTATTATTTGAAAATCACTTCTCTGTTCATGTCATGCTGGTTGTCCTGCAGGTGCATCTGAAACATTGTTTATAACATTTCCAATCTTGGCATCACTCAGAAAACCAGATATCACTCACTAGACTGTCCACACTATCATTAATATACACTTGAATAGCAAAGGCCCAAAGATAGATCCCTGCAGGTCACTTTCACAGTCATAGAATCTGAATCCTCTACTTACAACGTTTTGATACCTGTTCAGATGTAACTACCTCCATGCAGTACAGTCTAATACTAAAAAGGCATCAGACCATTATATTTTCCAGTTAACAGGTTTGGAAATATATCCAGGACTAATAATGAGCTTGCTAATGTAAAGACATTGATTCTTTAAGGTATTGATGTGCCATTACTAGCCCAGGAAGAGGATTTTGTTGCTTAAGATCAATGATATTTCATCAAAGTTACTTCAGAAGAATGCCTTCTTTAAGTTAAAGGGTGATGGTAAATCCTGTTTTATTTTATAGCCGGGTACGAAACTCAGATCGAAATCCATCGAATCCATAGTTTCATGCCGAAAAAACTATCGGCGAGTCCAAGTGTAAGTGATCACTTGGGTAGTACAACACCAGGGCAACTCCAAGCAAAGGTGAAGCAAGCTCTGTCACTAACCTTAATATTCTCTCATAATGTAAAACACATCTCCTAAGAGATGTATATATACTGTTTTACATTATGAGAAGAGGTCACTACCCAGACCGGTTTCAACCTTTTTTGAGGTCTCATCAGTGAGTAGGTAGACCTGGAATATCAAGGTTTTAAGTGAACTGAACTTACCTATACCTCTACTATAGAATTGCTGAACTGGTGTACTCCTATATTGTTACTACTACTATAATAAGCCAAAAGGCTATTTTACCGACGACATAAGTTAATTCTATAGTAGAGGTATAGGTAAGTTCGGTTCACTTAAAACCTTGATATTCCAGGTCTACCTACTCACTGATGAGACCTCAAAAAAGGTTGAAACCGGTCTCTTCTCATAATGTAAAACAGTATATATATATATACATCTCTTAGCAGCTGTGTTTTAAATTATGATAGAATATTAAGGTTAGTGACGGAGCTTGCTCCACCTTTTCTTGGAGTTGCCCTGGTGTTGTACTACCCAAGTGATCACTTACACTTGGGCTCATCAATAGTTTTTTCGGCATGAAACTCAATGGATTCGATGGATTTCGACCCGAGTTTCATACCCGACTATAAAATAAAACGGGATTTACCATCTCCCTTTAACTTATGTCGCCGGTAAAATAGCCTTTTGGCTTATTATAATGCCTTCTTTTTTAGACCACTCTAAAGCTCATTTGCACACCTAGCATAAAGCAAGAATTGTTCAAACGAGATAGCCTCAAACATACCGATATCTTTCATCTTGCCTTTCTGCTGAATTTCTACTCCTGCTGCTGGCTGTAGCAATACTGCACAGCCTTTCTGTACTTGCTATTCACCCTAAAAATACAATATCCCTTATATTCTATCCTTGTAACTATATCCTTCTCAGTTAACCAAGTTTCAGTAATGCCGCAATTTTTTGGCCGAGATGAACTGGCCAATTACTAGAAACTTCATTAGTATTTTGCATCTTTTGATGACCATTCCATTCAGATTTCAGATCTGATAATCTATTTTGTATTCAGCATTCTTTGATCATTTCAATTCTCACATTAATTTTTCTCAAAAGGGTGCCTGTACACAAATTCATCTGCTTTTTTCCAAAATATCTCTCATTTTTCCTGATTCTTCTTCACATCCATTTTTTGAGTGAACAACATCCTGTGCAGATGCCTAAATCCATTAAAGTGCAAGCTATTAATTACATAGACGTCCTTTTGTAAAGTGAGTTTACTACAAATGCACACCATTCTCCCTACACAACCAAACAATGACTCATTTGTAAACATGGCTCTTCTCAGTTAACTCTTATCATACCTAGATAACAAACTTACAATCCTTACATTAGCACTTGTTTTTCCATTTCTTCCAGTAACACTTTCATATCGTCTCACATCCAACTTTTAAATAATTTGTACCTGCCCAAACTATTAACTCTTTCGATTCTATCTGCCTTGTAACAGCATCACTAGTATCTTTAACATTTACATGAAGAAAACAAGATTTCATCATACAAGCATCAATACACCCCTGATCATGGAATCAGCAAATAATACTTTTTTTACCCTCTCTTTTTTGCTTTTTCATAGTGTCCTTTTTCTCTCTCCCCTTTCTTCTTCTCTTTTACATAAATGCTTCAACAGTGATATGAGCTCATGCTTTGACCTATGAAACACATTGTTAAAATCTCTGTCTTGTGATAATATGTAAAAGCAGTATTTCCTTCATTACAGCCATCTTTCTCAGCCTTGAATTCGGTGACATGGACTGTAAAGGACAAGTCAAGATTCAAGATCTACACAATTATTCTAAGAATCAAAGAACTAACAAAGGTGGAAAGTATATGTATAGAAGACTTGACTTGTCACCCAGAGAAGAACTTCAGCAAATAGGTCAAGTGTTTTACAATCTTTATCAGAGGTGTACAGAAAAGTGAATATGATTATGAGTTTTGAAACCATGTAGGACATCAGTCACATCACCATGTGATGAAACTATTTGTGAACAGTTTTGTTTATGTGCATATGTTTATATACTGTTAGTCATTATATAAACATATACTGAGGGTAGCACCAAGATGAGAATAAATTTCAGAATGAGTATAAGAGAGTAAATACACATAACAGACTGTAACTGATTTTATTTCCAAATTCCAAAGAAAGAAACAACCATTATGCACAATAACGTAATGGTTCAAGAGCATAATTCACTGGGCACCAGCAAATTTAGAGTTGACAGGCTTTTCAAAGAATCTGAAGGTGCCCATGAATTCTTCAGTTCAACATAAATACATGTGCTAAAGTTACTACAGATCTGGTAACCCCATCTACTTTAGCCAAGACAATAGCATTTTGTGTATGTGTGTAAACATATCTGTAACAGATCAATGGATCTGATTATTTTAATAATTTCATGACTGTCAGTCATATTGTTAATATAGGTTGCTGGTTATCACTAATTCTGATAACAAGCAACTAAAGCTATTGTAATCACTATCAATCTTATTTTTATAGGTTGAAAATAGAATATTAAAATACTGTTCAATGTTGGTTTGACTGTTGCAAAAGTTGCCATACAAAACCAGAAAATACTAATAATATGCAAAATTTAAAGTCACAGCAATAATTTTAAAACACAATTCCTATACTCACAAGGTATGATGATTATCATAGCATCTATCTGGAAAATACAACAATGACTGAAGCTCATTCCGATGGTGTGGTGTAATCTGGCCTATCTCAGAAAGATAATCTCTTGAGTTTGAGAGAACATAGTATAAAGTTGCATTGATTTTATCTCCATTTAGAAAACCCTGTGCTTTGGAATTGCTTATACCAAATCCACTATGCCATATCTACAAACAACAATGTTATTAATAAGTTTAACCTCAAAACTAGACAATGAAGTTATTTTTAAACAATAAAACACACTTCCAAATCCAAATTCTACTATTTGCCAACTTAGTTGCCATCTCAACATATCATCGAACAGCTGAAGATCTAAATCCACTTTATCATGCATTTTCATTCTTTAAGTTGTAAATGAGTGAAGAAGACAAAAACAAATGATGTCAGCATGAAAAAAAAGGTAACAAAAGACCAGCGAGTAGAATTGTATGGCGATTCGAGTAATTTGTTGAACCGAGTAATTTAGGTGTTGAATATGAGGAGTAAGCGAGCAAAGGATTTGGTAGTGGTAGTAGGGACAAATGACTTGAAATGCTATGATGGATTTCATGAAGATAGAAAAAGTAAAAAAGGAGATGGAGTGCTATTGATGATAGAAAAAGAGTTATGTCCATACAAGGTAGAGATTCAAAGTAATAGTGGTAGTAGTAGTGGAAATAGTGTTAGTGGTTCTGAGGCAGTATAGTGTGAGATAGAGGTGAACAGAATGAAATACTTAGTTGGATGTTCTATAGACCTGGTTGTAAGATACCAGGAAATGTATAAGCAAATTAGCAAATAAGAATGTAAGATTAGTTATCAGGTTATTGAGAAGGATAAAAGATGACAGTGTGATAGGAAAGGTAGTCAGTGTGTTGCCCAGGTTGACAGTGATGAGAGGAAGTGGACAGTAAGAATTATGAATTCTTGTTGAGAGGCTTATACGCTGGTTAACTAATATTTAAGGAATTGACAGCGTATACTAGAAATATAGATTAAATAAACTTTAATATATACATTCCGATATTTCGGCGAACGTCACGTTGCCATCTTCTTGGGAACTTACTAAAAGACACGTGCACACAAGTACTAATAACAGCAAATGAGACTGAAGCTAGCGTTTCCTAAAGTCCTGATGGTGCCCCCTGGCGGGCGATATTGGTAGTTCTTGGCCTTTGGGCTGAAGTTCTTCTGATAAAAGTTTCCCAAATTTGGGGCAGTTTCATGCATCCAAATTTGTTGAGGTTTGGCATGTTCCTAAGGGCCGAGGCTGATTCCATGAATAGTCTTTCATACTTGAACTTGCTGCGGTGTATTACTGTGGCTTTCTTCCATCTTATTCTGTGGCGAGTATCCAGAGCGTGGTCTGCAAGCCCAGAGTGGCTGTACTGGTAAAATCGGATGTAATCCTTGTGTTCTGAGATTCTGATATTTGCTGTCCTGCCTGTTTGGCCAAAGTAGGACAGTTTACAGCTGCAAGGGACCTGGTATACACCAGGTAGGTCTAGGGGAAGTGGTTGGTCTTTGGTGGAGCGGATAAGGGATGCCAGTTTTCTATGTGGTCTGTAACAAGTGGTCAAGTCATGTTTTTTTAGGATTTTTTTGATTTTTTCCGAGGTGCCTCTGATGTAGGGAATCGTGATAGATTTAGAGTAATCTTTTTTGTGAAGGGGAGGGGGTGGTGGGTTGTGGATAACTGGGTTAAGTATTTTTTGGATTTTTTGGAGGGGGTAGCCGTTGGCTGAGAAAGTGTCACGGATGTGATTTAGTTCAGTGGTTAGGGCTTGATCATTAGAACAGATTATTTTTGCCCTGTTGAATAATGTTTTAATAACTCCATATTGTTGTGAGGGGTGGGGATTGCTGGTGAATGTATCTGCCTGTATGGGTGGGTTTTCTATAAACTGAGAAAACCAATCAGGTTGGCGGGTGACTAGTGTGTCTAGGAAGGGGAGGTTATTGTTTTCCTCTTTTTCCAGGGTGAATTTGATTCTAGGGTGTTGGTTGTTCAAGTGTGTTAGGAAGGAGAGGAGTGAATCCGGGCCATGTGGCCAAATAGCGAAAACATCATCAACGTAGCGAAGCCATATGGTAGGTTTTTGTGGGGCTGAGTTTAAGGCTTTCTCTTCAAACATCTCCATGAAGAAGTTGGCCAAGGGTGGGGAAAGTGGTGAACTATTTGGTCGCTATTTGGCCACATGGCCCAGATTCACTCCTCTCCTTCCTAACACACTTGAACAACCAACACCCTAGAATCAAATTCACCCTGGAAAAAGAGGAAAACAATAACCTCCCCTTCCTAGACACACTAGTCACCCGCCAACCTGATGGAACCTTGGTTTTCTCAGTTTATAGAAAACCCACCCATACAGGCAGATACATTCACCAACAATCCCACCACCCCCCCTCACAACAATATGGAGTTATTAAAACATTATTCAACAGGGCAAAAATAATCTGTTCTAATGATCAAGCCCTAACCACTGAACTAAATCACATCCGTGACACTTTCTCAGCCAACGGCTACCCCCTCCAAAAAATACTTAACCCAGTTATCCACAACCCACCACCCCCTCCCCTTCACAAAAAAGATTACTCTAAATCTATCACGATTCCCTACATCAGAGGCACCTCGGAAAAAATCAAAAAAATCCTAAAAAAACATGACTTGACCACTTGTTACAGACCACATAGAAAACTGGCATCCCTTATCCGCTCCACCAAAGACCAACCACTTCCCCTAGACCTACCTGGTGTATACCAGGTCCCTTGCAGCTGTAAACTGTCCTACTTTGGCCAAACAGGCAGGACAGCAAATATCAGAATCTCAGAACACAAGGATTACATCCAATTTTACCAGTACAGCCACTCTGGGCTTGCAGACCACACTCTGGATACTCGCCACAGAATAAGATGGAAGAAAGCCACAGTAATACACCGCAGCAAGTTCAAGTATGAAAGACTATTCATGGAATCAGCCTCGGCCCTTAGGAACATGCCAAACCTCAACAAATTTGGATGCATGAAACTGCCCCAAATTTGGGAAACTTTTATCAGAAGAACTTCAGCCCAAAGGCCAAGAACTACCAATATAGCCCGCCAGGGGGCACCATCAGGACTTTAGGAAACGCTAGCTTCAGTCTCATTTGCTGTTATTAGTACTTGTGTGCACGTGTCTTTTAGTAAGTTCCCAAGAAGATGGCAACGTGACGTTCGCCGAAATATCGGAATGTATATATTAAAGTTTATTTAATCTATATTTCTAGTATACGCTGTCAATTCCTTAAATATTAGTTATCAAGAATTATGAATGACATGTTAGTAGAAATGAGTGAAGAGAAAGGAGTGCAGTTTGTTAATGTGTGGAAGGAGTTTGAAGGAAGAACTGAACTGTATAAGAGAGATGACTGCATATGAATGGTTTTGTGAGAGTCATTTGGAGAGACTACTGCTGGAAGGGAGAATAATGAGTGCAGAGAATGAATCAGAGCAAGCAAAAAGCAATGTGAAAAAGTGGGAGGGTAAGGAAGGAGCAATTGAATTGCTGCTTATGAATGAAGTGGTTAGCATGAGTGTAGAGAATGAGCATCAGTCTTTCACATGGGGTAAAAAAACTGTGTGAAAGACTGATGCTCCAAGAGGATGTGAATGCATGGGTAGATAAAAAGATAAGGGGATGACTTGGGATGTAGGAGAAAACAGTTGGATTTGAAGAAGGTTCTGAGATGAGTAAGGAGAAACAGAATTGGCTCAAGGAAAGTATGGAGAAATCACACCTAATAAGTGGTATTAGTGAAACTTATTATAGATCCAGGAATGAGCTGTTATGTTTGTATACAAATGCTTGAAGTATCCAAAACAAGGGAAATGAAATGGTTGCATTGATTGAGTTCGTTCACCCAAATATTGCTGGAATAAGTGAGATATGGTTGGATGAGGATGACATCCTGACAGGAATAGAGATGGAAGGTTATGATGTATTTCACGAAGATAGAAAGTGTAAAAAGGGAATGGAGTGCTATTGATGATACAAAAAGAGTTATCTCCATACAAGGTAGAGATTCAAGGGGAAAATAGTGGTAGTGGTTCTGAGGCAGTATAGTGTGAGATAGAGGTGAACAGAACGAAATACTTTGTTGGATGTTGCTATAGATCTGGTAATGTGCAGGGTAGTGACCAGGAAATGTATAAGCAAATTAGCCAAGAAAATGGGAAAAGGGTGAGCATTACGGATGATTTTAATTCCTGCAATACAGACTGGAATGAAGAGATAGCAACCAGAAGTAAAGAAAATGAGTTTGTTGAATTTTGAGGGCAACTATCTCAGGCAGTATATAACAGAGGGAACATGAGGATTGAAGGTCATGGATTTGATCATCTCATTAGAGGATGTTATTATAAATGAGGTGTCAAATCTCCCTCCAGTTGGTAAGAGTGACCACGAAGTGATTACCTGGGTGGTTGCCAACCATGTGAGGACTTTTGTGAGGAAAGGGTATATGCGGAACTACAAGGCTGGTGATTATGAGAAGCTCAGGAGACACTGTAGCATGGAATGAAGAGTGGGGGGTAGGGGGGGGGGTGGAAAGGAGACCGATGCAGCTTAGGTGATATTCAAGAACTATCTAGTAGAAAAGTAGGCTGTTCATCATTATCTAGTAAAAGCAATGTCTAAATGTATTCCAAAGATCAGAAGGTTAAATAAGGTAGGTGTGAAATGGATGAATGAAGAGATTAAGCATGTAATACAGAGGGAAAAAAAAGCATTATGGATGAAACATAACAAGAGTTCTAATAATCAATTCTATGAGGAATACAAAGAGCAGGCAAGGAGGGTGACTCAGTTGGTAAGGGGAGCAAAAGTTTAGTATGAACAGCAGTTAGCTAATGAAGCTAAAAAAAATTTCTAGGGAGTTCTTTCGATATATAGCCAGAAAAAAAAAAAAAAAGAATGATTATGGCAGGATTGCACTGATTAGAGAAAACGGAATAAGGACAACTGCTGTTGATGATATAGTTGAGATATTTAATGAGCAGGTCATAAAGGTCTTTCATTTTTGTGAATATGACATCTTGGAGAGTTTGAGAGCAGTGAATAATAAGGAAAAGTAAATGACAATGGGTGAGCATGAGGTATATGGGCAATTAAACAAACTTGATATTAGCCCTCCAGAGGTTGTGCGCGGACTGGGAGTCCGCACGTTTGCTTTTTTGCGTATATTTCTAAAGTGGCTGGTTAAATCCAGTTGTGCGTTTATGTTTCATATATAGGCAGGACATATGTTAGTGTAGAATATTACATTGATGCGATAACAACTGTTCCCACTGAGACATTGCGCAGTCACAGATTCCACGCGACCCTTAGTGTTATAAGAATAAGTAGTCATCAAAATTTTTAAAATTGATAAGTACTTGTAAATTATTTATATTTTTACATACAGGCTTATATATTTTTTATATATATATATATATCTATTTTATATATGTTTATATATAATTGCAATATGGTAAATTATATTCTCTTTAGGTAAAATAAAATGGGTGACTATGAGAAGGAGCAAGAATGATTACAGAAGCTGATGAATGAATACTTCGCTAATGACAAGGATGAAGATGTTTCAGACAATGATGTTAGTTCAGAGGAGGAAGACAATGTGGAAGAAATGAGTGGCAGCGAAACCGAGCAAGAAGCCGATGAGGTGTCATTAGAAGTAGCTGAAGATAACCCGGAGAGTTTGGAGGATAGATTCTATCAGGGAAAAGACGGAACTTTATGGATAGCAGTACCACGAACTAACAAATGTATTAGGACTGAGAGATACAATATAATCAAAGAATCATCTGGTCCAAAATGGCACTCAAAATTTGAAGTCACCTCTTGATATTTGGAATTATTTTATAGGCGATTCTATTTTATCAATTATTTTGGAAAACACGAACAAGTATATTGAAAGTTTAGCTAGTAATTACAATCGAGAACAAGATGCCAAGTTTAAAACTCTGAATGAAATATGGGCTATAGTTGGACACTTCTATATATTGCTGGTACATATAAAGCAAACCGTTTGAATTTAGATCTTTTTAGAAGTAATGGTAAAGGTATTGAAATATTTCGACTAACAATGTCGGTGAGGCGATTCAAATTCCTTTTGAGGTGTTTGAGATTTGATGATAAGAGTACACGTGAAGAAAGAAAAAAGCTCTACAAATTGGCAACTATTCGTGAAGTTTTTGATCTATTTGTTAATAGATCAAAAATGGATACAAAGTGCAAAAATGGATACAATCTAGGTGCATTCGCTACAATCGATGAAAAGTTGGAAGGTTTTTGAAGAAAATGTTCATTTCGCCAATACATACCAAGTAAACCGAATAAATACGGTATTAAAATTTTTGCATTATGTGATGCTAGAATGTACTATACGGCTAATCTTGAGGTATATGTTGGACAACAACCGGAAAGGCTGTACTTCGTGAGCAATTTGCCAGGTGATGTTGTTGAGAGACTAGTAGAGCCAATCAAAAATTCTGGGAGAAATATTACTTTAGATAATTGATTCACTTCTTTTCCTTTGATTGAAAACTTGCTAAAGAAATATAGACTTACTGTAATAGGAACGGTTTGAAAAAATAAAAGAGGACTACTCTTCTGAATTATTGCAAGCAAATCATCCTATAAAATTGAATATGTTTGCTTTCAAAGATAAATGCACACTTGTATCATACTGTCCCAAAAAAAAAAAGAAATTTGTTTTGTTAGCATCAAGTTTGCATGAAGATGATGGCATTCATACAGAGAGTGGAGCTTTATACAAACCTGAAATTCTGACTACCTATAACCATACAAAAGGAGAAGTAGATGTTGTTGATCAGTTGTGTTCAAGAAGATGGCCTATGGTAGTTTTTTACTCTTGCATCAACATTGCTGGAATTAATTCTCAAGTTATTTACCATGCAAATAACATTGACAAAAAAATATTGAGACATAAATTTCTGCAAGGATCTTGGATTCTCTCTACAACAAGCACATTTGCAAGAAAGGGTATCAATTCAAAGTTTGCCAAGAAATATAAAACTAAGATCACAGAAATTTGTGGGTCACTCGAGAGCAGAATTGAGAATGAAACTGCAGTTGCACATACAGAAAATGGAAGATGTTATTGTTATGATAGAAAAAAATCGTGCATCTAAATATTATTGTAAGAGATGTCACAAAATTATGTGTCTTGAACATGCTACAATCATGTGCAATGAATGTGTAGAACTTAAGTAAAAGAATGTTAATCCAGTTCTACACATTTATTGCACATGTAGCATGTAGCATATGCAATTCTATTTCTAAGACATTTAATTATTTTTTTTTATTTTGTTTTTTCTTACAAATATGTTGTAATTTGAATAAATAATCTTTTTTCTACAATATGCTTATTTATTATTATTCAAAACACCTTCAATTTTGTTAAAAATGAGTAAGGAATGACAGTCTGTGCGCGACCCTTGATGCCAAAAATTTTCACGCAACCTCTGAAGGGTTAATAAGGCTATGGGACTTGATGATATATCACCATGTATTTTGAAGGAATGTGCCTGGGAGCTGCCATCTGTCTTGACATATTTGTTTAATATGAGTCTTACATCAGGTCAAGTTTCAAAGGAGTGGAAGAAGGCAAGACTGTACAGCTTCATAAACTAGGATATAAAATTGAAGCATCAAATTACAATGCAATCTGTGTGTCAGGTATTGTGATTAAAGTTAGGAAGACTGGTGAGAATCAGTATCCAGAATTGGGTTGACAACAATGAGATTATTGCACCAGTCAACATAACTTCATGTATATTGAATTTGAAGTCAACATAACTTCAAATGCACTGCCTTCTGCTTCTCTGGTTCTCTATGGAATCCCTGCTCTTTTTAGCTACCATTCAACTGCTGCCATCAGTAATACCCCACCTATATCCATTCTGTTCTCTCCATCCTGCCTGAAAACATTATACTCACATTCTATCCCAATAACCATTGTCAGCCCTTTGTCACTAATGCTAGTTAACCAATTCTGACACCCCCCCGCCCCCTTGTTCCAAATACTTCTGGCATCTGATGGAGACAGAGATGTAGAGCAGGTGCCCTCCCTCGATGAGTCTTTGGACTCCCTGGAGGTGTCAAATAATAATAATAATAATTATCTTTGATGGACAGCATGGATTTGCTAAGGGGAGGTCATGTTTTAGTAATCTTTTTTTCTTTTTTTTTTTTTAATGTTGAGCCCATGCACAAGAGGTTGGTTAATCAACTTATACTATGAATAGTAGGTTGGGAAAGGAGATACTTGTTTACATTTGAATTAAAAATCTGTATATTGTATTCCTTGGGAAGCACATAAGGGAGAAAACTGTTCCACAATACATTCAGTAGCAGGGATGAAAGAAGAGAAAAAGAAACTCATTCTGTGGGTTACAAGGTGTACTGTCACGGGATATTTGGCAGTTGCTGTACGTGTTTCAAAGGACTTAGTAGTGAGTGGGGAATTATCAATGCTATTTCAGTTGAACTTTTGCCATGGAAATATTTATAGAATACACAAATTGCAGAAACTAAATAACTGTGCGAGTGAAAGTGGAAGCGAGTTGGTAAGAGTTAGGTTATTAATCAATCTAATTGACCTCCTCTGTATTGAGTCAAGTATTTTGAGGGAGCTCTTAGGAGCTGCCACTCCCTATGTGAGAGCAGTAGTCAATAGCTGGGCAGATTTGTGATTTGTGTAAGGTTAACAGCTGTTTAGATATGAAGTAACGTCTTCAGCAAAAGAGAAATCCTAGTTTTTTTAGAAGCTGAGGATGCAATGGTTGTGATTGTTTATGCCAGGAGAGGCTTGATGTCAGGGTGCTTCCAAGAAGAGAAATCTCATGTTGTCTGGAAATTTGAGTGTTGTCAAAGCTGGGAGAAAATAGTTATTTTTTGTGAGAAATAAACAAAACAGTTTTGCTAGCATTGAAATTCGCAAGGTTATCTAAACTCCATTGGAGAATGGCTCGTAGATCAGAACTGAGGGCAAGGTTGATGTTCTGCAGGTTGAATTGATTTGTGTAGAGTAAGGTTTATCAAATGAAAGAGAGAGAAGTGCAATGGCCAGTAGCATTGAAATTCGCAAGGTTATCTAAACTCCATTGGAGAATGGCTCGTAGATCAGAACTGAGGGCAAGGTTGATGTTCTGCAGGTTGAATTGATTTGTGTAGAGTAAGGTTTATCAAATGAAAGAGAGAGAAGTGCAATGTGCTATCATCTGCAAAACTGTGTAATGGGTCGGAGGTCAACTCAAGTTGGTCATTGATATATAGAAGGAAGAGGGTTGGTGAGAGAACAGAATCTTGTGGAACCCCAGCATTAATTGAATGGTAAGATGATAAGGAATCATCCACCATCATGCAAAGTGTGTGAGTCCAGACAGAAAGCTGGAAATCTAACTGCACAAGTTCTGAGACAGACCAAATGATGGGAGTTTGTTTAGTAAACCTTTGTGCCAGACTTGATCAAAAGCTTTGCAGATATCAAGTGCAACCACTCGAGATTCACCAAACTTCACCATGGCATTTGTTCAGAAAGGGATGATATATGTAAGATCTGCTGTTGATCGGCAGCGATTGAATCCATACTTGTGGTCGTTTATGAGCTCGGCACCTTCATGGTAGTGTAGGAGTTGGGAATTGATAGTTCTCTCCATTACTTTAGATAGAACTGAGGTAAGTGAGATAGGGCAGTAGTTTGATGGCAGTGATTTGTCACTCTTCTTGAAAATGGGTTGAACATAGGCCAATTTCCAGGCTGTGGGATAAATACCAGTGGAGTAAGAGAGCATATACAGGCACCATAGGATAGGAGTCAGTTCTAGTGCACAAACCTTTAGGTCAATTGGAGGAATGCCATCAGGGCCAGTAGACTTTTTTGGGTTTAATTTGGACAATATTTTTCTGATCACTTTCTGGCAAAAGGATATAGGTGGCATGATATACTGGACATCTGGAATGGCTGGGGGGGGGGACATTTATCATTGTCAGTTATGTGTGCATTGGAGGAAAATTGTGATGCCAGGAGATTGGCTTTTTCTGTGGGTGATGATGCAATAGAGCCATCTTCACCATCATCATCAACAACCATGAGTCCAATGCCCATACGTGTCTGCTGCCATCTTGATATGATTCTTCCATTGCATTCTGTTTTGTGTAAGATGACTCAATTTGTGTATAGAGTTTCCACACCATTTGAAGATGTCATCGCCCCATTCTCTGTTTGGTCTTCCTCTTTTGTTCTTTCCTTCAATCATTCCAAACAGCAAAGTTTTTAATTTTCTCTCATCATTCATTCTACATATATGGCCAAATAGACGTAGTTTCCTTTTGATTATTTTCTGGATCAGGTTTTCTTTTGGTTGTATTCATCTGTAGATTTCCTCATTGTTAACTTTCTGTATCCAGCTTATTCTCAAGATCTTGCTATAGCAATTCCTCTCAAATGCCAATATTCTCCATTCAGATTCTCTCAGGAGTACCCATGCCTCGCATCCATAGAGCATGCTGCTGAAGATACAAGTTTCTACAATGCGCAGTTTAGTTTGCATCTTTATAGCTCGGCTCTTCAATATTCTGTCCATGGCTTTTAAAATAATTGTTGCTCTGGCAATTCTAATTTTTATCTCTTTTTTTGGGGTCCAAGATATGTGAAGTGTTCCACATTTTCCAGTTGAAATCTGTCTATCATAACTCTGTTCAGTAACTCCTGTTGTCCGAATAGCATTGCTTTAGTTTTTTCCAAGTTGACATTTAGTCCATATCTTTTTTCCTTCTGTGTATAGTGTTTGCATTGTCTGTTCCAGCCTTGCTGCATCTTCTTCAATCACGACGATGTCATCTGCAAAGCAGAGGTAGTTTATTCTCATGCCATTTATTGAAATGCCTCCACCTTCTTCTTTAATCTTATCTAGTGTTCTTCCCAGATGTGTGATGAAGATGATTGGTGATATTGGGTCCCCTTGTCTTGTGCCTTGACCAGTGGCAAACAATCTCACCTACTCTTCTGATTTTAGCTTGTGCTTGGCTGTTTATATCTTTCAGCAGGTGGATCAATTTATTGTCCACACCATAGGATTCCAAGACAGCCCATGTTATATTTTGGTCAATATTATCAAATGTTTTTTGGAAGTCCACGAAACAGCAATATATCTTTTTGTTCTTTCTTCGAGCTTTCTCTGCTATTAGTCTTAGTGTGAGTATTTGTTGCACTGTACTTCGATCTTGTCGAAATCTGGCTTGCTCATCCGGAAGATGTGCCTCCATATGTCCCTTCAGGTGCTCTATTAGTATTTTCATCAGCACTTTGCCAAGATGACTCATTGAATGCAATAGTTCTGTAATTGGTGCATTCTAAAGCACTGCCATTTTTCTTATGAAGAACAACCAAGACCGATTTTTTCCACTCTTCAGGGGCATACCCTGATCTCCATATTTCATTACATAGCTTATGTATTTCTTTTGAACTGATTCTCCCCCCCATATTTTAGCATCTCGCCTATTATGTTGTCATTTCCAGGACTCTTGTTGTTCTTGAGATGTTTTATAGCCTTAATCACCTCCTCTTCCAAGATGTCATTTTCAAAGATCTCTGCTGGTGGAGAGATTGCTTTTAGTTCTTTGATTACTTCTGTTGCAGTATCATTTAGTTGATTTTTATATAATTTGCTGCAATATCTTGTAAGCCAATTCTACAACTGGCTTACATCAAGAACTCCATCTTCCTATGCTTGATTTTTTATTTGTACAGCCTTGGCACATCTTTTGGAGAACCAGGGCTTAGCTAGGGGATGGCAGTTCAGAGTAATATGGAATGTATGTTTCCATGCTGGTAAGGATTACTTCAGTGAATATATTGGGGTTGTAAGGTCTAAGTGGGACAGAGGCTGCCCCCACTTAGCACTGTTATAATGCCAAACTACTCTTACATGGGAGTAAAGTTGTGTATGTGTTGTCACCTGGAGAGAAGATGAGTACCAGATTGTAGTCAGAATTACCTAGGTGGCCCATTACATTAATTGTGTATTTGAAGGGTTCACTCATGAGGAAGAGATCTAGGTGTTTGGGGAGTGGTAAAGGTTATTTGGTATTCTGGTTGGCATGTGAACAATTTATGTAAGGTTGTTGGTAATGGCAAATGTCACGGCATCTCTGCCTGATAGATCTGCACAACTGAAGGAGGAAAATCAATTTGTGCTGTGGCCATTAAAATCTTCTAGGATTTTGCTGTTAGGAAAGTGAGACTGGAGAAAAAAAATTTTTAAGGAGAGAAAACTAAACAGCTCAGAATCGCATAAGCAATAGTGACAGCAAATGAATTTGACTGAGTGGGGAAGAGAGATTTTCAACCAAAGAAGGTCAAAGTTGGGTGAGTCTAGGTTGGTTGGTTGCTCTCTGGCAAGGTATGTCAGAGCAGGTAATATGCAAAGATGTCACCCTTTGGTCAAAAGCAGTTAAAGAGTTTGTAGTTTGGAAAGTAGAGATGAATATTCTGGGGGGGGGGGGATTTGAGTTTCTGCCAAGAAGAGTAGGTGGGGATTTATAGAGTGGAGATAGTAGTTGACACTATTGTTGGTGTGTTGCAATCTACTTGCTTATAACAATATGGTGACAACAGCATTGGATGTGGGAGATGTAGTGTACTTAGACTTTGCAAAAGCTTTTGATAGATTACCACATGATGGTTGATAGTCAAACCAGAGTTGATGGGGTTGGACATTAAACTAGTGCTTTGGATTGAGACTGGCTGTCTGATAGGTAACAACAAGTTGTGTATGAGAGAGAAATATACCAGAAGAGGAAAGTCACTAGTGAGTGTGCCTCAGGGGTCTATTTTAGGGTCACTGTTGTTTAAACCTGTATGTTAATGATATTGAGGAAGATTTCAATTGGGATATTCAGTTGTCTGCAGATGATGCAAAAGTTGGGACGAACTATGAAGAGTAGAGAAGGTGTTGTGGCCTTACAAGAAGACTTGAATAGACTGAGTGAATGGACACCAGAATAGGGGTACCAGTTCAATGTTGCAAAATGTAAGGTTTTAAAATTTGGGAAACAAAGATGGGCTGTAGAATTTACGCTTGGTGGGAATATATTGTTGCAGGTGGAGGAAATAAGAGATCTTGGGGTGATGGTGGATCATCATCAAATTCCTGACAAGTACCCTCAAGGGGTGTACAGGATATGATAGTACTACATGAAATTTTACATCATTACTAACTTCCAATCTACAATTTTCCTCCAAATCAGTCTGTTACTTTTCAAGACTCCAACAGTATCAGATCTTATATTTCTTTCGTCTAAGGCACTTTGTACCGTATCAATTCGCCTATATCTTGGTCTTCCTCTGGGTCATATTCCTGCCAACCTGGCAGAGAATACTTGTTTTTGCTAATCTTTCCTCGCCCATTCTGTTTAAGTGACCATACCTCCTGAGATTAGCTCTGCTAACGCATTCCTGGATGCTGACAATGTCAAGTTCTTTCCTAATATTCTCGTTTTTAATATGATATTGCCATTAATGCCATCTGTTCAAGCCTCTAATCTTTCTCAGGATTCTCATATCAGCAGTCTCTAGTCTTTGATCCAGTGTTTTACTTCTGACTTAGCTCTCAGATCCATAAGTTAAAACTGGTTTGAATACTGTCTTGTATACAACTAATTTAGTGTTCTGACTAATTTCTCTCTTATTCCATATAAATTTATTCCCATACCAGCTTTGTTGATTCTATTGCCTATTTCCATATTTAATTTACCTTCTTCAGTAAAAATCGTGCCTAAGCAGCTGAAATGTTTTACTTGTTCCACAGGTTCCCCATTCACAACACAGTTGACATTTTCAATGATTCTGTCTATTTTCATTGTCTGTCTTTTTAATGCTGACCTTCATACCATATCTATTACAACAGTTATTCAATTTAGTCAGGGAATCTTGCAAACTTGTAACAAATTTATTTAGAAGTATAACATCGTTCGCATAAAGCAAAGAGCTGACATTAACATCTCCAATTCTGATATCATGTTTAATACCACTTTCCTTCATAATGTGATCCATATAGATAATGAATAACAGAGGGGATAATGTACATCCTTGTCTCACAACAGATTTAACATTAAACCATCTTCCTGTATTTCCTTCAATTCTAACTGCTGAATTACAACTCAAATAAAGACTAAGTATTGCTTGATATAATGCCCCCTTGACACGATGTAACTGTAGCATATATTGAATAGCTTCTCTCTCTGGCATCATGTCACATGCCCTTTCCAGATCGACAAAACTTAAATACAGATCTTTGTTATATTCCCATGCTTTCTCAACTATTTGTCGTAAAGTGAAGATCTGATCTTGACAGCTTCTATTTGGCCTGAATCCAGCTTGTTCTTCACCAAGCTTTTCTTCCACAATTGTTCTCAACCATTTCTCAAGTATACTTGCATAGATCTTGCCAGGAACACTCAGCAGGGAATTACCTCTGTAATTCTCACATTCAGTTTTATTTCCCTTTTTATATATGGGTACTATTAGAGCTCTACTCCAATCATTGGGAATTCGTCCTTCTGTCCAGGCTTTCTGAACTATGCAGTGCAGTCACTGTAAGACTTTTATACCATCATACTTCAACATTTCTGGTCGCATATCATCTACATTTATTCTTTGATCAAATGTGGAAAGGCCTGCTGCCTTTCCACATTTCAAGCTTTTGATGGCTTTTTCTACTTGAAGTATGGATATGTATTCCTGACTGCATGCCTGGTCAGTGTTTTTTACCACTGTGCTGTCATCACTGCTTGTTTCATTTTTCAAAGTACTTACTCCATACTTCAAGGATATCTTTTTCTCCTGTTTTCATGTCACCTTTATCATCTCTAACTCCTTTTACAGCACTCTTTCCTCCATTTCTAAGCTTCTTCAACAACCTCTAGAATATCTTACCACCTTCTTGATATATATTTTCTATGTTCTTGCCAAAGTCCTCCCATGACTTCTGTTTAGCTAGTTTCACGCAGTGTTTAGCTTTCTTACATTTGTCTCTGTATTCTCTAAGAGCAAAAGCTGAGTTATTTGCCAGGAACTTTTGATATGCTTTCTTCTTTTCCTTCACTGCCTCTTTAACTTCCTGTGTCCACTATGGAGTTCTGATTTTTCTATCCTTGCAGACAATTTCACCACATGCCTCTCTGGCTGAATCAATCAGAGTTTTCTTCAAGGCTTGCCACTGAATTCTCCAGGATTTGGTTCCTGTTCTCAAACTCTTTCATTTTTTCTTCAATAATCTTTGTGTATTATAGTCTACAGTTCACATCTGAGAGCTGCTCAACTTTTATTCGCTTTAAAACTTTCTTACATGTTATTCTTTTCAATATGAAATTCAATTTTATCCTGCTCAAGACTAAATAGTGACCACTTCCAATTTCAAATTTTCTGTACACTCTGGTGTCCTGCACCAGGGATAGAACATCACTATCAACAATAACATAGTCAATGAGACTTTTCTTATTCCTTGCCTCTTCTCTCCATGTGAATTTGTGCACATTTTTATGTTGGAACATGGTGTTAGTAATAACCAGTCCATGTCTTGAGCAGATATCCAACAGGTATTTGCCATTATTATTAGCTTTGCTCTTTTCTCCAAATTTTCCCAAAATATTTTTGTATGTCTGACAATCATTTCCTACTCTGCTATTTAGATCCCCAACAAGGACCAACTTTTCTTTTTTCATTGTGTCAGTTGCTTTTTATAAAGCATCAAAAAATTCCTCCACTTCTACCTTAGTAGAACCTTCTGTGGGATCATAGGCACAAATAAGTCTCATTGTCCAATTCCCCATTCTGATATTTGCCCACATCACTCTACTTGAGAATGCCTGCCATTCAAGAAGATTAGCCTCGTATTTTGTGTTGAGTACTATGGCTATTCAATCTTTTCTTTGATTGTCATTGCCTGAATATAACATTTTGTATTTATTGCTCAGAAAGATCTCACCAGTTTTTGTCTTTTTTGTTTCAGTCACCCCTATTATGTCGATCTGGTACTTATCTAATTCTTAAACTAGTTTCTTTGCCATTTCTTTGCCATTCAGGCTTCTTATGTCGATAGTACTGATCTTTAACTCTGGTGATGTTGAGTTAGGATGTGCTTTCAGATTTGTTCCAGTAGCTGACTTTTCGCTGTTTGCCCTGGATCCCTGGCGAAAACAATGGGGGGGCCTTGTTTAAAAGGGCGACATCCCAGCCGGCATGAAATTTTGTCATGTTGTACCATCATTTTCTATATTGGTTTAAGCCAATAAGAATACAATTTGGTCGGCTAAATCTCAAATTGCCAGCTCATCCTCATTCGTTCAGTATCCAGGTAGATACCCAACAGGGTGCACCACGAGAAGATGAAGATTGGACATTAGGTCAGAAGACCTGGGCGGTTCTCTGCATTACTTTAAAGGCTATGTGGAGGTCTCCTATCAGTTATACAGCTTTGACCCTTATACATCCCAGAGTTATATGTTTAAGTACTAAAACTTACAGAAATTTTTTGGATTATTTTGAGCCGCAATGCAATGTGGAATGAATTTTTTCATATTCAATCTTAATGGAACTAAGAAAGAAATCTACTGCACGAAAATACAGTCAAATGATCATTTTTAGTCAAATTTAATATCTTCAAAAGTATTCACAATTTTATGATTTTAAATCAAAATCAAAATAACTTCATGTCAAAATATAAACAGAGATATGAAAGTTAAATTTTTATTATCTTCATTTTTGTTTTATTAAGTATATGTAAATGTTTCATGCTTTGACCCATTCAACTGGGAATATGTAAGCCAGCCAACCTCTCCTTGTTAGCTTATTTTCTTTCATAATTTAAATGAAAAAAACACATACAAACCTTTAGGTTTTTTTTTTTTACCCAGTTGAAGTTTAACCAACATTGTGACAAAAATTATATCTATGTTGAAAATCTTGCTCAGTATTTTTATACAATACTAAATCTTCTGTATTATCTCCATCCTTCTTGCAAAATATAGCAATTATATATTTTTCATAACAGGTGATAGATATATAGGGTAATCAATATTTGTCACACATGGCAAATACCCTGTAGAATTTTTCTTAGGATGAGAATTCACCAGGTGACGTATATCCTATTTTAGTCATTGTTCTATGTATGGAAGATTTGAAAAATTTCTCGTGAGAGTCAGCTGAAAATCTACAAGTATGTTTTTCCCCTCTGTCTTCTTCATACAATGTCTAAAACTTAGAACTGTTATGTGGATGAGGAGGAGGAAACAGAAATTTATATAGCACTTCAGTTTTAAACACATTCAGAACTATTCATGTCTGACCTGCCAACTGTTCATGTTATTCTTATAATAATGTATTCTATTACATAATGAGGCTTCATTGTTAGCTGATTTCTTCTAATTTTTTCACTTTCCTGATTTCATGCAATTTTTATCACTTATGGTCAACATGCACACATCTTACTACTTTCACAATGCATGGGAAGACATTGCCATGTGACACATTGGCTGATAGATTTCTCCTATTATAGGCAAAAGTGCAAATATTTTACTCTATACAGGATAAAGACAAAGGAGTATTGGAGTTTAACCGAATTATATTCATAATAGATGACAATAGATGCCGGCCTGTTTGGCCAAGTGGTTAACGTATCTACTCTCCAGCCAAAAGGCTGCAGGTTTAAATCCAGGCATGGGCATGTTTGCGATAGTCTGTGAAAATACTAGTAGTGGTGGTGGTCAGTAGATGGTGTTGGTGTAGTTGCAGTTCTTGTAGTTGGTGGACTGAGTGTGGAGACAGTTGTAGAGTAGATGCCCTCACTTGATGAGTCTTTGGACTCCCTGAAGGTGTCATGTAATAATAATAATAATAGATGTCTCCACACCTTAAAAATTCAGACATGTTTAACAGTTTTGGCAGAGATTTTTTAAATACAAAAGTGCACTTAAGTATACTCAAAAATGACTGTTTTATATGTTTTTTTATTTCTATAAAAAATACTGAAAGGGTGTAAACCTGTAGTACAATAGTACCATGGGTGGGCTAAAGGTTAGATAATCCAATACTGGATGAATAAATGAATGATCAGGATTTCTAATTTTAAATACCAAACTTGGAATTTTTTAAAGCAATATCAGGCCTTAGATAAGTAGGGTAGTGGTCTCAACACCAAGCAATGAAATTCATCGACTTACCAAAGACATTCACAAACACACATACAGCAGAATAAAAATCCATAGCAATCATGCCATTAACAAATACAATAATTTATTAGGTATAGTTTCTGGGAAAATTCCCATGCTACTCCTCTTAAACACTATTATTATAATAACGGCTATTATAGCCTGTTTTTGTTTAGGAGTGTCCCTTATTTTAAATACATTGGCTATTATTACTCAAAAAAGGGGTATATATATTTTAGGGCATTATGGGTGAATATAGAAGGCAATTATAGCAGAATAAAAGAGGTGGAAAAATTTTGCACATACCTTGTTTTGATTCCAGGATGTCTTCCAATTTCATGATCCTGCTTAAGGTTGTTTATAAAGAGGGGAGGGAGGGAGCATGGATTGTGTTTTGACATGGGAAAATAAATTTGGAAACCCGGGTTATATATTAATAATATATACATATAAATAAATATATATATTATTGTGTTTAGGGACACATTTTGTGGGGGGGGAAGGAGAGAAGGGGTAGGGTTTACTTATGTGGAAACTGGGTAGGGGGAGGGGGTTAACGGGGTGCAGACCGTTTAGGTCGACTGACCATCATCGGAACTTTTTCGGAATGAGTGTAGGGCTATGTCAAGACTGTAAGTTGAATCTGCCAAATAAGGGCATTTGTTGTCGCTAAATGGCTGGAGACGTGGCTTAATTTGTAAGTTCTGGATCGTCCAACATTCGGAAATTAGGTAGGCCGGTGGACGTTGATTGAATTTTCATCACATTTTATGGCGATAGTTTTGGATATTCTAAGCATTGTTTCATTGTCTTGTTTGTCTATGATTATGGCCTTGTCGATTTGGGGGATATGTTTCAGTTTAAGGGTGTGAGCTGCAATTTCTGTCTTCCCTGTACTCTGTGTTTTATTTTTATTTTTGATGTTGCGATGTTTTTTGTGTTCAAATATTCTGGAATGGGAATATTGCAATCCCTGAAGTGCTCTTGTAGTCTAGTCCATAAGCACCTAATTGTAGAGCCAGTGTAGGTGACCACCAATCTGATATTCTGCTGCTAATCTTTTCACTCCAAAATGCATAACCTTACACTTTGCCACATTAAATTGACATCCATTTTTCCTAGCCCAGTCCTCCAAACTATCCAAATCATAATGTAAAATTTTGACATCCTGTGCACACACAATTGCTCTACCCAACTTTGCATCATCAGCAAACAAGTGAACACTTCCTCTCAGATCCTTTCCAATATCATTGATGAAAAAATTGAAAAGCAGTGGTCCAAGAACAGAGCCCTGTGGCACTCCACTAGTCACAAGACGTCTTTTAGACTCCACTCCTGAATAAACCACTCTTTGATATCTCTCCTTCAACCACCCTCTTATCCATCTCACCAACCCTATATCTATACCCATCTGCTCCAGTTTACTGATTAGGGTTCCATGTGGTATCCTATCAAAGGCCTTGGCAAGATCCAGTAGTATCACTGTAAACCCATTACCCCTATCCAGTTCAGCCGTCACTGTGTTATAAAACGTGAGCAAGTTACTGAGGCATGATCTACCCTTCACAAAACCATGTTGTCCCCCATACAATATCCCATTTTCATCTATCCAATCCTGTATTCTTTTCTTGACTAATTTCTCTAAGACCTTGACAATGATTCCTGATATGCTAATCGGTCTGTAATTTACAACAGCAGTCTTGGAACCACCTTTATGCAGTGGAACTATTTTCCCCTCTTTCCACCCGCTCGGGACTAACCCAGACCCGAGACTCAAATTAAACAAAATGGTCAAGGGTACTGACAATTCTTTAGCTGCTTCTCGTACAACACGAGCTGGTATACCATCCAATCCCACAGATGTATTGACATTGAGGTTATGCAATAGACTACTCACCTCCACTTCATTAACCCCAATTCCTGTATAATCTACTGGTTTATTCGTTTGTGCAATGTCACCACCTGGATGATATACTTTTGCAAAGTGCTCACTCAGTAACTCAACTATCTCAACTGATTCAGTTACCTCCCTACCATCGGCATTCTTTAAAATCAATCTGCCATGTACATTTTTCCTTTTACTTGCTACATATCTAAAAAACTGTTTAGGATTCTCTTTAGCCTGCATGGCCAATGTTCTTTCGTAATCCTTTTTTGCTTTTCTTACCACACTCGTCACCCTTCTGGCCTGCGCTTTATACCGTTCATGTGCCTGGCGGTCACCCTTCTCCTTAAATTCCCTCCATAGTTGTTTCTTTTTTTGCAACTCAAGCTTAATGGTGTTATTCATCCATTCAACCCCTACTTGATTTATTATTCGGACTCTAGGTATACAGTCAGCCATTGCTTCATGCAAGCACTTCTTAACTACCTCCCATGCACTATCAACTTCTAGTCCTTGCAGTTGTACATGCCATGGCACTGAACCAATCAAACTCCTAAGCTTGTCATACTTTCCAGCCCGATAATTCCACATGTACCCTGCCTTAATTGAAAATTCTACACCTTTAGCCACCTCCCAAGTTAAGACCCTATGATCACTCTCACCGATTGGTGGCAATGTGGTCATATTTGTTACAGCCAAATCCTCAGATGTAATTACTAGGTCAAGCACTCTCTGACCCCTAGTATTTTCCATTACATGCTGTCGAAGATAGTTATCCCTTAATAACCGCATAAAATCCAGTTCCTTCCTCCCGTGTGTCCTCTCCTCACTCCAATCAATGCGACCATAGTTGAAATCTCCCATAATAATCACCCTCCTTCCACCCATTTCTTCTATTTGCTTGTGCATACTGTCACCACCATCTTCTCCATCACCTGGTCTATAGTAGCACCCAATTGTATATTTAGTTCTGCTAGCCACAATCTCACACCAAATGGCCTCAAATGTGCTCTTTTCTCTATCCTGCAATTCAACTTCTATTCTCCTTGGCTGGGGCTCATCAGCTATCATCAACAATACTCCTCCCCCCATTTTATTCTCTCTGTCATTCCTGAACACACTATACCTATCACATTCAATCCCACTAGTTATATCATCTACAGTCAGCCATGTTTCACTAATACCTATAACCTGTGGTCTGGAAGTGCCAACCATGGCCAAAAACTCTTCCTTCTTGTTCCTAATACTCCTAGTATTAGTGTACATGAATTTAAGACCCCCATTAGCCCCAACCCTACCTTGATGCCTTATATTAACTATCCCACTCAGATTTGTTGTCCCTATTTGCTCTGGCATATTATATTCATTCTTACATTCAACTGCCTCCATAAGGACTGTATCTTTACTCCCCCCCCCCTTAACAAATCTAGTTTCCCTGAATTTGCACATCCACTACATTCAGCAACACTTTCTCAAGTCTTCTTACACCGTAACCATTCAAATGCAAGCCATCTATCTTATATAGATCCTTTCGCCCATCAAACTCACTCCGCACATCCACAAATTCCACACCACTCGTCATACATAACCCACGCATAAAGTCATTCGCAATTATGGCCCTCCTTTTAAACATTTCACTGTCATACTGTGGCAAAAGACTAATCATTCTAACTCTCTCACTCTTTTTTTTTGCTACCTCAAACAATTCATTCAGGTCTTCTATCATTTCCATTTTATCTCCTTTCAAATCATTCGTACCTGCCACAACAATCATTTCTTTCACCCTTTCCTTTTGCTCTCTAATAGACGCAGTTACGTCCTTTATGGTCGCACCAGGTTGGTACGATTTTGTCAAATCCTCTACTAACACACCTCGTACTAACGAGTCTCCATACAGCACTCTATCCTTCATTTTGTTCAAGTTCACATTCATACGTCTATTTTTCCTGTCATACCTTTTATTATTGGTTGGTTCATTCAGTCTACTTTTGTTCATGCACTCTAGCTGCTGTTTTGCTCTTTCTATCGCACTATTCAACAACGCGATCTCACTTAATGCATCTATCTCATCTTTTTTTTGTTCTCTGAGAAACCATTTATACTATCATTCACACTCTCATAATTCTCATGTACAACCTTGCCGTTTCTTGTCATATCCCTATTTCCTTCATTCTGAAGGTTGACAAAAATATCACACTCACGATCCGAAATACACTTCAATTCCTCATTCTCCCTACATTTTCTACACACATTCAATCCTTTATTATCATCTAACCACACTCCGACCGCACTCTGCAAAGCGTACATTTCACAGCTAGTACACTGACTCATTTCTTTTATGCTACCGTTCTTTGATAACGATAGCGAACCTTCATTACTGGCCGCCATTTTCCTTCGCACAGGTGCCATACTTATTTGCAACGTGTTTTGTCAAATTATACGTTCTAACACACCAAAAATAGCCGCACTAAAATACGCAAGGCAAACAAAACAAAACTACACAATATTAAGTAATTTGTATCGATAACTGAAAATGATACTTATCTTATCTGAAGCTTGCACGAACACTACACATTACGAATTCATCTAGTGGCGACTTCCCGACATAGATTATGTTATAAAACACTTTAGTACACTAACCACGCTAATAAAGCTCCAATAATATACCAAAATTACACACTTAAGTCCATTAAATTGAATCCAAAACATCAATAAATCAACAAAAAACACAAATCTCTCAGGAGCTCTCCGATAGCACGTCCGTTCACCAGCTAGCCTCGACACCAATTCAACAAAAGGGATCTTATTATTAAAGTGTATTTTGTGTGGGGGGGAAGAAGGGGGGGGGAGTGGTATTGAGTAGAAAGCCAATGGTTGAAGGGTATGATTACAAACCACAATTTAAATTAGGTATAGTTTCTGAGAAAATTCCCATGCTACTCCTCTTAAACACTATTATTATAATAATGGCTATTATAGCCTGTTTTTGTTTAGGAGTGTCCCTTATTTTAAATACGTTAGCTATTATTACTCAAAAAAGGGGTATATATATTTTAGGGCATTATGGGTGAGTACAGAAGGCAATTATAGTAGAATAAAAGAGGTGGAAAAATTTTGTACATACCTTGTTTTGATTTCAGGATGTCTTCCAATTTCATGATCCTGCTTAAGGTTGTTTATAAAGAGGGGAGGGAGGGAGCATGGATTGTGTTTTGACATGGGAAAATAAATTTGGAAACCCGGGTTATGTATTAATAATATATATATAAATATATATATATATATATATTATTGTGTTTAGGGGTGCATTTTGTGGTGGGGGGGGGGGGAGGAGAGAAGAGGAAGGGTTTAGTTATGTGGAAACTGGTGCAGGGGAGGGGGTTAATGGGGTTAAATATATATATCCCTTTTTTGAGTAATAATAGCCAATGTATTTAAAATAAGGGCCACTCCTAAACAAAAACAGGCTATAACAGCCGTTATTAATAACAATAATTTATCACTTTTATTCAATCTTTATAGATCAAATTATGAAAGTGGATGACATTAAAACTGATATAATTGGATATGCTAATCTGAGCTCTACTTTATGAAGATGATCATAAATCCGGCATAAGTCTTCAAGACTCAAACTAAATTGAATAATGTAACAAATTTGATATGAAAATCGGCAACAAAAACTAAAACCATGCAAATATAAAAAACCTGGAAAATATTAACTACATTATCATAGAAAACCTACAGAACACAGCTGATATAGCAGAGAGCAAGTTGAATAAATTTATATAGCCACAACACTGAATTAGTGGTATAGAAGAGTATGTTTAAATTGATTTTAACTTATGGATCTAAGAGTTGGATTAGAATCTGCCTCCATAACTCCCAGGAATGGCCTCTGGTTATTCCCCTCTCACCTTCTACTCTTTTCATGATCCCCTCTGGATTAATCTGATAAAATTCCCTCACTAACTTAAACCTCTCTATCATATCACCTCACTTCTTCCTATCTACCAAACTCTGCAATCCACATTTCTTCAACCTCTCATCATAAAGAGAAAAATCAGGGAATTGAACAGAGCACCAATGGTAGAATCATGTTAAAAATTAGGATATGACAGCTATACCAAACTTGAACTATTTAAACTATTCTGAATAACTTGAAATAAATTAGGCATTAATTTAGCAATAAAAACTCAAAACTAAAAACAAGCAAGAAAATAGAGCACCTATACATGGCAGTGTTCAAACTAATTTGAACATGAACTGGGTTAGAAATAAAAGTTGGCCAGAGTGACAAGAACAGGTGGCATCAATGATAGAATCATATTAAAAATTATAATATTAGAAATGAATGATACTGTTAGTGTTCAAAATTATGTGAGCAGAGCTCATTTAATGTATGGTTATTTAAAGAATGGGGAGAGAAGGTTAGCAAAACACATTTGATGCTAGGTTGTCAGGGAAAGCACCTAAAGGACCAAAATCTGAGTGGATTGATATAGCTGGCTATATTTTACAATCTTGAAATGTAAAATCTGATACTATTGGAGGGCTTATAAATAACAGATTAATTTCCAAATTATTATTATTATTACACCTTCCATGGAGTCAACAGACTCATCGTGGGAGATTCATTCAACTGACAACATATTTATCATAAAGAATCTTAAAATCCTTAACATGCCTTGCATTTAACAACACATTCTGGTAATGCATTCCATTCACTGACAATTCTCCATGTAAAAAATCTACTCCTCACATCCTTCTTCACCACAAGTTTACATAACTTCTAGGAATGACCTCTGGTTCTTCCCCTCTTACCTTCCACTCTTTATAATCCCCTCTGGATTAATCTGATAAAATCCTCTCATTAACTTAAACGTCTCTATCATATCACCTCTCTTCCTCCTATCCACCAAACTCTTCAATCTCTCTCTCCATAACCAGCACTCCAAACTCCTGATATTGTCTTAGTCACTCATCTCTGGATCCTCTCCAATGTCTCCACATCACATTGAAAACCAGGTGACCAGATCTGAGCACAATAGCCCAAGTGTGGTCTGACCAGTGCCTTATACAGTGGCACAACCACTTCCTTATCCTTGCATGTTAGAGTACTTCTTATCATAGCAGAATACGATGTGCAGCTTTTCCAAACTAGCAATATGCCCTCTAAACTTCAGTCCACTGTCAACCATCCAAATCTCTAATCTCATCCACTTCCTGCATTACGGCACCATCAATATAGTACATAGCCTTATATTGCTGCACTCCAAAATGCAACACCTTGCACTTATTGATATTAAAACTACAACCCCACTCTTTTGTCCACGTCTATTTAAGGCTTCCTGAAGGGATTCAACATCAGCATCAGCAGTGCTACTTATAATTCTTCCCAAATTTGCATCATCAGCAAATAATTGAATATCCCAGTCAGTCCACATGATATATCATTTACAAACAAGTTAAACAGTATGGGCCCAAGAACAGAATCCTTGGGCATGCCATGCCACTGGTCACCCCTGTTTTTTGAGACACTGCTCCATCATACACAACCTGCTGGTATTGTTCAGAGAGCCAATCTCTGATCCATCTAAACCAATATACTGTCTAATCTCATCCTCTGCAGCTTATACATCAACTTATCATGTGGTAATCTATCAAATGCTTTGCAAAGTCTAAGAATATCACTGTATATGATTCTCCCTTATCTAACAGACTCGTCACCTTATCATAAAATGCAAGTAAATTACTGAAACAGGACCTACCCTTTATAATTCCATGCTGACCTTCATGAAGGATGTCATGTCCATCAATCCAATTCTGTATTCTATTCCTTATCAATCTCTCCAACACCTCTCCACCTTGACTACAGGCTAGTTTGTATAACTACAAACTAGCCTGTAGGTGGAGACTTCTGTCTCAGAACCATGCTTGTGGAGTGGTACTATTTTGCCCTCTTTCCATTCCTTAGGAACCCTACCCACTGCAAGATTTTCATCAAATACCAGGTCAAGGGCATAACCAACTGTGGTGTACATTCCTCAAGCATACATGGTGATATGTCGTCCATTCCCACAGCCTTATTCACATCTAACCAAATCAACATCTGATACACCTCTGTTTCTTTCACTTCCAATTCTCCTAATACTTGCCTCTCTTCTATATATCATACTGGATAATTTATACCAGTATGATATACAATAATAAATTTAGTTTAATCCTTTATTCAAGCGTAAGCAAACAAAGTATGCGCCTGAGATGGTGGATAAGAATCTAAAATTTAGAGGACATATTGCCAAAATTGTGAGGACAACACAACAAATTCTGGCAATGATGCGGAGGACACTGACTTATAGAAGTAATGAGATTCTGGTTCCATTGTATAAGGCTGTGATTAGGCTACATATGGACTACTGTGCACAGATTTGGTCACCTGATTTTTTTAGAGATGTTGGAGAGGATTCAGAGGCAACTGACTAAAATAGTTTCTGATCTCTGGAATGATGAATATGAAGAAAGCAATTTGTAGAGTCTAATGGATAGGAAGAAGCGAGGCTAAGAGGTACAAATTGTGAAGGGGCTGTTATATGATTAACATTGAAGTTGTTTTTCATAAAATGATGGGGGACTGGGGTAAGTAGAAGTCATCCCTAGAAACTGTATAAGGAGGGTGTGAGCAAGGGAGTAAGAAGCATGTTTTTTGCATGGAGAGTTGTGAATGATTGGAATGCATTACCTGAGAGCGTGGCATCTGCCGAGAATTTGAATATATTTAAGGCATAGTATGATGATCTGTGTGTATGATAAAAGGGCATCCTAGCTGAGTCTGTGACTCCGTGGGATATTAGGATAATAATAATAAGTGATTTTGAGTACCTAGTACAAGACCCCCCCCCCCTCCCCAAATGCTTGTTGGCAGCTGAAGTGGCCCAAAAAAAGCTGCATGCATGAATTTCTAGATTATTTACCCATTCATCTCACCCAGAGTACTAAATGGTCTGTTAGTTCAGAACCTTTTATGGGTGGAAATGATATTAAAAAGTCATCTTGATGTAATTTTCTGATGTGTGCAATTTTTTTTCCCTCTTAACATTATTTACTAGTGCCTTTGAGTGCTATATGACAGTTTCATATTTAAGTTGCAACATATGGGGATTTAGACAATAAATATCAGAGTTGTATACAGGCAATGGTTTTCAAATGTTTTAAAAAGATGCTCCCTTTTTTGCAATGAAAAAATCCTTGTGTCCTGAAACCCTTTTCCTAAAAGAATTTTTATGTATAGTTTTTGTAACATGTATTTTATTCTAGTAAAACTAAGATGTTCTTACAATTTTTTTTATTTTTTATTATACACTTATACTTCACACTAAAAGTAAAATAGCACAGAGATGTTTATTTTAAAATTTATAACTTTTAAATTCTAACATGGTATATTAATGACAAACATATTTAATGACATGTTTGGGCTTTTTTTTAAAAAATGTGGAGTAATTTTAATGCTATATATTGAAATAAGTCGATGGAAATCAGGGAAAATCTTATGGAATTTTTTGTCACATGACTAGTTGGAGAAGAAATAATTATGGATGATAGATCTTGTTATAAATGTCATCAAGTGACCAATATACATGACATAATGTAGATGATTAATGACCGTTGCATTGTGGTAAACTAGGTTTTATTTCTAAAGGGATGGGGATGGGTCAAGAGTTTCACAAGTGCATGACAGGAGAATATATCTTGCATACTATGTGCTCTTGAAGTCAATAAGGCAATGGGAGTGTTTAGGATTTTGACATGTTTTAAGAGAATGTGGAAATGACATTTCTATTGACTTGGATTTTCAGAGCGATAAATTAAGAGAGGTTTTAACTTGCAATCATCAGCTGTATTTCCACCAAGCATTACTGTCAATTGGTCTTTGGAAGCCTTAAAGCCAGGAAACATTTTTTCTTCACGTGCGATGAAAGTTCTCTTAAGCATCTTTTTTCCAGAACAAGCTGGTCTCGTCTACATTAAATATGGTTTGACTGCTATAGCTACCTTCCTTGATGATAGCCTTAGGTGTCTCAGGAAAAGCAGACGAAGCCTCTTTATCAGCGCTTGCTGCCTCTCCACGATGCTATGCCAGTTACAGCGATTTTTAAATCGGTTGAACCAATCATTACTGGCCACAAAATTTTCTTCTTTGGCCGCTTCTCCAGCTTCTATTTTTAGCCTCTCAAAAATCAGCTTGGCTTGGCTACATATCGTCGTTTGATCAGCTGGGCAATTTTTTACTCTCACTTGCTTATCAGACCATAATTTAAGCATCATTTCCATCTCACCAATAATCCCATGACATTTATGAATTATGCTTGAATTCAATGATTGGGCATTTTTCACAGCAGCGAGAATTCTTTCTTTATCTTTCATGATTGTTCTTACTGTGGAATGAAAATTCTCACAAATTTTCATTCCGCCTTCAAAATCCTTAATAATGTTGAGTTTTGTTTCCAAAATCAATGTTTTTCTTTTCTTGCTAGCTGTAGAAGAATCGGACTTGCTTCTTTTGGATGACATTATTATTTTTTATGTGATTTTGTAGACTATAAAAAAAATCATGTATGAATGGAGACTGCATGAAACACATCAGTGCTTGTTCACAGCATGTGCGACACTGGTGAATGCAGCCGGTGTGGAAAGATACGACTAGTGGTGAGGCGTGACAGGAATACGTACATATGAGAAACCGCGTAACTCCGGATTCGCGTAAGTCGGGGTAGTTTTAGGTTGTCAAATGCCTCTATTGGGCTTTATCCCAATTGAATCTAACACCTTTCCTTGTCAAGTACACTATAGATCTCAATAGCTGTGAACAATTAAGAATAAATTTTCTTTAGAAATTTAACATGCCAGTGAATCTACGAACTTGCCTAACTGTTTTTGGTGGTTTGGCTGATAGTATGCCTTCTATATTTGACTGAGTTGGCATAATTCCATTGTTGCTGATTTTATTACCTAAATACTCAACTTCTTTTAAGTAAAATTTGCATTTAAAGCACTTTAAAGATTGATTTGCTTCATATAATCTCTTTAAAATATTCCACAGAATTTCATCCCTAATGGCTATCTAGATCCTTTGAATAAATTAGAAGATCATCTTGAAAACAGATGACTTCACTTCCCGACGTACCTGATAAAAGAGAATTCATTAAGGATTGGAATGACAGAATTTCTTGCACCTTGTGGTAATCTACATTGATTATTTGCAAAAGTATGCCATAATTGAAAATTTTGAACACTATTTGTCTGTTGATTGAATTTGAAGGCATTTGATAAATCTGTGAATCTCTTGTTCCTTCTAGCAATTGTCAGAGACAGTGGATGTGTTCAACACCTTCTGCTTTTCAAGAAACCTACTTGATGTGTGAGCAGAAGAGTAAATGTTTATCTTCTTTCCATCAAACAGCAGTTTGCATGCCCTCAATCAGTCTCCATACTCATGACTAGCATTGTATAGTCCTGATATCATTTTTGTTATCCACTTCTGTACTCTCAAAAGTTACTTCATCCTATTTATATCTTTGTGTATATCTGAACAGAGTAATCCAGATGTGGTCTGATCACGGCTTTATACAATGTAATCATCACTATTTTATTTCTGCTGTCATTCTCAGTATTTCAGAAATCTTTTGGGTTGCCTTCTCCACTCACCACTTCGAATTATATCGATCATCACCCAAAGACTCTTGCCACCTCCTCCAAAAGTGGAGTTTGAGGTCTCCCATTAATGCATCCCAAATTTCAAGACTATACATTAAGTTGCATTAAAATGACATCCCCATTCATAGCTATCCAAATTATTCATATTTACCTGAAGGACAATATTAACCCTATCAAGCTTCATATTATCTGCACACAACTGAACACTGCAATCCTATGGTAGATCATTGACAAAGGTTAAACAATTAAAGTCCCAGTACAGTGAGTCCTGTGAAACCTTGTGAATTTCTTTTTTGGAGGTTTGGCTGATAGCATGCCTTCTATATAGTACAGTACATGTCTTGTGTGGCACTCTGCCAAACACCTTTGCAAAAAATAGTAATAATAATAAAATAAAAATATGCTTTTCTCTCATCAGTGGTTCTTGTTACTTGATTATAAATGGCACTTAGATTACTAGAACAAAAGCATCCCTTAACAAAACCATGCTGATCCTTATCCATTATATTACTCTTATCTGTCCAATTTTGTGTGTTGTGATCAATTACTAATTTCTACAAAATCTTAGCAACTACAGAAGAAACATAGGCTGGTCTATAGTTTGATGTCTCCATTCTACCACCACTCTTTTGCAATAGTACTACTTTCACTCCTTTGATTTTTCCTGCATCTAGACTTTCGGTGATTTTACCAGAAAAGCACATCGCAATTGCAAAATTAACAGAAGGTCTCAGCTTAATTAAGAAAGGTTTACAGATTTTGGAGGACATAGATTCTAATGAGGAACGAATTGTAGCCACAAGGCAAGGAATAAAAAAATCACTGGCTTGCTATGAACCAGTTCTCATTTATCCTAAATTTGGTGAAATTTTTTATCTTTTTGCTGATGCTTCAAATGATTGCACTGCTACTTGTCGCATTTTCTTAAACACTTCCAAAGAACAAAATTCTCTGGTTGTCGTTCTCAAATTTTCATTCTCTCTCTACTTGTTTTTCTTCATTACTCCGGTACCGAACGCTCTGTCATCTGTCAATCACCCATCAATCTCATCGGTGAGCATCACACTTCATCAGACTCTAGTAAGTACATCAATTTCAAATGGTTTACATTTCATTTTAACATTAATAATATCAATAACGGGCACATCGTAAGTGCCAATCATATGTGTTACAAAACAAAAAGTAATAATATATTAGAAGAGAGAAACAATTGTAAAAAGATTCATAATTTAAAATGATGATTACTTTTACACTTTTCAATAATAACCACAAAATCATTTTAAAATCAGTCTTAATTTGAAAAAAGTTGTCCCTTAAATTCATTCTGCAAAATAGAAAAAAAAACAGTATCACAAATGAACAATTATGTAAATTTAAATATAGTGATTAGCACATCAGTCTTACCCGTTTCCAGATTTCAGTATGTATCCTCTTTAGATCATGTGAATGCATTTCAAGAGATTTCTGGAGATCCTGGAGAAAGAAAGGTAGAAAGAAAGCAATGTTTTTAGACACCATAAACAGATCTTTTGGCATATACTAACCTAAATGATGTAAAAGTGTTCCAAGAAAAAAAAAACAGCATTAATATAAAAATTTTGGTTTTAAAATTTTTAAATCTGTAATAAATAATTAATGAGCACCTAAAATGATTTTATTACAATCTTGTTTGAATTATAAACTATTTTAGAGTTAAAATAGTTTATGATCTTTTGCATGCTGACATGTTTTCAAGTAAATAATTAAGTGAATATAAATAATTTTATTTCAAGGTTTGGTCTATCTTTTTGTAACTATAGCAACACTCACCTGCTAGCATTTTATCCTCCTGTTAGCCTCAACATAGAACCAAATTCATTTCTACTATCCTCAATTTGGGCTGCCACCTTTAGAGGATTGAATTCCTCTGCTATTATCAGCCTCCCCCCCCCCCCATCTGTTTTTTTTTACTGAAAAATAGGATATCACTCACATTCTATTCCTTTCTACTTGTTCTACTCACATTCTATTTGTTCAACGATTGCTGAACAAGTCTTGCTAATAGTTATAATTTTAGTCAGAATGTACTTGACCAAGGAAAGAATATCCCCTGCCCCTAGCATTAGCAAGTGACCTGCTAACTTAATTAAACTCTCTCTCTCTCTCTTTCTCTGTGTGTGTGTGTGTGTGTGTGTGTGTGTGTGTGTGTGTGTGTGTGTGTGTGTGTGTGTGTGTGTGTGTGTGTGTAGTATATTATCAACAGTTTATCATTACTATTCATCTCTGTTCCTGGCTCAGTTCTGAAATAATCCTTACACCCAAACTTACTATGCTGTGGGGTCATCTCCCCCCCCTTCCCCTGCTACACTCATCACTTTGATCTTTCCGATTTTCACATTTACTCACTTCAAGTGTTCACTTAACAACACTGAATGCATACAACATAGTTTGTTTAATAACATCCATATTTAATTGTTTAAAGTATTTATGTAGCAGATTTTCAAGTAGAATCCTATTAAATGCCTTTGCAAATACAGCAAAATCACTATATATATATCCATTTTTTTTTTTTATCCAACTAAACTGTAAATTACTACCTACCATTCACAAAGCCATCTTCTTCCACCAGTAGAATATCATATTGATATCCATCAATTCGTGAATTCTGAAAATTTTTCCAATACCTTAACTAATACAGTACTTATACAGTACATATAACTGAGATACAGTTCTATAATCTCGGGACCTCCTTTATGTCTATTCTGATTGCTTTCCACTCCCTTGGTACTCTGTCAGTGCTGACACTTAAAATAAATAACATGATCAGAGGCATTGCCAATTCTGCAGATATCTCATTTTATTCCATGTCTACAGTCTACATTAGCATCACAGTTTTGTAATATCTTGAACATTTTCAGTCGCACTGATTCCTAGTACATCAGTGTATTTTTTCCTTTTCACACACACTCACACCTTAAAAATATGGATGTGTATTTAAGGGTAAGGGTAAGGGTGTGTGTGTGTGTGTGTGTGTGTGTGAATAAGTAAAAGATTAATTTTTATTTTTCATTAATTCTTATATAGGTTTTAATAATAAATTTGCAACACATCTTTGAAACTAAACAAGGACAATAAGTAAGAGGAACTATAATAAAAGGATTTACTCATAGATTTATTGTAACTAAACTTCTACGTGTTTCATTCTATGCTAATGGACATCATCAGAAGATAACTAAGTTATCTTTCTAATGAACAAGCATGAATCACTCAAAGTTGTGCAAGGTCTTTAGGTGTTATTGGCATAACAGAAGACAGATAAGGGAATCAAGACAAAGGACTAACCCATTTCAGGATGTTCTGAGAAAATAAGCATAGTGAGGCCAGAATCCAGAATGTATTATGAAATCGAATAGTTTTCGAATGTATTACAGTCAAGAAGAATAGAAGTGGAACGGGTACATCAGTGTACCCGTTCCACTGGTATAGAGAAAAGAGCACATTCGAGGCTATTTGGAGTGAGATTTAAATTAGCACAACTAAATATACAGTTGGGTGCCGCTATAGACCAGGTGATGGAAAAGATGGTGGAGATAGCATGCATAAGCAAATACAAAAAAATGAGTGGAAGGAGGGTAATTATTATTGGAGATTTCAACTATGGTAACATTGATTGATTGGAGGAGAAGACACATGGGAGGAAGGAATTGGATTTTATGCGGTTATTAAGGGATAACTATCTGCGACAGCATGTAATGGAAAATACTAGGGGTCAGATAGTGCTTGACCTGGTAACTGCATCTGAGAATTTGACTGTAGCGAATATGACCATGTTGCCACCAATTGGTGAGAGTGATCATAGGGTCTTGACTTGAGAGGTTGCTAAAGGTGTGGATTTTACAATTAAGACAGGGTACATGTGGAAGATTGATTGGGAGATTGATTGGTTCAGGAGATTGGTTCAGTGCCATGGCATGTACAACTGCAAGGGCTAGAAGTTGATAGTGCATGGGAGGTGGTAAAGAAGTGTTTGCATGAAGCAATGGCTGACTGTATACCTAGAGTCCAAATAATAAATCAAGTAGGGGTTAAATGGATGAATAACACCATTAAGCTTGAGCTGCAAAAAAAAAGAAACAACTATGGAGGGAATTTAAGGAGAAAGGTGACCTGCAGGCACATGAATGGTATAAAGTGCAGGCCAGAAGGGTAATGAGTGAGGTAAGAAAAGCAAAAAAAGAATTATGAAAGAACATTGGCCATGCAGGCTAAAGAAAATCCTAAACAGTTTTATCGATATGTTGCAAGTAAAAGAAAAAATGCATATCGCAGAATGATTTTAAAGAATGCCGATGGTAGGGAGGTAACCGAATCAGTTAATATATTGAATTACTGAGCGAGCACTTTGCAAGAATATATCTTCCAGGAGGTGACATTGCAGAAATGAACGAACCAATAGATTATACGGGAATTGTGGTGAATGAAGTGGAGGTGAGTAGTCTAATGCAAAACCTCAATGTCAATACATCTGTGGGATTGTATGGTATACCAGCTCGTGTCGTACATGAAGCGGCTAAAGAACTGTCAGCACCCTTGATCATTTTGTTTAATTTGAGTCTCAGGTCTGGGTTAGTCCCCCCAAGGGGGTGGAAAGAGGGGAAAAGAGTTCACTGCATAAAGGAGGTTCCAAGACTGCTGTTGTAAATTACCGACCGATTAGCATATCAGGAATTGCTGTCAAGATCTTGAAGAAATTAGTCAAGAGAAGAATACAGGACTGGATAGATGAAAATGGGATACTGTAAGGGGGACAACATGGTTTTGTGAAGGGTAGATCATGCCTCAGTAACTTGCTCATGTTTTATAACACAGTGACAGCTGAACTGGATAAGGGTAATGGGTTTACAGTGATTCTACTGGACCTTGCCAAGGCCTTTGACAGGATACCACATGTTACTCTAATCAATAAACTGGAGCAGATGGGGAAGGATATAGGATTGGCGAGATCGATAGGAGGGTGGTTGATGGAGAGATACCAGAGAGTGGTTTATTCAGGAGTGGAGTCAAAAAGACGGCTTGTGACTAGTGGTGTGCGGCAGGGTTCTGTTCTTGGACCACTACTTTTCAATTTGTTCATTAACGATACAGGAAAGGATCTGAGAGGAAGTGTTCACTTGTTTGCTGATGATGCAAAGTTGGGTAGAGCAATCGTGAGTGCACAGGATGTCAAAATTTTGCAGGATGATTTGGATAGTTTGGAGGACTAGGTTAGGGAAAATGGATGTCAATTTAATGTGGCAAAGTGTAAGGTTATGCATTTTGGAGTGAAAAGATTAGCAGCAGAATATCAGATTGGTGGAACCATACTCCAGGAGATTGATGAGGACAGGGATTTAGGAGTGTTGATGGATTGGGAGTTGAAGTTTAGGGGGCACATTGCAAAAGTGGCCAAAACAGCTCATCAAATCACTTGGTTGCAAAAATACTTTAACAAGCAGAGACAAACAAGTTATTGTTCCTCTATATCGAGCCTTGATAAGACCCCATCTAGACTACTGTGCCCAGATATGGGCACCAGGGTTTCTTCTTGATGGGGAGGAGGTGGAGAGGATCCAGAGACGAGTGACCAAGATGATAGCAGGTCTGTGGAATGAACCTTATGAGAACAGGTTGAAGATTTGTGGGTTGCAAAAATTGGTTGATAGGCGGAAAAGGGGTGTATGATTGAGACATTCAAATTACTGAAGGGTTTCTATAGGATTAATCCAGAAGATATTTTTGAGAATAGGATTGGTGGTGGGAGGACTAGGGACCATACATGGAAGCTGGGCAAGAGTTTGGTTAGCAGGGTTGTTAGAACTAGGTTTTTTACTTGGAGAGTGGTGAATGAGTGGAATAAGTTGCCAGAGTCTGTTGTGGGTGCTATGACTGTGAATGAGTTCAAGGCAAGGTATGATAGATACTGTGTGAATGTCGAATAGTTGCTCTTGACATGATGTTAGGGCCTCCCTCGATGAGTCTGTCGACTCCTTGGAGTTGCCCGAGATAATACTAATAATAATAATTACGAAATCGAAAACTATTCAATTTCGTAATACATTCTGGATAATTCATTATATGAAGAGCCAAAGGCTTCAATTCGGCGACATATAAACTTATTTAAGTTAAGGGATATTACATCCCATATTGTTTCATAGCCGAATAAGAAACTCAAAGAGTTTTGTGCCGAATATAGTAAATATATAAAGTTTGGCGAGTCCAAGCGTAAGCAAATACCTGGATAGTGTTACAACTGACCCTTTAGGGAGTGCAACACTGAGGCAACTCATGGTAAGGGTGGAGCAAGCTCCGATCACTATTCTTGATTCAATATCATAGTAGGCATAGCAATTCTCATAGTAGGTATATGTAAGTTCTGTTCGTTACAAACTTGGTATTTCTAGGTCTACCTACTCTCACTAATGAGACCTCAATAAAGGTTGAAACCGGTCTGGGTAGTGACCTTCTCTCACTCATAATGTAGAACAGTAATACAGCTCCTAGGAGCTGGGTTTCACATTATGGGGAAATATCAAGAATAGTGATCGGAGCTTGCTCCACCCTTACCATGAGTTGCCTCAGTGTTGCACTCCCTAAAGAGTCAGTTGTAACACTATCCAGGTATTTGCTTACGCTTGGACTCGCCGAACTTTATATATTTACTATATTCGGCACAAAACTCTTTGAGTTTCTTATTCGGCTATGAAACAATATGGGATGTAATATCCCTTAACTTAAATAAGTTTATATGTCGCCAAATTGAAGCCTTTGGCTCTTCATATAATTAATAATTTATTAGGACACCTTCTTGGCAATTCTCATAGTAGCATATATGTAAGTTCTGTTCGCTAGAAACTATGGCAATAGAAGAAAACAACCACTCATCTTTTTTAGATGTTTTCCTCATCCGGTCACCTTCAAATACTCTTCAACTGCAGTATACAGGAAACCAACGTTCAGAGGTCATTATATTCTTAAAGAATCAGCCCATCACATGTCAAAAAATAGGAATTATAAAATGCCTCATCAGAAGAGCCAAAACTAATTGTTCTACTTTTGATTATCTACAGAAAGAACTTTCTACAATCCAACAACACATGAAACTCAATGACTTTTCTCTCACTCTTAATGTTCACCTTCTCTTACTCATAATGTAGAACAGTAATACAGCTCCTAGGAGCTGGGTTTCACATTATGGGGAAATATCAAGAATAATGATTGGATCTTGCTCCACCCTTACCATGAGTTGCCTCAGTGTTGCACTCCCTAAAGAGTCAGTTGTAACACTATCCAGGTATTTGCTTACGCTTGGACTCGCTGAACTTTATATATTTACTATATTCCACACGAAACTCTTTGAGTTTCTTATTCGGCTATGAACCCTTACCATGAGTTGCCTCAGTGTTGCACTCCCTAAAGAGTCAGTTGTAACACTATCCAGGTATTTGCTTACGCTTGGACTCGCTGAACTTTATATATTTACTATATTCCGCACGAAACTCTTTGAGTTTCTTATTCGGCTATGAAACAATATGGGATGTGATATCCCTTAACTTAAATAAACATTCTGGATATTTCGTATGTCAAAATAAATTTTACAGTCAAGTAGAAGGAACGGTTATGGGAAGTCCTCTTTCTCCTGCTTTAGCCAAGTTTTATTTAGAACATTTAGAAAAAGTCCTCTTCTCATCTATTTTCCCTCAACCATCTTTTGGGGTAAGATATATAGATGACATCTTTACTATTTGGCCACACAGCAAAAACTCTTTACCTTCTTTTTTAAACAGTATCAATTCCTTGCATCATCGTATGAAGTTTACTATGGAAATAGAAGAAAACAACCACTTATCTTTTTTAGACGTTTTCCTCATCCGGTCACCTTCAAATACTCTTACAACTGCAGTATACAGGAAACCAATGTTCAGAGGTCGTTATATTCTTAAAGAATCAGCCCATCATCCATGCCAAAAAATAGGAATTATAAAATGCCTCATCAGAAGAGTCAAAACTAATTGTTCTACTTTTGATTATCTACAGAAAGAACTTTCTACTATCCAACAACACATGAAACTCGATGGCTTTTCTGAAAAAAGTACTCAACATCTTCTTAATTCTTATAATCCTCCACAAAACAACAAAGTTTCAATACGTCAGTGCCTATTCCTTATATCTCCGGTATTTCAGAACCTATCACAAGAATTTTAAAGAAATATGATTTAACAGCTACATATTCACTTATATTAACAAATTGTCTTCTCATTTTCCTTCTCCTAAAGACAAACGCTCAACTTTATCTCCCTGGAGTTTATCAAATTCCTTGCAACTGTGATCTCTCCTATTTTGGACAGACTGGGCGTTCTCTTGAAAAAAGAATCCAAGAACATTAATCCTCCATTCTTCACAACAAACCTGAAAAGTCTGGAATGGCTCGACACGGGATTGAAACTGTCCACAGCATCTTTTGGTCCAGGACTTGCCTCTTGCATAGATCCGTTATAAGTTTGAACGTTTGTTCAAGGAAAGCGTGGAGGCCTTGCTCCATTGTCCCAACCTGAATTGTAACAACTGTATTTCTATATCAAAAATCTGGGAAAGTCTAATCAAGATTACTCATTAATTTTTTTTTTTTTTCAATCATGTCTCTACTTCAAAATATTCCGTTTCATACTTAGTGATATAACATCACGTGCCGTGTTCTATTTTTAACGATCTATTGTTAGTATTCTAACTTGTATTTTTTTAAAACTGTTCTTGTAATACCACTGAGGATGGTATTAATACATTTCCTTCATACTTGAGGGAACTATCCCTAGCACAGCATGCAAATTGTAAACTTCAAAAAAAAAAAAAAAAAAATGGAAATGGAAAGAGCAGTGGACTAAGAGACAACCTTCCTTGACTCCTTTTTTAATTTTAACCGTGTCTGATAAGACCCATTAACATTAAAGGAGACTCCATAGACTCCTTTAATGATGAATGGCAGCCTTTTATATTTTACATCAGATTTTCAAGGAAACTGGTGTGTATAAAAGTCTGCTATTGTGATGTGGAACAGGAATGATTATTATTATTATTATTATTATTATTAAGTGACACCTCCAGGGAGTCCAAAGACTCATCAAGGGAGAGTGTTCCAACAGCATTGAATGATTGAACCCCTTCCAACTACTAATCGTGCTCAAACTTGCTTAACTTTTTGCAAGCCATTAGTAACAGAGGCTCTACCAATCGACCAAACTTTGTTGGCAAGATGCTGGGCATTATCAGATGCTGCATATCATTCACTGAATACTGCCATTGGGTGTTTTTTTATTATTATATTATTATGCAAAACCACCTAGGAGAACTTGGACACATCATTGCCTGTATCATCATCATTAAATTCCTTATATGTACCCTCAGGGGATATACAGGATATTATGATAGTATTACATGAAAAAGTTACACCATTACTAACTTCTTATCAACAAATTTCCTCCAAATTAATCTGTTATATGTTAAGACTCTAACATAATCAAATCTTATATTTCTGTCTTTTAAATCACTTTTTACTGTATCAATCCACCTACATCTTTTGTCTTCCTCTAGGTGTTTTTCCTGCCCACCTGGCAATGAACACTTGTTTTGCTAATCTTTCCTCTCTCACTCTATTTAAGTGATGATACCACCTGAGATTAGCTCTACAAACATATTCCTGAATGCTAACAATGGCAAGGACTTTCCTAATATCTGCAACTTTAATATGACACTGTCATTGATGCCAGAAGTTTATTTTCCACTTGGTTAGACTAAAATAAATAATAAATACTTAGTTTAATCCTTTATTCAAGCATAATCAAAAAAAAGTTTACGCCTGAAGTATCTTCAGGACTGAGGCAACTCATAGTAAAGGTGGACCAAGCTCTCATCACTCCTTGTCTCAGTATCTCCCATAATGCAAAGCACATCTCCTTGTGAACATGTATAATACTATGCATTAAGGGAAGGGCCACTACCCAGAGCAGTTTTGAACCTTTATTGAGGTCTTGTCAGTGGGAGCCAGACCCAGAAGTGGTGAGCTTGGTTAGTTTTAGTTTTACAGTGTTTTGCTTTCTTACATTTTTCTGTATTCTTCAAGAGCACAAACTTACTTACTTGCTAGTAACTTAACTTTCTGAATCCATCATGGAGTTCTGATTTTTCTCTCCTTACAGATCTCACCACATACCTCTTTGGCTGAATTAATCAATGTTTTTTCTTCAGAGTTTGCCATTGAATCTCCAAAGTTTGTTTTTTGTTTTCAAACATTTTCATTTTTTCTTGAATGATTGCTGAAAAACCCAAGTTTCCAGGAGAAAAAAACCCTGCTTCCATATGAGTTCACTAACTCACCTTCAAATGAAAAAGCCAATACGAAGATCCTTCTTGTCATGACAAAAATTGAACTTAGGTCTTTTCCAACTGAAGGGTGAAATGTTCTGTTGTTCTTCCAGTTGTGTTACGGAAGTCTTTTTTCACATCAACTAGGCAGAGTAAATCATGTAGCAGAAACAGATTAAATTCTGCCTCAACCTGGAACTTCATATACCTGTGTGCTTTTAATTATGTAACTCATTCCTACTTTGAGTCTGTTATTGAAAAATATCGTGTAGTCAGTATTAGATAAAGAAATGCCCCCCCCCCCTCCCACTGTTGATTATGGTATGATCTCTGTTAGGTTTTTAAATGAGGATAGCATGGCTTGCTACAAATTTACTTGGTATGTGTCCTGCAGAGAAAAAAGAATTAAAGAGTATTACTAGAATGGGAAGATTAAAATCCAAGACCTTGCAGTAAAGTTCTATCCCTAGACCATCAGGTCCTTGGGATTTTCTTGTCTGCTGTAATAATTTTAGCTGCAGTGATGGGTTTGTAGAGTCCCTCTTGAATGTGAACAGGAAAAGCATTAATGTTCCAATAATTGTAGTTCCTTAGACTACTATTGGGTGCTCTAGACTACTAAAGCTGTTGCCTGTATGCAGATGATCTGATGTATCACCAGGTAAATTTCTTATTCCTTTTTCTATTTAAGCGATTATGTCAATTTTTGGTAGGAAACGTGGCATTAAGGCAAAGTTGAAACCTTTCATGAGTAGATTTTCTGTGCATATAGAGAACTTTTTTCATGCTTTACTATTGCAAAGCAAATTACCTCAAAGGAACCTTCCTTACACGGAATACACATCCCTCAAAAAACTAAAATCAGACAAAAATATCGTTATAATCAAAACAGATAAAGGGAATGCAACAGTAATTTTGAAATCTGAAGATTATAACAATAAAATGAAAACTCTTCTTGAAGATTCTAATAGACCTTTAGATAGAGATCCCACATGGCGTGCTCACAATAAAATCGATGATCTAATTAAACAGATGCCTAATTGGACTGAAGAACTTAAAAGAACTCTACAATCAAAACACTCATTAGTTCCAAGAATTTATGGTGAACCAAAAATACATACGATAGGTATTCCCTTAAGACCGATAGTGGATGGAAGAGACTCTCTGACCTCTAATTTAGCAAAACATCTCACTAACATGATTTTACCTCACACAGGAAAAACATCTTCTTTCAACAAGCAGAGTGCACATTTTATTCAGAAGGTAAAAGATATTTACATTGGACCTTCAGACATCTTAGCAAGTTTGGACGCTATCAGATTATTTACAAATGTTCCAAGAAATGAAACTGTGAATCTCTTTGAAGACCTCTTTCCTCCAGACATCGTATATCTTTATAAACATTGTATAAATAATACTTATTTCATATATCAAGACAAATTTTGGGAACAAAAAGAAGGATTAGCTATGGGCTCTTCCCTCTCTCCGGCTTTAGCTAACATATTTATGGAACATTTTGAAAATAATGCTTCAATCAATTATCATAAAAAACCAAAAATTTGGCTACGCTATGTAGACGACATTTTCATCATTTGGCTAGGAACAACAGATGAACTCATTGCTTTCAAAAATTACCTGAATAATTTATATAAAAATATAAAATTTACTTTAGAACAAGAAGAACTTAGAAAACTTCCTTTTCTTGACATCCTATTAGAAGTCAATGAAAAAGATAATAAACTTTCTTTCTCAATATACAGAAAACCCACCAACACAGGAAGATTTTTTAATGCGGCTTCACACCACCACCCTTTGCAAAAAATAGGTCTAATAAAAACCCTGAGGGACAGAGCTTATAATATTTCCAGCACAGAAAAACAAAGAAATGAAGAATTGGAATATTTAACACAGATCCTCGAAAAAAAAATGGTTATGAGCCCAAGACTATCAAAAAAATCCTACACACACCTTCTATCATCTTGGTCACTCGCCTCTGGATCCTCTCCATCTCCTCCTCATCAAGAAGAAACCTAGGTGACCAAATCTGGGCACAGTAGTCGAGTTGAGGTCTTATCAAGGCTCGGTACAGAGGTCCAAGACAAACTTGCTTGCTTGTCTCTGCTCGTCAAAGTATTTTCCAACAACCAAGTGAGTTGATGAGCTGATTTAGCCACTTTTGCAATGTGCCCCCCTAAACTTCAACTCCCTATCCACCGATACTTACAAGTCCCTGGCCTCATCAATCTCCTGGATTACAGTTCCACCAATGTGGTATACTGCTTCTAATCCTTTCACCACAAAATGCACAACCTCACATTTTGTCACATTAAATTGACATCCATTCTCCTTAGCCCAGAACTGCAATCTATCCAAGTCGTCCTGCAAGATTTTGACATCTTCTGCATTCACTATTGCCCTACCCAACTTTGCATCATCAGCGAACAAATGAACTGTTCCTCTTAGATACTTCCCTATATTGTTAATGAACAGATTAAACAGCAGTGGTCCAAGAACAGAACCCTGTGGCACACCACTAGTTACAGGCCATCTTTTGGACTCTGCTCCTGAATAAACTACTCTCTGATATCTCTCCATCAACCACCCTCCTATCGATCTCGCCAATCCTATATCCTTCCCCATCTGCTCCAGTTTATTGATTAGAGTAACATGTGGTATCCTGTCAAATGCCTTAGCCAGGTCCAGCAGTATCACTGTAAAACCATTACCCTTATCCAGTTCAGCCATCACTGTGTTATAAAACTTGAGCAAGTTACTGAGGCATGATCTACCCTTCACAAAGCCATGCTGTCCCCAATAAAGTATCTCATTTTCATCAATCCATTTCTGTATTTTTCCCTTGACTACTTTCTCCAAGACCTTGACAATGACTCCTGATATGCTGATCGGTTGGAGAAAGTAGTCAAGGGAAAAAACAGTGGAACTATTTTCCCCTCTTTCCACACCTTCGGGACTAAACCAGACCCGAGACTCAGATTAAACAACATGGTCAAGGGCACTGATAATTCTTTAGCCGCTTCACGTAAGACCCGTGCCGGTATACCATTCAATCCCACAGATGTATTCACATTAAGGTTCTGTAATAGACTATTCACCTCCACTTCATTCATCACAATTCCCATATAAACTACTGGTTCCTTCATATTTTCAATGTCACCACCTGGATGATACACTCTTGCAAAGTGCTTGTTCAGTAATTCCACTATATCGAGTGATTCAGTGACTTCCTTACCCTCGGCATTCCTTAAAATCATTCTGCCGTGTACAGTTTTTTTTTTTGCTTGCAGCATATTGAAAGAACTGTTTGGGATTCTCTTTAGCTTGCATAGCTAGTTTCCTTTCATAATCCGCTTTTGCTTTTTTTACCGCACTCATTACCCATCTGGTCTGCGCTTTATACCATTCGTGTGCCTGCAGGTCACCTTTCTCTTTAAATTTCCTCCACAGTTGTTTCTTTTTTTGCAGCTTAACCTTAATGGTGTTATTCATCCATTTAACCCCTACTTGTTTTACTATTCGGACTCTAGGTATACAATCAGCCATAACTTCCTGTAAATGCTTCTTGGCCACTTCCCATGCTCTATCGACATCCAGCCCTTGCAGTTTTACATGCCATGCCACTGATCCGAGCAATCTCCTAAGCTTGCCAGCATGGTAATTCCACATATACCCTGTCTTAATCAAAATTCCACACCTTTAGCCACCTCCCAGGTCAAGACCTTATGATCACTCTCACGAATAGGTGGCAACATGGTCATATTCATTACAGTCAAATTCTCAGATGCTATTACCAGGTCAAGCACTCTCAAACCCCCTAGTATTTTCAATTACATGCTGTCTCAGATAGTTATCGCTTAATAATTGAATAAAATTCATTTCTTTCCTCACACGTGTCCTCTCCTCCTTCCAATCAATGTTACCATAGTTGAAATCCCCCATAATAATTACACTCATTTCATGAATTTGTTTATGCATACTATCTCCACCATCTATTCCATCATCTGGTCTATAGCAGCACCCAACTGTATATTTTGTTCTACTAGTCACAATCTCACACCAAATAGCCTCAAATGAGCTCTTTTCACTATCCTGCAATACAACTTCAATTCTCCTTGGCCGCAGTTCACCAGCTATCATCAATAACACTCCTACCCCGATTTTATTCTCTCTGTCACTCCTAAACACACTATAACCTACACATTCTGTCCTGCTAACTATATCATCTTCCGTCAGCCATGTTTCACTAATGCCAATAACTGTTGTCAGGAAGATCCAATCAAGGCCAAAAATTCTTCCTTCTTGTTCCTAATACTCCTGGCATTAGTATACATGAAATGAAGAGGTCTCTTTGTATTATGATTGTGAACAACAGAACGTGGCATCGTCCAGCATTGTTTAAACTTAGCATTGCTTTGAATCTGCATTCTGAATTATTAATTTTATAAACAGTCAGACGGCTACAAATGTATAGTATGAACTATTAATTTCTCTTTTTTGTTGTTTTAACTTTCAGTAACCTTTTACCCTTGAAGATGTCAAACGACTTAGAAAACTTGTCGGGTTTTATTTCTTTATTGTGCTTTTAGCTTAATAAAAAAAATATTTTATTTCTTGTTTTCATGCTAAGGGTCAGATGTCAGATGAGTGCGAAAGAATTTAGAGACAATAAAGGATGGGTATTTGGAGCATAATCACAGGAGGGGGAGGGCATTGCCTCCATAAGATGTAGTATCTAAACTATTCATATTTTTCTGATGTTTTGATTCAGGTGTAAGATCAGAGGAGAGGGGAAGCATCCACTGTGCAAATGGTGATACACAATCAGTTACCCAAATCACAGGGTGTGTGTGTCTCTTGTAGTAGCAAATAATCAGACAAAATTTTTTGTTAAATGGAAAGTGTTTCGTTTGAAAGGGACAACCATGCTGCACTTTTTAATCAGCAAGCAGGAAAGATGCGAGACAGTCATGTCTACCATTTCCCAGTCTCATCATGGACAGTTAAAGAATGAAACTGTACATATAGAAAGGTAAACCTACACTGCAGAATGTGAGTTGTGCAAGTCATGCCATTTAAAAAGCAAACTGTGAGTGTGTTGCATGAGAGGAATGTGAGCAGAGAAGTATAAAAAGAAAATTTTGTTTTTTGAAGACAATTGTTTCTGATAGTCTAATTCCAAAACCAAAGCACAGAAAAAAAAAAAAAAAAAATATTAGATAGCAGTATAAGGGTGGTCTGAAAAGGTCTCGGCCTAACAATGAAAAAACAAATTTATAATTACAAAATTATTTGTATTTTTCAACATAATCTCCCTTAAGACTAATACATTTATTCCAGTGATGCCCCAGTGCCATTATCCCATCCCTGTAGTGATTCTCAGTCATATCTGCAAAATACCCCTCTACAGCTGCAATCACCTCTTAATTCGAAGAAAAACGCTGACCAGAGAGTAAGAGTTTTAGTTTTAGGAAGAGATAGAAGTCAGAAGGACCTAAATCTGGGGAATAGGATGGATGTTCCAACAATTCATAGTGCAGATCCCTTAATTTTCCCACTGCCAAAACACCTTTGTGGACAGGTTCATTGTCCTGATGAAAGATGATTTTTTTTCTTCTGAAAACCGGGGTCTATTCTCATGAATTTTTTCGTCTAGTCTGGTTAAAAGATTGGAATAATATTCCCTGGTTAAAATGCCTTTAGCATCCCAAAACACTGATGCCATGACCTTTCCTGCTGATGGAACCAACTTTGTCTTCTTTGCCGCTGAACAACTGGCTTCTGCCCACTGTTTTGACTTCTGTTTGGATTCTGGTGTGTAATGCTGAATCCTAGTCTTATCCATAATAATAAATTGATGCACAAAATCAGTTTTACTTTTGTGAAAACGCTCCAAGCACTGTTCAGAGATTTTCATGCGAGTGCATTTTTGATCTCCTGTGAGCAAGCATGGCACCTCTTGCATAAGGCTCTTTCATTTGCAATTCTTCATGCAAAATATATCCTACACGTTCTTTTGAAATGCCTATACTCTCAGCAATTTCATGCATTTTGACTCGCCAATCATCCAATACCATGTCGATCAATGATTTTTGATGTTGTTGCACTTTTTGGACGTCCTTCACGAGGATCATTTTCAAGGCTGGTATGGCCATATTTAAACTTGGCAGCCCATTTCTTAATTGTTGAAACAGAGTGCCCATACACTTGTATGAACTGTGAATGAATTTCTTTTGGCATTAAACCTTCTTTTAGAATTTTATAACTGCAAGATATTCAATTTTATTCCATTTCCAGGAATGCAGACAATACTTTTGTTTCAGACAGCTGTATAAAATAAACTACTTGATAGAATAATTTGCAATTTCACATGGATGCTTATGACAAATGTACCAACTTAGAAAAAAAAAAAATCTTGCCAATAGTGTTGCTATCTATTTTTGAGGCCAAGAACTTTTCAGACCACCCTCGTAGCTGAGCCAGTAATAAAAGTGATGAGATCATGAGTTGAACTTTGATAGAGGTACATCAGACCTCCAGCAACACTGGTTATATTACAGCAGACTTATGAACAACTAAGAGTGGTTGCAAGGATTCATTAGCACGGATGCATATCCGTGCTAATATTCATTGGTATATTAGCTACCGTGCTATTACTGTAGCTACAGTAATAGCAGATGATCATTTTTGTAAAGAGAGAGGGAGAGCAGCATGACTAAACTTGTTAGAAAACATGAACATGGCTTCTAAGTTAACAGCATCCACAATGAATACCTTAAATTCAAAAAAAAACTTAAAAAAAAAAAAAAGATCAGAAACTGAGTAAGAAACAGTGGTGTGTGTGGGGGGGGGGGGTTATCATTTTGCTGTGTTTGAATTAGAATTACAGTTTAGCAAGTAAAGCCTTCAAAGTTTCTTGATTCTTTCCACACCCTAATGAAAATTTTATTATAAAGCACAATGATTACTTCAGAATATGCAAAGACATTTAAGAGAGGATCTGATGAAAAATATAAATAGTGACAACCAAAAGTGGACTAGCCCAACAAGCCTTAGATGAAGACCATTTCCTCAGGTGAAAAAAAGTATACAGATCCTGGTTACATCACAGAGACTGTTCCTGGAAGCAGCTCATGTGGTACAAAACCATTTGAACTGTAACAGAAGCTATGATGTAATTCTGCATAAATTTGGTGTACTGCCCTGTCCACCCATCAGCAACAACCATACCACAGCACTATAGAGAGTGCCACTGTTGCCTTCCATACACTTTGTTCTGAAGTTATTGTAATTCTAGTGCCCATTGAGTGTGTACCTTAAACATGCCTTTGATAATGCTAGCTAGAGCTAGTAAAATGTCAGGTTGTAAATACTTAATTTAGTTATTTCATTCATATGTCCACATAGTTTATTCCAGAAATTTTCAACATGGATATAATAACTAGTGACTTCCACCCATTTTTCTTCTGTAGCTGCAGTAATCACATAGAACAATTTTAAGGTAATGTGTGAAGCAGTCTACAGGAAATAGCATAAGTAAATTAATGACACTGCATAAATAAATCAGAAGTTATGCACATTTCTCTTTCTACAGAAAGCTATATATTGTAGCAAACTGGGCAGAAATCCATAAGTTTAGCTGGAATATCAAACAAAATAAACAAAACAAACAAAATAATATTAAATTCATGTATTAGAAATGTGAACATCAGTAGCTTAGTCAATAACAATGATGCCCCATTTGGCTGGATTTGAATTTACAAGACCTGGATTTGAATCCAGAAACCCTTCATAAAGGTTTTTAAAATGGAGGTAAATTATCTAACTCATAAAGTTTTGACAACTACAACTGGAAACTTATGTTTTTGGGAGGAAAAGTCCTGCTGAGACATACAAACTAGCCAGAGAATATGCAGGCAACTGACAGATAGCAGACTATACAGATAGGGTTAACAACTTTATATTTACAGTCTGCTTAGGTTTCTACAAAACCAAGTTGCTTGTTGATAACAGACCATTGAGGCTAACACATTAGTCTCAAAAGTCCAGCATGTCAGATTCATCTCATCTCATTTTACTAGAGAAAGATTATGATTATTATTGCTGAATGAGAAATCCACACTATCTACACAGAATGTATCATATCTGCTCTCTTCTCTTTGAAAGCAATGATCAACAAAGCACCTTACAAGAGACTCATTCCACTCATTCACCACTCTTCAAAAATCCCATTCTCACACTTTTACTAACTATACTCTTACTCAATATCCAGGGATGAATAATTCCCCCACCCCCCCCCATTCTGCTCTCTCTAGCCAAGTGTTGAAAAATTTCCTCTCTACCAATTCTATAAAACCCTTTTAGCAACCACATCATCATCATCATCAAATTCCTGCCATGTACCCTCAAGGGGTGTACAGGATATCATAGTACTACATGAAAAAAATTACATCATTACTAACTTCCTATCTACAATTTTCCTCCAAATCAGTCTGTTACTTGTCAAGACTCCAACATTATCAGACCATATATTTCTATTGTCTAAGGCACTTTGTACCGTATCAATCCACCTATATCTTGGTCTTCCTCTGGGTCGTTTCGCTGCCAACCTGGCAGAGAACACTTGTTTTGATAATCTTTCTTCATCCATTCTGTTTAAGTGACCATACCACCTGAGATTAGCTCTGCTAATGCACTCCTTGATGCTGACAATGTCAAGTTCTTTCCTAATATCCTCGTTTTTAATATGATATTGCCATTTATGCCATCTGTTCAAGCCTCTAATCTTTCTCAGAACTCTCATATCTGCGGTCTCTAGTCTTTGGTCAAGTGTTTTACTTCTGACCTAGCTCTCAGATCCATAAGTTAAAACTGGTTTGAACACTGTCTTGTATACAGCTAATTTAGTGTTCCGACTAATTTCTTTCTTATTCCATATGAATTTATTCAATTGACTTCCAACCATACCAGCTTTGCTGATTCTGTTGTCTATTTCTATATTTAATTTACCATCTTCACTAAAAATAGTGCCTAAGTAGCTGAAATGTTTTACTTGTTCCACAGGTTCTCCATTCACAACACAGTTGACATATTCAATGATTCCGTCTATTTTCATTGTCTTTGTCTTTATAATTCTGACCTTCATACCATACCTATTACAACAGTTATTCAATTTAGTCAGAGAATCTTGCAGACTTGTAGCAGATTTATTTAGAAGTATAACATCATCCGCATAAAGCAAAGAGCTGACATTAACATATCCAATTCTGATATCATGTTTAATACCACTTTCCTTCATAATGTGATCCATATAGATAATGAATAACAGAGGAGATAATGTACATCCTTGTCTCACACCAGATTTAACATTAAACCATCTTCCTGTATTTCCTTCAATTCTAACTGCTGACTTACAACTCAAATAAAGACTAAGTATTATTTGATATAATGCCCCACTGACACCATATAACTGTAGTGTACTGAATAGCTTCTCTCTTGGCACCTTGTCATATGCCTTTTCCAAATCGACAAAACTTAAATACAGATCTTTGTTATATTCTCACGCTTTCTCGACTATTTGTCGTAAAGTGAAGATCTGATCCTGATAGCCTCTATTTGGCATGAATCCAGCTTGTTCTTCACCAAGCTTTTCTTCCACAATTCTTCTCAACTGTTTCTCAAGTATACTTGCATAGATCTTGCCAGGAACACTCAGTAGGGAAATACCTCTGTAATTCTCACATTCAAGTTTTATTTCCCTTTTTATATATGGGTACTATAAGAGCTCTACTCCAATCATCGGGAATTCGTCCCTCTGTCCAGGCTTTCTGAACTATGCAGTGCAGCCACTGTAAGACTCTTATACCACCATACTTCAGCATTTCTAGTCGAATATCATCTACTCCTGCTGCCTTTCCACATTTCAAGCCTTTGATGGCTTTTTCTACTTCAAGTATGGATATGCATTCCTGATGCATGCCTGGTCAGTGTTTTTTACCACTGTGCTGTCATCACTGCTTGTTTCATTTAGCAGTTTTTCAAAGTAATTACTCCATAATTCAAGGATATCTTTTTTTCTCCCGTTTTCATGTCACCTTTATCATCTCTAACTCCTTTTACGGCACTCTTTCCTCCATTCTTAAGCTTCTTTAACAACCTCCAGAATATTTTGCCACCCTCTTGATATTTATTTTCTTGCCAAAGTCCTCCCATGACTTTTGTTTAGCTAGTTTTACAAAGTGTTTAGCTTTCTTAGATTTGTCTCTGTATTCTCTAAGAGCGCAAGCTGACTTATTTGCCAGGAACTTTTGATATGCTTTCTTCTTTTCCTTCACTGCCTCTTTAACTTCCTGTGTCCACCATGGAGTTCTAATTTCTCTATCCATGCAGACAACTTCACCACCTGCCTCTGAATCAATCAGGGCTTTCTTCAAGGCTTGCCACTGAATCTCCAAGGTTTGATTACTGTTCTCAAACTCTTTCATTTTTTCTTCAATAATCTTTGTGTATTTCAGTCTACAGTTAACATCTGAGAGCTGCTCAACTTTTATTCGCTTTAAAACTTTCTTACATATTATTCTTTTCAATATGAAATTCAATTTTATCCTGCTGAAGACTAAAGAGTGATCACCTTCAAATTTCAAATCCCCTGTACACTCTGGTGTCCTGCACCAGGGAGAAAATATCACTATCAACAATAACATAGTCAATGAAACTTTTCTTATTCCTTGCCTCTTCTCTCCATGTGAATTTGTGGACATTTTTATGTTGGAACATGGTGTTAGTAATAACCAGTCCATGTCCTGAGCAGATATCCAACAGATATTTGCCATTATTATTAGCTTTGCTCTTTTCTCCAAATTTTCCCAAAATATTTCTGTATGTCTCACACTCATTTCCTACTCTGCTATTTAGATCACCAACAAGGACCAACTTTTCCTTTTTCATTGTGTCTGTTGCTTTTTCTAAAGCCTCAAAAAATTCCTCCATTTCTACCTTAGTAGAACCTTCTGTGGGCCCATAGGCACAAATAAGTCTCATTGTCCAGCTCCCCATTCTCATATTTGCACACATTACTTTACTTGAGACTGACTGCCATTCAAGAAGATTAGCCTCGTATTTTGTGTTGAATACTATGGCTACTCCTTCTTTTCCTTGATTGTCATTGCCTGAATATAACATTTTGTATTTATTGCTCAGAAAGATCTCACCAGTTTTTGTCTTTTTTGTTTCTTATCTAATTCCTCAGCTAACTCCATTTCTTTGGCATTCAGGCTTCTTATGTTGATAGTACCGATCTTTAACTCTGGTGATGTTGAGTTGGCGTGTGTTTTCAGATTTGTTCCAGTAGCTGACTTTTCGCTGTTCGCCCTGGTTCCCTGGCGAAAACAACGGGGGCCTTGTTTAACTCGGCAATGCCCCAGCCAGCATTTTAGCAAACTAAAGGTATGCATTTTTACTTTTTTTTTACTGCCTTTAAACCAATTGTTGCAAACCACCAGCGTTCAATCTATTATCATAAGTGGGATTTTCACAGACCACTTACCATCTTGGTCACCCATCTCTGGATCCTCTCAATCACTTCTTCATTCCCAAGAAACCCAAATGATAGACCTTTGCCTAGTAATCTAGAAGTAGGTGCATCAAAGTCTTGAAAATAAGATTGTTAAACTTCCTAATCTCTCTTTGTTAGTGTGCTCTTCAATAACCAAGTAATCATATGAGCTACCTTATCACTTCTGTGTATGCCCTCTGAACTTCAACCCCTCTATCCACCAACACCTCCAAATCACTAGCTTCATGAATTTAGTGGAGTACAATTCCATCAATGTGGTGCATAGCTTGTAATCTTCTCATCCCAAAATGCAAAACTTTACATGTTTCACATTAAACTTATTATCTTTTGCCTATATGTCAGCCTATTTAAATTATCCTGCAAACTGGCCTACATTACCTTGATTAACTATTATACCATCTAATTATGCATATCATCAGCAAACACCTGAATATTTCCTTCAAATCATTATTCTATTTAGGCACAACTTAAACAGTGGTCCAAATACAGAACCTTGCAGCATACTGATTGTGATCTGATTTCTCCTGGATTCTGTTCCTTCATATAGTATTCTTTTATATGTCCATCAACCTTATCACTCTACCTCTATATGCATATCACCATATCAATCCCCCATTTGTTCCAAGTTGGTATAAGAGTTTAATGAGGCATCTGTCAAATGCCTTTGCAAAATTCAGCAATATCACCATGTAATCATTCCTTTATCCAAGTTAGTCTTTATTTTATTATAAAAAAGTGAGTAAATTACTAAATCACAAAATAGCTTTCACAAAGTTATGATGTCCCCATAGAGTATCATAATCTTATTCACCCTCTTTCTGAGTGTTGTCTTTGATCAAACTTTCTACTATGTTTACAATCTGTAAAGCGTCATGAAAAGGAGGATATGATTGAGACATATAAGTTAGTTCGGAGTTGTACCAAGTTAGCATGGAAGAAAGTTTTCATGAAATGGGAGAGGAGGGGTAGAACAAGAGGCCATCTCACAGGAAACTGTATAAAGAGCATATGAGCAGAAGAGTCAGGAGAAGGTTTGTTGCATGGAGAGTGGTTGGTAAGTGGAATGCATTGCCTGAGTGTGTTGCGAATGTACACACATTGAATCGGTTTAAGGAATGGGGGGATGAGCTTTGTGTGCAATAGTGTCCCTCCCACGATGAGTCTCTGACTCCAATGGAGGTCAGATGTTAATAATAATAATAATTTATTTTTGCAGCTCCAGTTTAATGATACTGCTGATTCATCTAAATCATACCTGATTTATCCTCCTAACTTTGGATATAGAGTCTGACGTTGCTTCCTTCAAATATTCCTTAGCCATCTCCCATGTACTACTAACATTCTTCCCAAGTCGATTCTTATGCCATGGGCCTGTTTCAGGCTGCATCCTATGCTTGGCATAATCACTAACCAAGTATAGTCATCCCTCGACTTACGTCCATTCGAAGATACGTCCGTGATCCCATAATGGAATAAATAACATTTTCAACTATACTTTAAAACAAGACGCAAGCGAGCGTAAAGTAAAAAGGTTTTTATTTAGCAACAGCGCATTCAGCAGCAATCTCCCTCGGCAGTCGGCACATAGCTTCAACAGTCCCTTTGTTGATTTTGTGTTTTAAAAAATAGGTTATTTGTGTATTTATCGTTAAATATTTCAAGATATTTTGTGCAACATGTCTCCTACATGCCCAATTAAGAAACCTAGTGAAGAATCACAAAAAAAGAGGCAAGCAATTGATCCTGAAACGAAATTGCAAGTTCAACAATAGTGACGAAGCAACAACAAGGTCCTATCGGTGATTGGAAAAACTACTTCCATCATGCATAGAGGACGTGAACCAAAAGCGCATAACTTTTAGCACTATGACCATAACCGCTAAGGTCCCAACATATCTCTTCAACATGTTGAAGGAGAAAGTAGGACCCGATTACAACTAAGAATTGAATGCTTCTTCTGGTTGGTTCATAGATTCAAGCAGCGTTTTGCACTCCATGATGTGAAAATGTATGGTGAATCTGCAAGTTCCGATGAGAAGGCTGCCAAGGAGTTTGTGGAGAAATTGGATAAAATTATTAAGCAGGAAAATTATTTGCCACAGCAAATATTTAATATGGATGAGACCTCCGTGTTTCGGAAAAAAATGTCCGAGCGGACAATTCATCCACAAAAAGCTAAAATCTATACCTGGTTTCAAAGCTCTTAAAGACCGTATTACAATTCTGTTAGGGGATAACGTGGCTGAATATAAACTGAAGCCATTTGTGATATGGCACAGTGAGAATCCACGAGCTTTCAAAAACAAATGGAAACATACTCTTCCAGTTCATTAGCAGAGATATAAGAAGCCGCACATTACTCAAAAATTGTTTGCAGATGCCTCTTAATTAACTGTAATGCAAGCGATATGGAAGCTATTATGTGAGAGAAAATGTAGAATTTAAAATTTTATTAATTCTAGATAATGCTCCAGGTCATCCGTCTTATATCAGTGATCTTCACCAAGTTCAAGGTTATGTTTCTCCCTCCAAACACTACTTCATTGATCCAACCGATGGATCAAGGAGTTCTTGTAGTGTTTTAAGGCTTATCATCTATGGAGAACTTTTTCACATGCCATTTCTGCTACTGAAGGAAATGACCAGATTTTCATGCAATTCTGGAAAGCATTCGATATTTATCATGCTATTAAAAATATTGCTGTGGCTTGAGACAAAGTGACCTCTCAATGTATGAGTGGCATATGAAAAAAGACATTAAAATGGTTTGTGCATGATTTTGGAAGTTTTGAAAAAAATGAAGACCTTTATAAATTGAGTGAAGAAATAGTGGGTATAACAAACAACCCAAATCTCAAAGTGAATGATGACTACATAGTTCAACTCATAGAAAGTGCTCCTGAAGAGTTGACCAACGAAGAATTGGTCGAACTGGAAGAACAACGTGTTGCAGAAGAGTAAGAATGAGAAAAGGAAGAGGTAGTTAAACAATTTACAGTGAAGGGTCTTGCAGAAGTGTTCTCTGCAGTAAGCTATGTTCTCAAAATGGTTGAAGACATGGACCCCAATGTTGAACGCTACTTATTAGTAGAAAGGAAAGTACACGATGTGTTTGCTTGCTATAAACAAATTTATGATGAAAAGAAGAAGAGGAATAAGCAAAGCACACTGGACACTTTCATCAAAAAAAAAAAAACAAAGGTTAAACCAGAAGAGCCGTAGCCTGGTCCTTCCAATAGGGAGGTAATGAAGATATGATTGTGGAGGAAGATTTGGGTGATTATTCTCCTGTTTCATAGTGGCAGTAATGCACAGTACAGTTTTATAATACAATTTAAAAATTAAAATGACAGTATTTATTAATGTTAAGTCCCCAACCCCTATAACTCTGTTGCTTTAATGTATTGACTTACGTCCTGCTGGATGGAATGGAATCCCGCCGTAAGTCGAGGGACGACTGTATTTATATATATATATATATATATATTTTCTGCTAAGAAGATTATATATATATATATAATCTTCTTAGCAGAAAATTCCATGTTTGGCAACATCCAAGGCTGACCACTCTTTCCAACTGGAGGCAATGTGGCTACCTTGGTTATGGACAGACAGATTTTCTAATTCTATGATGACAAGATAGCACTCTTAAATCCCCTGGCCCTCTCCATCACATGCTGCTTCAAGTAATTATCTCTTAATAGGTTAATAAATTCTATATCCTTCCTTCCATGTGATCTTTCTTTACTCCAATCCATGTCCCCATAGTTGAATTCCCCAATAATAATTACTAAATCTGCACTCATTATACTAATTTGCTGATGCAAGTTTCCTTTATCTTCCCCTTTCATCCATCTCCTGGTCTACAGCAGCAGCAACAGCAGCAACCTGTATATTTCAGTTCATACTGGTTCTGCCTATCAATGATTCCCAATATTCCCAATGATTTCTCTCTTACTCTATTTTATTGGTTACAATTCATCTGCTATCATCAGCACTGTCTGATCCACCCATCCTATTCTCTGTCCTCAATGAAAATATTATAATCCTCACATTCTATCCTTATAACATCATCTGCTATCAGCCAAGTCTCACTAAAATCTATAACTTTTGAGGAGGTTGCACCAAGCAATGCTATTAACTCCTCTTATTCCAGTTAGTATACATTAATTATACTATTTCCTTAGATCCTCAACCACCTTTACAACTTGCACTGACTACCCTACTCAATTTTGTCACTTGAATAACTAGATTCTACATTTTTGGCCATTTTCACACTCGCCCTCACTTCATGGCTGCCTACATACTCACCTTCACACACCCCACCCTGCCCCCAATAGCTCTAGTTTTCCTCACTTTGCACTCTACAATCTCAGTAAACAATGGTTTCTCAAGACACCTGCAAACCCATTTAGGAGTAATCCATCAGCATTATGTAAGTCCTTCCATCAGTCACGTTCAGTCCACAGGTCTACAAACCACACACCATTCCTTCCTATAGATTGATTCATTCTATACATGCAATTATTGCCCTCCTCAACTCATATATATCATAGCATGGCAGCAGTTTTCCCATCTTTATTCTTTCACTTTTTTTATTTTTTAATTCTTCTTATAACTATTTCATATCTTCTCTCATACAATATTTTTCATGTTTTGAGTCATTAGTACCTGCCAAAACAACATGAATTTTTTCACCTTACCTCTTTTTGCATCCACAGCTTTACTAATATTAATTTTCATACTTGAGATGGTAGGTATCATAAAAGCAACATATAGTATAGGTATACTTCAGCTTGGTGATTTTTGAGGGATGGCGTACATTTAAGAGAATATTTGGTACTTTATATTTCCTTTCAGCTTTTTTAAATCTAGAGGGGTCACTGTTGTTTATTTTGTGTATGTGAAGTACTGATACTAAGGTAGAAGCGATGTAGAAGTCATATTTACCTATATGAGTTGCCAAAAGGTGTACCATCTTATTATTAAATTATTCTGAATTTAGAGAAAGATGTTGGAAGTGTCTGGCTCCCACTGACGAGACCTCAATAAAGGTCGAAATCGGTCCGGATAGTGGCCCTTCCCTTAATGCATAGCATTATATATGTCTGCAAGGAGATGTACTTTGCATTATGAAAGATACTGAGACAAGGAGTAATGAGAGCTTGGTCCACCTTTACCACGAGTTGCCTCAGTCCTGAAGATACTTCAGGCACAAACTTTGTTTGCTTACACTTGGATAAAGGATTAAACTAAATTTATTATAAATTTTTTTCTTGGACTGCCTTAGCATTTGGAGAACCAAAGTTTAGAAGTAGGTGGAACTAAAGTCTTTAATTTTAGTAAGAATTATTTTAGGATTTCATTGGAGAAAATTTTGAGTGACAGTACAAGCAATGCCAACCAACTGGATTTTGGGAAAGTAACTGGACCATGAAAAAGAAAAGAAGAAATTCTGGAGCCATTCTACTCAGCACCACTGTAGTGTCAATCATTTGACACTGCAGTGGACAGATGCTTGGTACATCTGAGGGAATTCAGGATCTAATTTACAAAGACGAGAGAAGACATGTACAGTACTTGCAAGGAGACTTGGGTAAGAAAGGGTTCAAGAGAGTGTGGTTAGAACTATCTGGTGCTCCATGGGTAAGGGGCAAGTATGCTTTACTTTTCTAAGTAGATAGCATTTCTGTTTTCTCCAATCAAGGCATCTGGGTTTGAATCCCATTGTGACATGGATTCAAATGTGTGTGAATCTCTTTAGGCAGTAGATGATGTTCACCAGCCAGTATGAGATCACCACCACCACCATGCTTACTGATGGCTAGAACTGATTTCAAAGAGACCTTATTTGATCTCTTAGTCCATAGTGGGATAAAGGTTGAATAATTCAGAAAAAACTGAAAGCAAATACTTTAACATCTCTTCTAGAAAACTTTGGTCATGAAAGTGTAAAAGGAAAGCCATATAAAACAGAGATGTAAAGTCAACAAGATGCCCTCGCTTTATGCAGTTGGACAGAAGAAAATCAAACTAAAAAAAAAATTGGATTGATCAGAGTGATTATCAAAAGTTACTATGACAGAGATATTAAGTGAATAATAGAAAGGATTTCAACAAAAGATTATATAGGGTTTGTTTTTGATTGACATTCTCAAGCAAAGGATACTGGATTGTGAAAATATGCAAATAACCTTGTTGAGGAAGGAATCACAGATTATATTTCTGCAACATGCACATGCAACTATTAATGTCTATGTTAAACATGTGGGCATTCACATTGGGTTTGTGCTGATTTAAGAATAGGAGTTGGGTCAGGCAAGCAGCAGTGAACATTTTTATATTTGCATTTAGACCACAAGTTGATGAACTTGATGTGGAATATTTATCATTATTGTTTTTATTTTTTATGGATTTTTTTTGATTTCTGCTATTTTTATTATTATTTTTTTACATCAGAGGTTTCAATTTACATTGTAACTATTTTTGATTTACGTTGTTTTTCATAAATCACAAATAGTAAAGTGTTGGAGGAAAGGAGAGACGTTAGAAATTAAGGACATGCCATGTGAGGTGACAAAATCACAGACATTGTCCATACAGAGACATTCAGTTTGTTGTAAATAATGTAGTGTTCACCTTACATCACTATGACACAATACTATACTTGGACCCTCTACAATATTGCAGAATAAGGGGCAGTAGGTTTATGCACTAGCTGAGTGGAAGTCTCTTAATGTATTAATATCAGGACTGGTCCTGTGTAATATCTAGCAATCACCCTGCAAACACTTTCAATTCTGTAACCTCAAAGAGAGAGAATATGAGAGAAATCTTCACAGTACATTTACTATACAATAAAGGGTATCACTTGTACTGCATATGAGAAGGAAGGGAGGGAGTAAGCTGAAACATCACATCTTCTGTTTTATAAAAATGCAAATATACGTTATTAGTCACTTCAGTCCTCTAATAAGCAAGTAATTAGTGTTACAATGAGTGATGAAGGTCATCTGCTACATGGAGTAACATAATATCAACCAACACTTAAGTCTTGGGATATGCAAAATGTCATATCAATAAAAGATGAAAATAGAAACATCATGAATGAGATTAAATTTAAAAGGAATATTTTGGACCACTTCCTGAAAAGTTTTTGCTTCAGAAGTATGGCAGTTAAAAAATATTGGACGCTTTCTAGACAAAGCATAAAATGTAGGAGTGAAATGAACTGCCTTGCCCTTTTTAAATATTTTTTTAACTCACTTAAGAAATATTCAAAAAACTGTGTGGAGCACTTTTATTGTTGTTGTTTTTGTTGTATGCCACAACATCGATGATATAATATAGGATAGGAAAAATAAACAAGCTAGATATCTGATATCATTATTCACCTCAAGAGTTAATGCTTCCAGTTTCTTTGATGTTTCTTCATACTTATCAGAATGCAAAGGATCAGAATAATGAACTACAGTTCTGAATAACAGTGTTTTAGAACTGAAAAATAACAATACATTATATTAATGAAGAAATAAAACTTGCACTAACCTATTACTTATAAATGGTGATGAAAATTGTTTATAGTATAAATATTAAATTATAACTAAAAATATAATTTTTATAATTAAAATTTCAGGGTAAGTGTTTTTCAGGTATTTAAATAATACAAATGAATAAAACATAAATGTTTTGAATGTTACTGGAGAGGTTATGAGAATAAAACTTTGGCTTGCAATACTAAAGACATGGACCCATTATGCCCATAAGCCTATACAGTCACCATTTATTAGTGCATTGATTAGATTTTTTCACTGGCCTGGCAGTTGTTTCAAACTGTTGTTTCTCATCAGAGACCAGACAGATGTGTACTTTTATGTTTACTTGGTTTGGTATAAAAATAATGACATGCCAAATATCATATTTATATTTACTAGCTTACCAAATTGATGCCTTCTAGGCTCTAAATTTTTTTGTAATACACTTACATGCCCACCAAGAGTTCATTTATGAAGAATATAACTTTCTGACATGGGTACTGTGGTACTGAATAGTGTTTTTGTACTCTTAGGTCTCGGATGAGAAACAACAGTTCGAAACAGCTGTCAGGCCAGTAAAACCTAATTTGAAATTTTGTTTCATTCATTTGGTGTAAAAATAATGATGTATATTAAATATCATCATTTATATTTATTATCTTACTAAAAGAAGCCTTCTAGGTTCTATATTTTTGTAATAAATAAATATCTTCAGGGTGCTTAAGGGTCAAAGCTGTATAAGTGAGAGGAGACCTCCACATAGCCTTTAAAGGAATACGGAGAACCGACCAGGGCTTCTGATCTAATATCCAATTCTCACCTTCTCGTGGGGCACCCTGTGGGATATCTACTTGGATACTGAATGAACGAGGATGGGCTGGCAATTTGTGATTTAGCCGATCAAATTGTATTCTTATTGGTTAAACCAAAATAAAAAATGATGGTACGACATGACAAAATTTCATGCCGGCTGGGGCACCGCCCGGCTAAACAAGGCCCCCGTTGTTATCACCAAGGAACCAGGGCGAACAGCGAAAAGTCAGCTACTGGAACGAAAACAAACCCCAATTCAACATCACCAGAGTTAAAGATCGGTACTATCAACATAAGAAGCCTGAAAGTCGATCTGGTACTTATCTAATTTCTAAGCTAGCTGAGAAATTAGATAAGTACCAGATCGACATAATAGGGGTGACTGAAACAAAAAAGACAAAAACTGGTGAGATATTTCTGAGCAATAAATACAAAATGTTATATTCAGGCAATGACAATCAAGGAAAAGAAGGAGTAACCATAGTATTCAACACAAAATACGAGGCTAATCTTCTTGAATGGCAGTCAGTCTCAAGTAGAGTAATGTGGGCAAATATGAGAATGAGGAACTGGACAATGAGACTTATTTGTGCCTATGGTCCCACAGAAGGTTCTACTAAGGTAGAAGTGGAGGAATTTTTTGAGGCTCTAGAAAAAGCAACTGACACAATGAAAAAGGAAAAGTTGGTCCTTGTTGGGGGATCTAAATAGCAGAGTAGGAAATGATTGTGAGACATACAAAAATATTTTGGGAAAATTTGGAGAAAAGAGCAAAGCTAATAATAATGGCAAATACCTGTTGGATATCTGCTCAAGACATGGACTGGTTATTACTAACACCATGTTCCAACATAAAAATGTGCACAAATTCACATGGAGAGAAGAGGCAAGGAATAAGAAAAGTCTCATTGACTATGTTATTGTTGATAGTGATGTTTTCTCTGTGGTGCAGGACACCAGAGTGTACAGAGGATTTGAAATTGGAAGTGGTCACTATTTAGTCTTGAGCAAGATAAAATTGAATTTCATATTGAAAAGAATAGCATGTAAGAACGTCTTAAAGAGAATAAAAGATGAGCAGCTCTCAGATGTGAACTGTAGACTAAAATACAGAAAGATTATTGAAAAGAAAATGAAAGAGTTTGAGAACAGGAATCAAACCTTGGAGATTCAGTGGCAAACTCTGAAGAAAACATTGATTGATTCTGCCAGAGAGGCATGTGGTGAGGTTGTGTGCAAGGATAAAAAAATCAGAACTCCCTGGTGGACACAGGAAGTTAAAGAGGCAGTGAAGGAAAAGAATAAAGCATATCAAAAGTTCCTGGCAAATAAGTCAGCTTTTACTTTTACAGAATACAGAGACAAATGTAAGAAAGCTAAACACTGTGTAAAACTAGCTAAACAGAAGTCATGGGAGGACTTTGGCAAGAATATAGAAAATAAATATCAAGAAGGTGGCAAAATATTCTGGAGGTTGTTAAAAAATCTTAAGAATGGAGGAAAGAGTGCTGTAAAAGGAGTTAGAGATGATAAAGGTGAGATGAAAACAGGAGAAAAAGATATCCTTGAAGTATGGAGTAATTACTTTGAAAAACTGCTAAATGAAACAAGCAGTGATGACAGCACAGTGGTAAAAAACACTGACCAGGCATGCAGTCAGGAATACATATCAATATCTAAAGTAGAAAAAGCCATCAAAGGCTTGAAATGTGGTGTAAATGCAGCAGCAATAGATGCTATTCAACCAGAAATGCTGAAGTATGGTGGTATAAAATTCTTACAGTGGCTGCACTGCATAGCTCAGAATGCCTGGACAGAGGGACGAATTCCCGATGATTGGAGTAGAGCTCTAATAGTACCCTTATATAAAAAGGGAAATAAAACTGAATGTGAGAATTACAGAGGTATTTCCCCTACTGAGTGTTCCTGGCAAGATCTATGCAAAGTATACATGAGAAACGGTTGAGAAGAATTGTGGAAGAAAAGCTTGGTGAAGAACAAGATGGATTCAGGCCAAATAGAGGCTGTCAGGATCAGATCTTCGCTTTACAACAAATAGTCGAGAAATCATGGGAATATAACAAAGATCTGTATTTAAGATTTGTCGATTTGGAAAAGGCATATGACAAGGTGCCAAGAGAGAAGCTATTCAATACGCTGTAGTTATATGGTGTCAATGGGGCATTATATCAAGCAATACCTAGTCTTTATTTGAGTTGTAAGTCAGCAGTTAGAATTGAAGGAAGTACAGGAAGGTGGTTTAATGTTAAATCTAGTGTGAGAAAAGGATGTACATTATCCCCTCTGTTATTCATTATCTATATGGATCACATTATGAAGGAAAGTGGTATTAAACATGGTATCAAAATTGGAGATGTTAATGTCAGCTCTTTGCTTTATGCGGATGATGTTATGCTTCTAAATGTAGAAGGTATTTTACCTTGGGTAGAATAAATGTTAAAAATACCAAGCAATTTTAAACCTGGTTTTACTCCATTTCCCAAGTAAGCAAACAGACAAATAAGTCAAGTTTGCGCCTGCAAGTGATGCAAGTCTAGCTGATCCTACAGGTAGTGCAAGACCAAGGCAACTCGTGGTAAAGGTGGCATAAGCTCTGATCACTAATCTTAATATTTACCCTTAATGCCATAACTCATCTCCAAGAAGGAGATGCATGATGTTTTGTATTAAAGGCAATGGGCCTCTACCCAGACCGGTTTCGACCTTTATTGAGGTCTCGTCAGTGGGAGCTAGGCTAGAAATACCAAGATTTAGTAATACAGAGCTTATAAGTATTTTACCAGAACCTTCTCGACCTAGCTGCTCCACCTTTGCAACAAGTTGCCCTGGTGTTGTACCACCTTAACCCAGTCCTGAAGATACTTTCAGGCGCAAACTTTGTTTGCTCACACTTGGATAAAGGATTAAACTAAATTTATTATACTCTAACCAAGTGAAAAATAAACTTTCAACATCTTTCTCTAAATCCAGAGTAAATTATTAAAAAAGGGTGGCACACCAATTGGCAATTCCTATAGGTAGAGATGACCTGCTAATGCTTCTGCCTGATATCTCCACTTGGGCCTGGCTCCCACTGAAGAGACCTCAATAAAGATCGAAACTAGTCTGGATAGTGGCCCTTCCCTTATTGCATAACATTAGACATAGCCGCAAGGAGATGTGTTTTGCATTATAGGAGATACTGAGATAGGTGTGTTGGTAGCTTGCTCCACCTTTGCAACGAGTTGCCCTGGTGTTGTACCACCTTAACCCAGTCCTGAAGATACTTTCAGGTGCAAACTTTGTTTGCTCACACTTGGATAAAGGATTAAACTAAATTTATTATACTCTAACCAAGTGAAAAATAAACTTTAATGAATAAATTCATATGGAATAAGAAAGAAATTAGTCGGACACTAAATTAGCTGTATACAAGACAGTGTTCAAACCAGTTTTAACTTATGGATCTGAGAGCTGGGTCAGAAGTAAAACACTTGACCAAAGACTAGAGACCGCAGATATATGAGAGTCCTGAGAAAGATTAGAGACGTGAACAGATGGCATCAATGGCAATATCATATTAAAAACGAGGATATTAGGAAAGAACTTGACATTGTCAGCATCCAGGAATGCGTTAGCAGAGCTAATCTCAGGTGGTATGGTCACTTGAACAGAATGGGCGAGGAAAGATTAGCAAAACAAGTGTTCTCTGCCAGGTTGGCAGCAAAACGACTCAGAGGAAGACCAAGATATAGGTGGAATGATATGATACAATGTGCCTTAGATGATAGAAATATAAGATCTGATGTTGGATTTTTGACAAGTAACAGACTAATTTGGAGGAAAATTGTAGATAGGAAGTTAGTAATGATGTAATTTTTTTCATGTAGTACTATGATATCCTGTACACCCCCTTGAGGGTACATGGCAGGAATTTGATAATGATGATGATAAATATCTTCTTCTTCTGCAGCTTGTCCCACTTAAGTGGGTTCACTGTTAGTTAATGATGAGTCTCCTCCACATCCTCCTGTCTTGGACTGTCACCACATCCAAGTTCTTCATGCTCATTTTGTATCCTTTTTGTATTAAATCAATATAAATATTTATTTATATATATCTTTCTTTTTAACAAAAATCACACACACACACACACACACACAGGCATACAAAACATTAGCTTCCAGAACACTGTCATATAGCAAATTACTGCCCCCATCTTTTTTCCTCCTCTCCCCTGTAGATGCATGTAATGGTTTAATAGCATTTTTAATCGGTCAGATGTGTTAATGATGAAGTGAAGCATTTATTATTATTATTATTACCCTAAGATCGCATGGTATCAAAGAACTCATTTAGGAGGATCCTTTGTCATACACGTAACTCATCATGACCATGCCTTAAACATATTCAAATTCTCTGCAGACACCACATTCTTAGGCAAGGCATTCCAATCATTCACAACGCTGCATGCAAAAAACCTGCTTCTCACTCCCTTGTTCACACCCCTCCTTATACAGCTTCCAGGGATGACCTCTTGTTCTCCCCTGATCTCACACCACTTTATGAAAAACCTCTTCAACATTGATCCTATAACAACTGCTTACTAACTTGTATGTCTCTATCATATCACCTTTCTTCTTCTCTTCCACTAGACTCTGCAAATTGCATCATCTCAACCTTTCTTATATTCAACATGCCAGAGATCAGAAACTATTTTAATCAATCATCTCTGAACCTTCTCCTACATCTCTTCATTCTTTCAAAAACTAGTTGCCCAAATATGTGCACAGTAGCCTATGCAGCCTAATCAGAACCTTATACAATGGAACCAGAATTTCCTTACTTCTACAGGTCGGTGTCCTCTGCATCATTTCCAGAATTTGTTATGTTGTCCTCACAATTTTGGCAATGTCCGCTAAATTTTAGATCCTTATCCACCATCACCTCAAGATCTCTTATTTCCTTCACCTCCAACAATAATTCCCCACCAAGCATAAATTCTACATCCCATCTTCGTTTCCCAAATTTTAAAACCTTACATTTTGCAACACTGAACTTGTATCACCACTCCGGTGCCCATTCACTCAGTCTATTCAGGTGTTCTTGTACGGCCAGAACATCTGCGCTACTCCTCATAGTTCATCCCAACTTTGCATCATCTGTAAACAACTGAATATTCTCATCCAAATCTTCTGTAATATCATTAACATACAGGTTAAACAGCAATGGCCCTAAACAAATTCCTGAGGCACACCACTAGTGACTTACCTGTTCTGGGATATTGCTCCCACATACACAACTTGCTATCTGTCAGATAGCCAAGCTCCAATCCAACCCCATCCACTCTAGTTTCACTATCAACTCACTGAAACATGATGCTTTAGCAAATCCATGCTGTCCATTCAAGATACCGTTATTGTCAACCCAATTCCGAATCCTGGTTCTTGCTACCCTCTCCAACACTTTAACCACAACAACTGACACACAGATAGGCCTATAATTTGATGCTTGAGTTCTATCATCCCTCCCCCTTATGAAGTGTCACAATCTTGCCTTCCTTCCACTCCTTTTGAACTTGACCCAGTGCAAGACTCATAATAAACAAATATGTCAAGGCAGATGCCTACTCCCTGGCACATCCCTTCAAAATATGTGGTAATATAATATCAAGTCCCACAGCCTTATTAACATGAAGTTTGCTCAATTCCCTATATACCTCTTGCTCACTTACAGTCAGTCTCTTCTCCTCATCATCAACTGCTCTTCAACTCTCCATTAAGGACCTTTATTGACTGCTAATTAAATATCACAACTATATCCTATGTAGCGGTTGTTCTTATACCATTTTCTCCAATCAATGTCATAATTCAATATTCATTTTGAACGAACATTTCAGTAACGAACATTCCACCGAATGTTCGTTACTTGTATTCCATTCCTATAACTGTTTGTAACACTGAAGATGTACTATTAGTTTTAGTATGAAATATCTGTACCTTATTAATTAAAAGTTATTACTGTGGTCTTACATGTTCCTTTAATAATTATACTATGCTCTAAAATAAGAATCATCATCCTTCATGGGGAAGAATTTACTAAACAAACAAGAAAACTAGGAAAACAATCTGTTTTACAAGGTAAACTTCGAGCACTGATTGCCTTCCTCAAAAATGGTTGTGACACGAAAGTTATTCCTACATTTGCTAGGTTTAAAGAAACAATTCGGTCTCCTGAAGCCCACTCTATTTACATTCATGCAAGTTTCTCCTTAATTCGTAACCAACTTCGTACTGTCAAAAAAGAATTAGCTTCTAATATTAAGTCTATTTCGGATCTCGAAGAAGAAATTTCAACTGTTCTTAATGATGAATTGCTAGATATTGTTCTTCGTTTATCAAAACAATCTTTAACCCGTTCTTACGAAAGAAATTTTCACAGACTTATGCAAAAATATAATTCTTTATATCACAAGCAAAAGAAAAACTTAACCTCTGACATCACTTCTACTAATAAATGGATTATTAACATTTCCGATCGCCCTTTATCCGATGCTGAAAACAGTGCTATAGCAAAAGGCCTTGATTTTGCAGTTATTCCTATAAGCATTCCGTATCTTGATTTTTTACATAATACAGAACGCAATCTGTCAGGACTTTCTAGCGACGATGCTAATAAACTTCATTTTGAAGTTGCGACTTCGTTATTTTAAAGCAAATTACCTCCATCAATTATCAAATGCTGAAATCAAAGGGCTAACTTCTTTAAGAAGAGATAATAACATATCTATTTCTAAGGCCGATAAAGGAAAAGCTATTGTAATCACGAATAAGATTGACTATGAGACAAAAGTATCCAGTCTTTTAGAAGACACCTCTACCTACAAAGAGATCACACATAATCCTACAAATTCACAAATTAAATAATAATATCTCATCAAATAAATTACTTGATGAGATTATCGATTGGGATCCATATTACATGGATAAAATACACACCTACTTGGAAGAACTCCCCGTCTATATGGTCTCCCAAAAATCCATAAAGAAGGATATCCAATACAACCTATCGTGAATTGCATTGATTCTCCTACATATCGAATTGCAAAAGTCTTGTCACATTCTTTAAGTGCTCTCCTGGACATTCAAGATCCTACATAAAAAATTCAAAAGAATTCCTTGAAAAAATCAAGGATATAAAAATCAAAGAGCCTGAGTTGCTAGTCAGTTTCGACATTGTGTCTCTGTTTACCAATATTCCATTAACTGACACAGTCAAATTATTATATGAAGATTACCCTCCAGATATCGCAAAGATTTTCGAATTTGTTATTCATTCAGGTTATTTTAGTTGGAAAAACAAGTTGAAGGTACTGCCATGGGTAGCCCTCTCTCTCCACCTTTGGCTAACTATTTTTTGAAACAATTCGAAGACACTATGTTTTCATCCATTCATCCTCAACCGTCTCTTTGGTATTGTTATGTCGATGATGTTTTTGCCATTTGGTCACATACTGAAGATGAACTTTCCACCTTTCTACAAGAGAAAAATAGCCTTCACTCTCGTATCCAATTCACCATGGAAAAAGAAAATTCTGGTACTTTACCATTTTTGGACATCCTCCTTACTCGAACTTCTTCTGGTACCTTATCTACAAGCATCTTTCGAAAGCCCAGATTTAGTGGCAGATACATTCATAAAAAGTCTGCTCACCACACATCTCAAAAATTTGGCATTCTTAAATCTCTAATTAATAGAGCACATAAAGTTTGCTCTTCTCCAGAAATCTTACAACAAGAACTTTCAATCATTAAAAAGTTAATGGAATTGAATAATTACCACCCTAATCAAATCCAACAGATAATTGAATCTTATGTTCCAATACCTAAGGTTTCTTCAACAGTCTACAGAGTTCCAATCTCCTACATTCCAGGAATCTCAGAACCTATAGGTAGAATATTAAAAAAGTACCAATCGATTCCCACGTATATTCCTATCAACAAAATTTCTTCCTTATTTCCTTCTACAAAAGATAAATTGTCATCTCTATCTTTGACTGGTGTTTACCAAATACCATGTGAATGCGAAGTTTCTTATTTTGGACAAACTGGCCGTTCTGTGGAAAAAAGCATTAAGGAACATCAATATTATATTGAATACAACAAACCTCAGAAGTCTGGTCTAGCAAAACACAGTATTAACACTACCCATAACATCCAGTGGGATAAAGCCATTCTCCTCCATAAATGCAGGTTCAAATTTGAATGCTTTTTAAAGAAAGTTGTGAAGCTATTTTATACTGACCGAATTTAAATCGAAATGATTGTCTCTCTCTCTCTCTCTCAAAGATCTGGGAGACTTGTGTTTTATGTAATCATTAAAAAAAAAAACAATTATCTTAAAGATTAATTAATTATTATTTTCCATCATTCCACCACCCTAATCAAATCCAACAGATAATTGAATCTTATGTTCCAATACCTAAGGTTTCTTCAACAGTCTACAGAGTTCCAATCTCCTACATTCCAGGAATCTCAGAACCTATAGGTAGAATATTAAAAAAGTACCAATCGATTCCCACGTATATTCCTATCAACAAAATTTCTTCCTTATTTCCTTCTACAAAAGATAAATTGTCATCTCTATCTTTGACTGGTGTTTACCAAATACCATGTGAATGCGAAGTTTCTTATTTTGGACAAACTGGCCGTTCTGTGGAAAAAAGCATTAAGGAACATCAATATTATATTGAATACAACAAACCTCATAAGTCTGGTCTAGCAAAACACAGTATTAACACTACCCATAACATCCAGTGGGATAAAGCCATTCTCCTCCATAAATGCAGGTTCAAATTTGAATGCTTTTTAAAGAAAGTTGTGAAGCTATTTTATACTGACCGAATTTAAATCGAAATGATTGTCTCTCTCTCTCTCTCAAAGATCTGGGAGACTTGTGTTTTATGTAATCATTAAAAAAAAAAACAATTATCTTAAAGATTAATTAATTATTATTTTCCATCATTTCCTAGCTCGCGACAACTATGTATTTTAATAGGTGATCCACCGAATGTTCGTTACTTGTATTCCATTCCTATAACTGTTTGTAACACTGAAGATGTACTATTAGTATGAAATATCTGTACCTTATTAATTAAAAGTTATTACTTTGATCTTACGTGTTCCTTTAATAATTATACTATGCCACAGGTACCTCTAAAAATAAATTCCAAATATATCCTTTCCTCACACCTGGCAACCACCCACTCACAATCTTGCTCACTCACCTCTGGATCCTCTCCCACTTCCTCATCCCCCCAAGAAACCCAGGTGACCAGACCTGAGCACAGTAATCCAGATATGGTCATATTAAGGCTTTATAAAGAGGAATAATAACTCCCTTGAGAAAGTCAGCAAGTTCGAGTACCTGGGATCCATTATTAATGTGAAGAATTGCTGTTCAGAAGAAGATTAGGAATGGCTAAAACAACAGTCAGAGACTTGTCTAAAATCTGGAAGGATGGATCTATTTCCATGGGAACAAAGTTGAGGATTTTGGATGCAGTTGTTTTTCCAACAGTGACTTATGGATGTGAGACCTGCAACCTAAAGAAGTCAGATGAGAAAAGGATAGATGCTTTTGAGATGCGGTGTTACTGAAGGCTGTTGATGATATCATATACTGAAAGGCATACAAATGAATGGGTGTTAGAAATGATCAGCAGAACTTTAAGGCACCTTAAGGATACTGACAGAAGAAAGTTAAAATATTTTGGACACACTGAAAGGATGGAAGGAGGACTTTTCAGAACAGTAATAGAAGATAAAATTCCTGGAAAAAAAGGAAGGGTAGATCATCAATGAGATGGGCGGCGCTTCTCATATGAGAGGCGGCACTTTCTGCATGCCTAGCGGCGGGAAATACCTAAATACGCCACTGGATGGACGGATGGGGTGTGTGCGTGTGCGTGTGTGTGTGGAGTGACTGATCTTCAGAGAGCTGAAGCCACCAGGACTACATGGCGAGGCTTGGTGTGTGGCACATCACTGAGCATTGGAGTGACCATACGGCATCTGTGGATGCCCAATGAGCATATGGATATGGATAGTGTCTTCTTCAATAACCAAGTAACCCTGTGAGTACCCTGGCTACTTTAGCAATGTACCTCTAAACTTAAACTTCTATCTAATACTACCACTCCCAAATCTCTGGCTTCATCAATTTCCTGGAGTACAATTCCCTCAATGTTGAACACAGTTGCAATCTTTGTATCTCAAAATGCATAACTTGACACTTTTCCACATTAAATTGACATCCATTATATATTGTCCACACTGTCAGTGTATTCAAATCATCCTGCAAGCTCTCTACATCACCTTGATTAACTATAATCCTAGCCAACTTTGAATCATCAGCAAACAACTGAATTTTTCCCTTCAATTTATTTCCTATATCATTTATGTACAAATTAAACAACAGTGGTCTAAGCACAGAGCCCTGCAGCACACCATTACTTGTCTGCCTTCTTCTGGATTCTACAAATTAAAGATACCAAAAAATTACATACTTGGTTTAATCCTTTATCCAAATGTAAGCAAACAAGTTTATGCCTGAACTATTTTCAGGTCTGAGGCAATTTGAATAAAGAAGCTAAGACCTCACATCACTTGCCTTCTTTCTCTCCCATAGTACTAAATGGACCATTGGGTCACTCATGGCTGGTAGGTGATATTCTTTGTTAGCCTCTTCCAATCATCTCAGTCTCTTGTTCTTGATGTCAGTTGAGAAAGGAAGGAATTTGTCCATTTTTTGATGTTATCAGTCCATTTTAATCAAGGTCGGCCCTAATTCCTTGATCCTGAAACAATTCCCTACAGTGCTTGCTTTGGAATGCCATTATCCCTCTCCAGATGTCCGAACCATTTCATCTGTCTTCTTCCAATGACTGTCAGAATATTTTCCCTTTTTCTCCCATCTATTGAATCAATCAGTTTTCGGACATTTTCATTGGTTTTGTGAGCGGTATAGGGAATTCTCAACAGTCTTCTGTAAGTTTTCATTTCAAAAGTAGAGGAGTTGCCTCTCATCTTCCCTCAATAAAGTCCAGGCCTCATAACCATACAAGAGGATAGACTTCACCAAGGTGTCAATTAGTCTTAGTCTGGATGTGATTGCTATTCTGTTATCTCCCCACAATGGTTTTAACTTCTGTAGGGCCACAGTTGCCTCAGCAATTCAGTATTTAATGTCAATTTTTGAGTGGCAATCTTGACTCAACGTACTTCCTAGATAAGTAAACTTGTTTACATTCTCAATTTGTTTATTGTCAATTTGTATCTTTAAGAGTTCAATGTCTGATTTTGAGGTTATCGTTGCTTTTGTTTTTTGTAGATTTATGTATAATCCATATTTTTTTAATGTTCCGAAAACACGGCTGGTTATCTCTTGTAATTCTTTTTAACTTTCTGCCAGAAGATCGATATCGTCTGCAAAACATAAATTATTTATTCTTAGTGTGCCAACTACTATTCCAGTGTCATATTCATGAAGAGCTTCATCTATGACATATTTCGAAAACAATTAAAAAGCAGAGGGGACAAGGTGCATCCCTGTCTAACCCCCTGTTCTGCCCGGAACGGTTCACTGCTGTAATTTTTAATTTCAATTCTCATATCAGATGGGAGAATAAAGAGATTTAATAATCCTAATGATTTTGTTGTCAATACCATAATGTTCTAAAATTTTCCATAATGCCTCGAGCCATATTGAGTCAAAAGCTTTTTGAAGGTCTAAAAAGTTGTGACAAATTATTTTGTTATATTCTATGTATTTTTAAGTTTTAAATATACATAAAAATATAACGGAAAAACTCACGTAGAAAAATTATTTAATGGTATAATTTTCGCCCGTGTGTCACAGGCATCTTCAGTACAATTAGGCACAAAAATTAAACATTAACTGACAATTCCAAAAAGCGCCACCTAAGTAGCTGGTGTAAGATAACTAAAAAGGTCAATAACTTTCCTAAAAAAAAAAAAAAAAAAAAAAAAAAAAAAAAAAAAAAAATTAATACAATAAAAAGTTAGGAAAGATTAGCTGATTTGTAAAGTACTATCTCCCATAAAGGGGACAGACGTAAGCCGTCGGATCTGTTTAAGTTAGGAGAATGAAGTAGAGTTTCACATGCTTCTTTATAAAGGCGTTCCATGAGAAACTGACTTTTGTGAAGAACTCTTGTCTTTTTCCAATGAACTCTGTGTCTAGTGAAGATGGCATGTTCTGCAAGTCCAGACTTTTCAGGTTTAAAGTATTCAATATAAGATTGGTGTTCTTCTAGCCGAATGGAGGCAGATCTTCCCGTTTGTCCGAAATAACATAATCCACAAGAGCACGGAATCTGGTAGACACCTGGATGATTAAGATGTGGAAGCTTGTCCTTTGGAGAAGCGAGAAAGGTGGAGATTTTTCTAAAAGGTCGAAAGGCAACAAAAATATTCAGTGGTTTTAAAATTTTTGCTATACGTTCACTGATGCCTTGTATATAAGGGATGGTAATGCGCGTTATTTCCTCTGTGTTTGAAGAGGGAGACATATTAAATCTACTCAAAGTTCTTTTAATGAAGCAATTCTTATAGCCATTAGATAGAAAGGAAGAAGTTATATATCGTATTTCTTTGTATTTTTCACCTAGCATGTGTATTGTAAAAATATGGTCGATTGTACTTCTGGAAACCTGCTTGTTCATCTGATAGCCTGCTTTCTATTTTCTTTTCGATTCTTGATAATAATATTTTTAAAAGGATTTTGCTTGGATGACTAATAAGGCTTATTGTTCTATAGTTGCTACATTTATTGCTGTTTCCCTTTTTAGGAATAGATACAAGGACAGAAGTTGACCAATCAGAAGGCCAAGTCTCTGTGTTACATACGTCCTGGAATAAATTTAGCAAGATGTCTATGATGATACCTCCTTCGAGTATCAGTTCCATTGTATACCATCAATTCCTAGTGATTTTCCAATTTTTGAGGAGCTAACTGCTGCAATGACTTCTTCTTCTTTTAATATTGGGTAATCTCCTTCCTCCAAACCTCCTAGCAAAATTCCGTCCGAAATATCGTCAGTCAGTTGAGGGTCCTTTTGAAAAAGTTTGGTTGCGTAATATTTCCATCTATCAACTATTTTCTGGTTATCCATGATAGGAGTTCCATATTCATCTTCTATGCTCAAATTAATTGCAGTAAAAGGTTTGGTTAACTTATTGATTATTTGAAAATCACTTTTAGGATTATTTTTTATTTAAGTCCTTTTCTATATTTTTGCATTCATCTAGTATCCATAAGTTTCTAGCATATTTGCTTTTTTTTAATAATCTTAGTAATACTTTTATACTGTTCTCTATTATCTCCGCTATTAATATGAGATTTCATATGTCTTCTTTCGTCGCATAGGTCCAAAATATTTTTGGTTATCCATGGTTTATTGACTTTCCTTTTGTATCCCTGAATTTCTTTAGCTGTCTCAGTTATCTTTTGTGAAAAGTATTTGGTTTTAGATTCGATATTATTATAGTTTTTGAAGCTTGTGTCAAAAATTTGTTTTAATTTGTATTTATATGGTGTATTTATTTGGGGATCTTTTAATTTTTCTATATTATATTTTTACAAGTTGATTTTGTAGGTAATATTTCCCTCATTTTCATATTCACAGTTGTGATGACCATATTGTGGTCGCTGCCAATGTCGGCTGCAGGAAATGATCTGGTTCTTGTGAGGTTGATGGAGTTTTTAAATTTTTTGCTTACAAGGATAAAGTCGATTTGATTGTGTGCTTTACCATCAGGGGAAGTCCATGTCCATCTTCTGGAAGGTTTATGGGGAACTAGAGTATTAGTAATGGCGGGTTCATTTTGTGAGGCAAAATTGATCAATTCAAAACCTCTTTCATTTTTCTTCGCATAGCCATACGGTCCGACAAATGGGAGAAAATCCTTACCGATGTCTGTTCCAATTTTGGCATTCCAATTGCCCTGAACAATCAAAAGGTCTTTTCTATTCGCTCTGGTGATTGTTGCATTAAGATGACCATAAAACTCCTCTACTTCGGAGTCCTCCTGGTCGGTGGTTGGGGTATAGACCTGTATGATGATGATATTGAGTGGTTTTCCTTTTAGGCAGACTAGAGCAATTCTGCTATTGATAGGATTGAATTCCATGACATAATTTCATGATGATTTGTGTATCAAAAACCCGACACCTTCTTTTCTGCTGCAGTCACATCCAGAGTAAAGAAAGAAATGTCCTTCATCTGTTGTTAGCTCTCCTGTTTTGGGCCATTGAATTTCATAAAGTCCCATAACAATCCATTCGTATCTTTTTAGTTCGTGCTGTAGCAATTTGAGTTGATCTGATTGCAGTAGAGTCCTAATATTCCGAGTTCCAGTCATTAAATGGTTGCAGAGTCTTAATCTGGATCCAGTTTTTTCATTATTTTTGTCACTGATAGTGGTGGTGGTAGCACAAGTCGCTAACTTCTCATTGCCACCCCTGGAGCTGTTACCAAATGGCAATGTGGACAGTTGAACCGGGCAACAACCAAGCCGGCATGGTGTGTTGTGTTAAATCCTTCACCATGAATGTTTTAAGTCCTATGCCATGAATCACTTGCCTTAGTATTGTTTTGGCCTGAATAAGCATTAAAAAAGGTTTATATTAAAATATTCAGGTCACAACATTAATTCTACTCAGGCAGAGAACATGGAACGTTTGCAATAGAAAAAATAAATTGTTTGTGAACACAAGTCAAGATAAAGTTTAAGGAATTGTAAAAAATTGTATAAAGTGTTTAAATATAATCTGTATTAAGTGTGGGCCTGATAATAGAAATCCATGTAAGCTGGCAAAAAAAAATCCGTTTGGAAAACCAGCCTCTTGCACTGAAATAGTAAAGCCTGTGAGTCAGGGCTCAAAGGTCACTTTTACTGTCCCGCATTATGAAAGTATTGATAAGGGAAACCTAAGCGTCTTCCAGGAATAGAAGGCAGACACACGTGCGAAAAATTAATAGAGGGAGCTAATGAGATTGACGTGGACACACGTGACCGAGTTAGCGCGTGTCGCAAATATCGAGATTTAACGAGAGGAGAAAATGAAACAAAAAGGCCTTGCATGAAGATTCGAGATCTTTTTTTTCCTGGATTCCTGATCTCTCGGAGTGGTCCTGCTCGCCGTAGGAGGGAAGTCCCTGGCCAGTTGCGGAAGGCACTTAGTTCGTCCGTCGTAGCATTCATATTGGGCCAAGCTATGTCCGTGTTCTAGGATAGCTGTGATGTTGTCGTACGACGGAGGGACTAAATTGAGCCGTCCATTCAAGGCGACGTTACTGTGCCACCTCCCATATATTTCCCTCGGAGATTCTACTCGCACAGATCTACGGAAGATATCCTCCAAAGTGATTACATTTGAAGGCCTTGATGATTAGACAAAGGGGGGAACAAGTTTTAAGAGTTCAAGGACAGAAATGGTAATGTAGATTTTTGAAACACTAATTCCGGTTGTAAGAAGAGAGTGAATTTCCCGTGTGAACGTTTAAATTGGACTGTACTTAAAGAACTGTAAGAGTAGCCTACAACTAGATACGCGTCCAAGACAGTTTAAGAATTGTTTGCCCAAGAGGCCGAATAGATACAAGATCATGTTAAACTAAAAGTGTAATTGTGCTGATGTGTTCACTGATAGCCACATGTATCCGAATGGCTTAATGATAATCTATGAATTGTATTTTATGATTGTATTTAAGGTTATTAAGATTTAGTATGTGTGATAAATACAAGTTAATTAGCGCTTTTGATCTGAGTTGAGTGCAACCATATTATCCTGTTTTGAAATGTATTATAGTGTATCACCTTAAAGCTAATTAAATTGTTTCATTCATGTACTTGCCTGATCTGCCTATATTATATGAATTCAAAACTACCGCTCATAAAAATAACAACGAACCAAGCAGGATAAACCCATGAATACTAATGCAATAAGTAAGCTGCGACTGTAAGAAAGAAAAAGACAAGCGAGGGGGAGATAAATTTATGCTTGATCAAATAATCATTAACTCTCTAAAGGAGTCACCCTGAACAAGAATCCTTTCTACCTAGGTATTAGCTGGCACAGCATAAATATAAATGTGTTAATACTTATATGGTGAACTTCTTCAGATTGTTTGTTTAGGACATAGAGAGGCCAATAGGACTGCAAAGCACTGAAGGAGAGAATATTTGATTGTAGAGTTTAAATTATAAGGGATAAATGTGTATAAGTAAGGTACAGTGTTAGACAAGTTTTGAATTTAAGAAAGATAGGATGTTGGATTAGTTAAGAAAGGGTAGATAAAGGGTAAATAACTAATTAAGTAAAGAAAAAGCAAACAAGATAAGAAAAAAGTCTCAACATAAATGGTGTAGCTGGTAGGATAAAAGAAAGATATAAAACAATAGAAGTTAATCTAAACGATTAGGGTACAAACGTATTATAACAGATAAGTAGAGAGATAAATATTATAAGAAACGTCGCAACAGTATCCCATAATGCAAAGCACATATCCTTATGGATATAATGCTATGCATTAAGGGAAGGGTTACTACCCAGACCAGTTTTGACCTTCATTGATGTCTCTTCAGTGGGAGCCAGACCCAGGTGTAATACCAAGGTTGAAGTAATGCAGAAGTCATATTTTCCCATACGAGGTGCCAAAAGGTGTCACATCTTATTATTAAATTACTCTGGATTAGAGAAAGTTTTTCCACTTGGTTATACTACGAATTAAAGATACCAAGAAATTATATACTTGTTTTAATCCTTTATCCAAGTGTAAGCAAACAAGTTTATGCCTGAACTATTTTCAGGACTGAGGCAATTTGTATAAAGAAGCTAACACTTGCCTTAGTATCCCATAATGGTATCTTTAATTTGTAGTATAACCAAGTTATACTACAAAATTGAAAAACTTCCAATAAAATTGTTCTGATTTTGTTCCTCCACATACTACTTTTTGATATCTGTCCATGTCTCTTGGTATCTGTTCAAGTCACCTTTTTCTCTACATCACCAGTTTTATATCCATCCCCATTTCTTGCAGTTTGCATAACAATGTGATATTCTGTCAAATGCTTTTGAAAAATCCAGCAGAATCATTGTATAGTCATTCCATTTATACAACTCAGCTCATCCTATTATAAAAAGTTAATAAATTACTAAGGCATGACATACCTTTCACAAAGTCATGCCCCCCCATCCATAGAGTATCATATTCTTATTCACTCATTCCCAAATTCTCTTTTTCACCAACTTTTCCAGTACTTTTATCACTATTCCTGAAATACTAATTGGTCTATAATTTGCTACCATATACTTAAATTGACATTAATGGAAAGGAATTATTTTGCCCTCTTTCCAATCTCTTGGGACTTTACCAGTGCTGAAACTTAAATTAACAGCCTAGTCAAAGGCATCACTAGTTCCCCTCCACATTCTCTTAAAAGGCAAGTTGATATCCAATCCAATCCCACAGCTGTATTTGCATTCAGATTCTGCAATAGCCTAAGTGGCTCTAATTCATCAATTTCTATTTTCACTTCAGTTCCTGTCACCTCTACCGTGATAATATCTTCCCTTGGATGATATACATGTGCAAAATGGTCACTCAGTAGGTCAAAAATTTCATCTATCTACCACCTGCACTCATTAAAGTAATCCATCCATAGTCGTTCTTCCTTCTGCTTGCCACAAAACAAAAAAAAAACTCTTTGGGATTTCCTTTTGCTTCTTTAGCTAATTTCTTCTCATAATCTCATTTTGTCTTGCTTATCATGCTGGTCACCTTTCTTGCCTGATCCTTGTATTGTTAATGACTTTTTTGGTCATCTTTCTCCTTATATAATCTCCACAACATGTTCTTTATTTTCATCTCATGCTTAATGATAATACTCATCTATCTAACTCCTATCCGATTTACTCTCCTGACCTTGGGTACACAGTGTGATATTGCTTCTTACGGATATCCCTTGACTATCCCCAACACACTGTCAACATCCTTTCCTTGTATATCTTTATGCCATAGTAAGCCTTAACAACTTACTGAAGTTCTAAGGACACTTTAAACAGAGAGAGAGATCTTGCTTAGAGAATTGCATATGGTTGTCTTCCAGTAAATGTCATCAAATGGAGGTATTTTCACATTGGAGGTCCAATCTGTTATATAGACCATGCATTCTATAGCTGCCCTCTTCCCTGCATATTTGGAGCAGATTGCATTATGTGTTGGCATTCTATTACTTACAACATAAGGTCTTTTTTTTCTTTTTTTTTTTGCAATACCTCCATCTGTCAGAAATGAGAAGAGAATTTTAATTTTCCTAATTAATGAGTTAAAATATCATAGAAAATTAGGACAAAACATGGATTTGAAAACCAGCAATATGACATACAAATGCTTTTCAATATTATATTGTGGAAATTTTATTTTTCAGTCAAGCGAATTTTGTATTTAGAAAAAAAGCATTCTAGAATATACTAAAATTTTTACCAGATGGTGAAGACTGCCCACATTATGCAATAATCACCAGGGGGAGGTAAAATTCTGTCTATTTTTGCTATCAGAGTTCACTGTGGCCTTATGTTCAACTGTAGGAATGACTGGAGAGCAATCACAGGCAGAGGAGAGCAATCACAGGCAGAGGACAACTCAAGACAATTTACTTGATTAAGGCTAAACACCTGGTTACCAGTCATCTCTTGATTTTGGTTTCAATTGATCTTTTGTTTGTTCAGCTGCATGAGACTGATCAAAAATGAAAATGGATAGCCTTTGGCTACATTATAATATAAAGGACTGAGGCCTTTTTTGCTATCTGCATGTTTTTTTTTCTTTCTCTTAATACTTTCAAGCTCTCATGCACCCTCTTTTTCACCTTAATAAAGGTTGAATTCAGTCTGGGTAGTGACCCTTCCCATAACGCAGAGCAAATGCACATCCAAAATGAAGTGATAAGCTTTTCATTATGGGATACCATGGCAACTGATGTGAAGTCAACAGCTTCTATATACATGTGCAAACAGATCAGTTTTGCAAATACTTAATGTGTACGCTTTGGTTGCTTATTATTACGGACAACTCCAAGGAGTCCTTAGACTCATCGAGGGAGGCCCTAAACATCATGTCAAGAACAACTATTCAACATCCACACAGTATCAAATCATACTTTGCCTTGAACTCATTCACAGTCATGGCACCCACAACAGACTCTGGCAGCTTATTCCACTCATTCACCACTCTCCAAGTAAAAAACCTAGTTCTAACACCCTTGCTAACCACACTCTTGCCTAGTTTCCATGGATGGCCCCTAGTCCGCCCACCACCAGTCCTGTTCTGAAAAATATCCTCTGAATTAATCTTATAGAAACCCTTCAGTAATTTGAATGTCTCAATCACCCCTTTTCTCCTATCAACCAATTTCTACAACCCACAAATCTTCAACCTGTTCTCATAAGGTTCATTCCATAGACCTGCTATCATCTTGGTCACTCGTCTCTGGATCCTCTCCACCTCCTCCCCATCAAGAAGAAACCCTGGTGCCCAGATCTGGGCACAGTAGTCGAGATGGGGTCTTATCAAGGCTCGATACAGAGGAACAATAACTTGATTGTCTCTGCTCATCAAAGTATTCTTCAGTAACCAAGTGATTTGATGAGCTGATTTAGCCACTTTTGCAATGTGCCCCCTAAACTTCAACTCCTTATCCACTAACACTCCCAAACTGTGAATTTTACTTGCTTAATTCTTGCCAAATATAATATACTTTTATAATCAAATGAAAAAATTCTTATAATTTCTTCCTTCCACTTTATATCATCATATTTAATTGGTAACTTCAAAGCCCCAACCAAATTTCAAGTAATCATTACCTACTGTTGTGTCCTGAATAGTCAGAAATTGAAAATTAAAATTTAATTTATTCAGGAACAACTACCTTTAATTGTAGGCAGAAAAATGTTGTGTTTTGGCATAGAAATTGAAATGTACAGTATAATTTAAAGCAAAACCGAAGAAGTGTTTAGTTTAAGAAATGTGAGACTTAGCCAGTTTGGTACAGAGTCAAATAAAGGAATTTATTTAAGGTTATTATTTGATTAGAGTATCCCATTCTATGTTTTGTGTGAAAGCAAGTTGAGTGTAAGCTGTAGGCCAAAGGTCACACTTTAGCCTACAGCTATAGTATGGCCTAAGGGAAGGAGAATTTATTAGGAAAGCAAAGCTAGAACGCTTTCTCGGAAGAATGCCACGCGCAAGTGAATGAATGCCGCGTGGTAAACAACGTAGCTAAGTGCGAAAATCTTCGAGAAAGAGAGGGAAAATATAAGGGTCAAGCTCCCCCCACACAAGGCTTTTTTTTTTGGTTCCTGGTTCCTGCGCTCTTTGACGTTGGCTCTCCGTCTCCGGCAATGGGATGATTCCGGGTTGGCCGTAGAAGTCATGAAAGGCTTATCGAGGTTCATGAGGCAAGGCTAGCTATCTCTTCATAACAGATTAGCTAAGCTGTATTGTGTGACCGATGATACAGATGTGTTCATGCGGTTCCAGAGAGAGAGACCAGAGCGGCACACCGCCTTATCGTTGCGGAGAACCTGATTGTGCTGCTATCGTATGTGACCCGAAGAACAGTAACCCACAACGGTGCCTTGATATCCAGACAAGGCTGAAGACAGAACAGAAAGCCATTCCATGAAATGGTAACATAGAACTTTAGTGATTATCCCATTTGGCAGTAACTGGTCTCTGTTTGAAGAAGGCCTCCCTAGAAGGGATCTGTATGTGAAATAACTTAGATGTGTTGTGAGATATGATTAGTGACCCTAGAGTGATTAATGTATTATAGTGTTAGTATTGATATCAGAAATTGCTAGGAAGGTGATTAAGTTAATCATGTACCTTATATTCTTCATGTATATCTCTTAAGCTTTAATAAATATGTTTTATATCATTTGCCTGAATCCAGCCGATTTTATGAATTCAAATAGCCGCTCATAAAATTACTAACGAACCTAGCAGGAGGGACATATGAATATAGTTTGATCTTTCAAGCCACGACTCTAAGAGAAGTGAGAATAGTTAGATTAGTGTTTGAAATTTTATTACTGTATTGGCTGGCGCAGCAAAAAATAAATTCGTCAATATTTAACAGGCGGACTGTCTCAGAGGACAAAACTTTAGGGCCTTGTCCCATACATAGACAAAGCCCTAATGAATGAAAGGATTACACGTGACAAAATTTGGGAATGGCCTGAATCACAGTTTGTTTAAGAAAAGGCTAGTGATAGCTGATTTATTTAACATATTGGAAAACTATTATAGAAGCCAGAAAGGAAATAACTGTATGGGAGAGTGTAGTGAATAGTGGTTAAAGCAATAATAATGATAGAAATATATAAAGAAGGAGATCGAACGATAACAATTGGCACAAATGACAGGACTTGATTGAGTAAGGTTTTAGGTAAGAAGGATAGATTAAGTAAACAACTATATTAAATCTTATAGAATCATCGAGATAACCATAGAAAATGATACAACACTACCTTACCCTCACTGAATTAATCTATACAATTGATAAATTAAACACTCAGGATTATTAAACAAAAGAGATCATATATCTTAAATATATATACACCTACCTTTTTGCTTCAACCAAAAATGAATCCCGGATTTTTGTTGATGCTATACAAAAAACTATTTCATTAGAAGAATCTGCAGTTTTAACTTTCCCGAGGTATGTTTCGTACTGTGAATCATCACCATCTTGAACACTGAATAATAATAAGAAACAAAGAATATTTACAGTAATTGTTATTTCATTTATATGAAGCAATTTCAAATTCTATCGCAATCAATTATTTTTTACAATAAGTTGTTTTTTATTTCTCGATGTCTATATCTTGAGTACTGGCCTGATTGGTCAAGTGGTTAGTATATCCACTCGCCAACTGCGAGTTCAAATCCTGCCATAGGAATGGATGTTTGTGATTGTCTTTAGGTGAGAGATGAATTTCATCACCTGATGTGAGACCACTGTACTGCTTATTGGAGGCCTGAAGTGGCTTGGAAAAGTTTGATGTTTTGTCTCTAGAGAAGGGTTTCCAGACTGTGTAAAAAATAAATTAAAAATACAAAAGCTCATTCATGGCACAAAATGTACTATAGGTTTTCAAATGATCTATCATGAGTGGGAGCAACATAAAAAAAAGTAGTTTCTTTTTTAAATGTATGCTTCTTTTCTTTATGACCTTCACCCCCTCCTGATTTTATGATTGGCAAAAATTCTATTGTGACTGTATGAAATGTCAGGCCACAGAAGAGAGGCAATCACAAAAAAAAAAATAAAATAAAATAAATAAATAAAATAAATAAAAAAAATCAGGATGAATATCCTGCTTACCTTGAAAGGCTGCAAAATGACTGAGGCTACAGTGTACAAGTGAGAATAAAACTTAACTAGTATGAACAATTCCTAATAACTGAATCAACATGCTTTTTTTAAAAGCAGTAAATATTGCATACATATCTGCATTAAAAATATTGCTATGAGTCATGCACACATTTACTTCAAAGGCCTGCAGCTGTAGCAAACTGTTGAAATTTGAATAATCACTAGTCATTTGCCATCAGTTAACTGAAAATAACTTATAGTGCAGTGCATATTTATGCTCTTGTAAACATCCAGAGAGAGGGAAAAGTGAATTTGAGAGTACAAAATATAGTATGAAGATCCTATCGATAAGAGGAACTGATCCTACCCAAAGACTTACAAGTTTTTGAAAAAACTGACTGCAGTCAAATACATTTAGTTAGGGAGCAAAGACACTATCCACTCAGCCAACAATGCTCACAAAATTATTTGTGATTAACTGTGATGAGATATCAGACAGTTTTCAAATGCAAGAACTGGTTTAAAAATATGTGGATATGATAATGCTGCTCTTGTTTCTCTGCTATTTGGCAGAGGAGCAGAGGCAGAAGAGCACAAGAAAAGTTACTGCTTATGTAGACAAAATCACTATACTGTGCTTCCACCATTTGTGGGTGATGTTCAGAGTTAGTGTGCGGTATATAGTGAGTTTTGTATTAATTTACAACACCTCTAATTATAAGAAAGATACTTAATTTATCAGCTGTTAAAAATACCATGTTTTGACATATACATCTATATCTATACATATATATATATATATATATGAAGGGGGGGGGATATTGGTTCGAGAATAAATTGTGGTTGGTCTGTGAATTTAATGCTCGTGTAAAATTGGTGAATTCTGTCTGTTTTGTTGTGCTTTTTCCCTTAGAAAATTAGTGTTTTATAGTATATTAGTGTAGATGTTAGAGTTTTTAGTGTTTTATTATTATGTGACACCTCCAGGGAGTCCAAAGACTCATCGAGGGAGAGTGTGGCAAAAGCATCGAACAATTGATCTCCTTTAAACTACTAACCATGCTTAAACTTATTTAACTTTTTGCATGAGCCATTAGTAGCAGAGGCTCTACCAATCTTTGCTGGCATTTTACAACATATTTTTATTAAGATATTTCAATAATAAGTATAAATTTAAAATGATGCCAAAACCCACAAGAAACGTAATGCTAAAAAGAGCAGTGCAGTTGAGAAGGAGGAGGCAAGCCCCACTAACAAAGTTATAGGAGATAAGGAGAGTGTGGCAACAGCATCGGACAATTATTGAAAGTGAATTTACCTCCAAAATAGGAAAATTAAAGCAGATCATCAGATAAATGATGCAGGAATTACAAAAAGTCGAGAGGCATTTAAAGAACATAGGGAGGCAAAGAAAATTAAGAAGCAAAATAAGAAACAACAAAGCAGGAAACAGGTAAGTCAGGAAGTAATGGAAATCAGATAAGTGATGTTGCTTGTAAAAAGAAGGATGTTATTTGGTATGATGACTCACTCTGTAATAAAACATGCTACTGATGAGCGAGTTAGAACTTGAGTTTCTCTAAGCAAAAAATAAGAATATAAAGGAAGCAATTCAAAAACAGAAAAGAAAAGTAAACATAGTGCAGATGTTAGTGTTTTATAACATATTTTTATTAAGATATTTTAATCATAAGTATAAATTTAAAATGATGCCAAAAATGCACAAGAAACATAATGCTAAAAAGAGGAGTGCAGTTGAGAAGAGGAAGGCAAGCCCAGCCAACAAAGTTACAGGAGATATGAAGGAAGTTATTGGAAGTGGATTAACCTCCAAAACAGGAAAATTAAAGCAGATCATCAGAGAGATAACACAGGAATTACAAAAAGTCGAGAGGCATTTAAAGAACATAGGTAGGAAAAGAAAATTAAGCAGCAAAATAAGAAACAACAAAGCATGGAAACAGGTAAGTCAGGAAGTAATGGAAATCAGATAAGTGATGTTGCTTGTAAAAAGAAGGACGTTATTTGGTATGGTGACATGAAAGGGTTATTAAAAGAGGCAAGAGTGAAGCGTGAGAAAATGAAAATCCTTGATATGATAATGAATTAATAAGGGCTATGATAGCAAATGATTCGATGCATAGGCTGTGTAGAAAGAATGGATGTGAGTTTTTGGATGTGTGACGTAAGTTTGAGGAAAGACTGGATTTGTATAAGAGGGAGGGCCCATACCTGAATGAATTTGGTATCAGGAGTCTTGAACAACTAATAACTGGTATGAGACTTAACACAAAGAGTCAGGGAAACTAATTTATAAAGGGAGGAACGGTGAGCATGCGAGTGTAAGAGCGACAGGTGATATATAACTGTGTTAATGAGGGAAATAGGCTTTATCATGGAAATGCTGATGAGGAGAGAACGATTTCGACTTAGTGTTCGTCCTGTTCAGACCTATCAAACACAAGATGTTTACACATATAAGCCACTAGAGAAGAATAGAGACCTGCAAGTTGTCCAACTATGTCACGCAGACTGCAGACAGGAGTATACAAAACAACATGCAGGTAGATTATTATGTCTGTACATGAATACCAGGAATATCAGAAACATACAGGAAGAGTTTGTTGCCTTGGTCAATACATTGGTACCTCAGATTGCAGGCATTAGTAAGACTAGGCTATCAGCATCAGACATACTAACTGGTATCAAGAGTAAAGAGTACAGTATTTTTAGGAAGGATAGAGAGGGCAGGAGAGGTGTGTGTGTGTGGGGGGGGGACATGCTTCTAATGATATTGAATGACTTCAATCAAGTTAGAGTTCAGACCTATGATTGTAGTACTACTACTAGCAGTATTTCATGTGTCAGTGAGTTTGAACCCATCTGGTGTGAGTTGGAATCTAACAAGATCAATTACATAGTTGGGTGTCGTTACAGACCTGGAGGATTGGATGTTAGTGATGAATAAATGCATCACCAAATAGAAAAGATGAGCACGAAAAGAGTAATCATAATGGGAGACTTTAATCATCCCAATATTGAGTAGGCAGCAGCAGCAGCAGCAGAATCTCACGAGAAGAATAAGAATGAATTTATTGAGCTGTTGCGGGACAACTTCCTCAAGCAGCATGTGACAGAAGGAACTCAAGGTCAAAGAGTGTTAGATTTGATTATTGTTTCAGTTAAACATGCAACTATTCTGCCTCCGGTTGGTGACAGTGATCTTGGGAAGTAACTAAGGTTATTCAGAATAGGTTACATGCTGAACTACAAAGCAAGAAATTATAAACAACTGAGAAGTATACAGAGTTCAGTGGAATGGGATCAGTTGCTGGACAGGAATAATATCGGCAGTGCATGGGAAGCATTTAAACAATACTTAAATGATGCGATATCAGAATGTGTCCTGAAAGTTCGAACAATAGATAGGGTAGGGGTAAAATGGACGTGTAATCTCATTAAGAAAGAGATTCGTAAAAGGATGATGTGGAAGGAATACCGTGTGCATAAGGACGATGTCCGTTATGAAAATTATAAGCAGCAGGCTAGAATAGTCACAACTGCTGTATGGAGAGCAAAGTCTTAGTATGAAAAGAAACTGGCTCAGCATGCTAAAGACAACCCACAAGAATTCTATTGATATGCTGCAAGTAAAAGAAAGAATGAATATGAAAGAATAACTCTTCTAAATGCAGATGGCATGAGGGTAACAGATGCAGAAGTTGTTCAACTAATGAGTGCTCATTTTGTTAAAAGCTATCAACCTAGTGCATGCAACATTGAGCTCACTGCTATCTCTTCACTGGATGAAGAAACTCGGGTATATGAGGATGAGGTATTAGAACTGTTGCACAAACCGAATTAAAATTCAGCCATATGGACTCATGGGATGTAATCATGTGTGCTAAAAGAGTGTTCGGCAGAACTCGATATTCATTTGACCAGGCTGTTTAACATGATTCTCAGAACAGGGAAGATTCTGCAGGAATGGAAAGAATGTATGGTAACTGCTTTGCACAAAGGTGGTGCAAAGAGCAATGTATTCAACTATCACCCAATTAGTATCTCAGAAGTGGTAGTTAAGATGTTGGAAAAATTGGTTAGGGCTCGCATTCAGAAATGGGTTGACAGTGAATTTCTACTTTGCAATGAGCAACATGGGTTTACTAAAGGAAGGTCATGTTTTAGCAACTTGCTCACATTTTATAACAATGTTACCATTGAACTAGACAAGGGCAACGGGTACACTATGGAACTTTTGGATTTTGCTAAGGCTTTTGACAGAATGCAGCATGGTAGACTGTTGCATAAACTGGAGAATATGGGTTTGGATTATATAATATTAAGGTGGATAAGAGGATGGTTGACTGACAAATATCAAAAAGTGGTATACGGAGGATGTGAGTCTGCAGGATTTAAGGTAACCAGTGGTGTACCACAAGGATCAGTGCTTGGTTCACTGTAATTCAATCTGTACATTAATGATATTCAGAAGGATTTAACAAAAGACATACAGCTATTTGCTGATGATGCAAAGATACGTAGGGTAATGTAATGTATCCATTCCCCTGAACAAGGGGAATGGATACACTACACTACCAGAAAGGCTGCTGATATTCAGTCCTCGCAGAATGATTTGAATAGGTTGGAATTGTTTATATGGGAAAATGGATGTCAGTAAATGTAAAGTCATTCACTTTGGCGTAATTAGATATCCAATTTCGTATTATATTGGTATGATTATTATTATTATGATTCAGGCCTCCATGGAGTCAAAAGGCTCATTGTGGGAGTTCCTTCCTAGAAAACACAAAGTCTATCATGCCACTCCTTGACCTCATTCACTGTTCGTGCTCTCACCACTCTATCAGGCAAAGCATTCCACAGTTCATCCACCCTCCATTGAAAGAAACTACTCCTCACCCTCTTGCTTAGAGCTATCTTTTGTAACTTACAGGGATAGCCTCTTGTCCCCGTTTCTTCCCCGTGTTCCTCCAAGCAAAAGAACTCCAAAGTGTCAAACCTGTAACTACTTCTCAACAGGTTAAAAGTCTCAATCATATCACCTCTCCTTCTTCTATCTACCAAACTCTACAGTCCACATTCTCTCAGTCAATCCTCATAACTGACATTGTACAGTCCTGAAACCATCTTTGTTATCTGCCTCTGTATCCTTTCCAGTTAATTTATCCCCTTCAAATCCTGGGGGACCAAATTTGACAACAATAGTACAAGTGTGGTGTGATCAGGGCTTTATACAATGGTATGACAACTCTTTTATCTCTGCAGGTCAGCGTCCTTCTCAGTATTGCAGCAATCCTCTGTGTTACCTTCACCACCTTTGCAATATGTCCCCTGAATTTCAGGTTTCTATCAATCGTCACCCCCCCCCCACATCTCTTGTCTCCCCTACTTCCTCAGTACAGCTCCTCCAATAGAGTATGCTGCCTCCTATCAATGTATCCCAACTTCAAGACTTTATTTACATTTTGCTGCATTAAACTGAAACCTCCATTCATTTGCCCATCTGTCCAGTTTATTGAAATCCTCTTGCAGGACTGCCACATCTGCAATATTACTAATAACCCTTCCTAGCTTCACATCATTTGCAAACCACCCATGTGGTTAGCCTATGCTACGCGCTTTGCAACCATATGCCTGGGGAAAGGAGTGTCCTAGGTTTGATTCTCGTCGACGACATGAGGAACTTAAGCATCTTCCTCAGCCAAAGCCAAGTTAGCCGGTCTTGGGCGTGGAAAGCAGGGTATTTCCCCCAGTTTAAATGGGGTTTTTCATCCTGCAAGCAGGCAAACCGGCCCCATGAACACACACGGATACAGTCAGGAATACTTAAGACAATCCCTCCAGCCATAGGATTGTCAGCTCTGAATTGTCAGCTATGACAGTCCAGAGCATGGATAAAAATATGGGGAATTGAGGTGGTGCCATACCTCCCTGTAAAAGGGGTTCACGGCCGTTGAATCACCACATGAAATGAAATCTGTAAACCACTGGTGATGTCACTGATATAAAGGTTAAACAACACAGATCCAGCACTGAGCCCTGTCGCATCCCCACTTGTAATCTTCTGCTTACTTGATGTTGCCCCATCATACACAACCCTTTTATATCTATCAGATAGCCAATCCTGAATCCAGTTGACTAACCTGACTTCTAAACTCATGTGCTGCAACTTAAATATCAGCTAATCCTGTGGCACCCTGTCAAATGCCTTTGCAAAATCCAAAAAAAATAGCAGAATCTGCCTTTCCCTCATCAACCGCTTTTGTCATGTTATTATAGAAGCCAATCATATTACTAAAGGAAGAGCGTCCCTTAACAAATTCATGTTGACTCTCACAGATAACACTAACGTCATCTTCCCAATGCTGTATATGAACCTCACTAATTTCTCCAAGATCTTAACTACTGATGAAACACAAACTAGTCTATAATTTGACACTTCCAGTCTGCTACCATCCTTATGCGATGGTACAATTTTACTTTCTTCCCATTTCTTGGGTACCTTTCTCGTAGTGAGACTTTCATTGAAAGGCCAGGTCAATGGAAGGAACCGTTCAGTTCTTTAGCACATTCTCTCAATACCCATGGCAAAATTCCATTCAGTCCCACAACTTTACTGACATCCAGTCCATGCGGTTAGCCTAGTGGCTGTGCACTTCGCAACCATATGACTGGGGAAGGAGTGTCCCAGGTTCGATTCCCGTCGAAGACGTGAGGAATTTGAGGATTTTCCTCAGCCATATCCAAGTTAGCCAGTCTTGGGCGAGGGCAGTAGGGTTTTTTCTGCCAGTTTATCTGGTGTTTTTCATCCCACAAACAGGCAAACTGGCCCCGTGAACACACATGGATCTACAGCCATAAATACCTAACCCCCCCCCATGAGGGGGCTCAACTCGTCCCAATAATAGCCATTGTTTATGAATGTGACACATTAGTGACACATTCATAAACAATGGCCATAACAAAAATACTGTCAATAAAATACTCTATAAAACCACAACAAAAACGAATCTAGATTACGGTAAAACCATAGCCATCCCATACATTAAAGGGTTATCAGAAAAAATCAACAGAATCCTACAACATTATAACCTCAATGCCACCTTTAAACCACCCACTAAACTCAAAACCATATTCAGCTCCTCTAAGGATCCTCTCCTCCCATTAGCACATCCTGGAGTCTATTGCATCCGCTGCACCTGTAACTTACCGTACATTGGTGAAACAGGACGGACAATCCCTATACGCAAAAAAGAACACATTAGACACATTAAATATAACCATTATGGTGAAGCAGGCCTCTCAGACCATGCACTTAACACCTTACACCAAATCAACTGGAAAAGCACCTGCTCCTTACACCGCACAAAAACATGGTACGAAAGAAAATTTAAAGAATCCTGCGAAATCCTGATAAACCACCCAAATATCAACAATAAAGATGGTATGAAAATTCCAAGGATCTGGATGGCTCACATTCAGCAAACCTAATATGAAAGATTCAGCATAAGTCAGGACTTTAGCCAATCCGCTAGTATTAGAAACCATTCCACTCAAACTGGCTGGAATGATGTTAATATATGTATATAATAGACAACACAAATAATAGGACTCTAGCGTTGATGTATAATTTTTTTTTTTTTTTTTTTTTTTTTTCACCAGAGGTCAGGCCAACAATTGTGGTAGCGATTAGTCAGTGTCTTTAACGAACCAGTATGATTGTAGTATAGCTTGTTTCTTGTGTATATTTGTACGCTCCAGAAGATGACCTTGACATAAAGGTCGAAACGTCGAATTGTAAAATTTTAGTAATAGTAAACTAAAGTTTTTATTCAAACACGGTAGTTGTCTCCATAATTTCCAAAAATGCATTCGGATCACCGTGCAAGCCTAAAAGAAAGGAAATATGAGGCTAATTTTCTTGAACGGCAGGCAGTCTCAAGTAGGGTGATGTGGGCAAATATCAGAATGGGGAACTGGACAATGAGACTTATTTGTGTGTCTATGGTCTTACAGAAGGTTCTCCTAAGGTAGAGTGGAGGAATGGAGGAGAAAAAAAGCAACTGACATAATGAAAAATTGGTACTTGTTGGGGATCTAAATAGCAGAGTGGGAAGTGATTGTCAGACATACAAAAATATTTTGGGAAAATTTGGAGAAAAGAACAAAGCTAATAATAATGGCAAATACTTATTGGATTTCTGCTCAGGACATGGACTGGTTATTACTAACACCATGTTCCAACATAAAAATGTTCACAAATTCACATGGAGAGAAGAGGCAAGGAATAAGAAAAGTCTCGTTGACTATGTTATTGTTGATAGTGATGCTTTCTCTCTGGTGCAGGACACTGTATAGAGGATTTTGAAATTGGAAGTGATCACCATTTAGTCTTAAGCAGGATAAAACTCAATTTCATATTGAAAAGAAGATGTAAGAAAGTTTTAAAACAAATAAAAGTTGAGCAGCTCTCAGATGCAAACTGTAGACTAAAATGTACAAACATTATTCAAGAAAAAATGAAAGAGTTTGAGAACAGGAATCAGACCCCTGGAGATTTAGTGGCAAGTTCTGAAGAAAACATTGACTGATTCTGCAGAGAGGCATGTGGTGAGGTTGTCTGCAAGGACAAAAAAATCAGAACTCCCTGGTGGACACAGAAAGTCAAAGAGGCAGTGAAGGAAAAGAAGAAAGCATAGCAAAAGTTCCTGGCAAATAAGTCAGCTTCTGCTCTTAGAGAATACAGAGATAAATGTAAGAAAGCTAAACACTGTATAAAACCAGCTAAACAAAAGTCATGGGAGGATTTTGATAAGAACATACAAAATAAATATCAAGAAGGTGGCAAGATATTCTGGAGGTTGTTGAAGCTCAGAAATGGAGGAAAGACTACTGTAAAATAAATTAGAGATGATAAAGGTGATAAGAAAAGTAGAGAAAAAGAAATCCTTGAAGTATGAAGTAATTACCTCGAAAAATTGCTAAATGAAACTAGCAGTGATGACAGCACAGTGATAAAGAACATTGACCAGGCATGCAATCAGGAATACATATCCATACTTGAAGTAGAAAAAGCCATCAAAAGGGTAAAATGTGGAAAGGCAGCAGGAGTAGATGATATTCGCCCTGAAATGCTGAAGTATGGTGGTATAAAAGTTTAACAGTTGCTAAACTGCATAGTTCAGAGGGACTGGACAGAAGGATGAATTCCAGATAAATGGAGTAGAACTCTCATAGTAACTATATATAAAAAGGGAAATAAAACTGAATGTGAGAATTACAGAGGTATTTCATTATTGAGTGTTCCTGGTAAGATTTATGTCAGTATACTTGAGAAACTGTTGAGAAGGATTGTGGAAGAGAAGATTGGTGAGGAACAAGCTGGATTCAGGCCAAATAGAGGATGTCAGGATCAGATATTCACTTTACGACAAATAGATGAAAAGTAATCGGAATATAACAAAGATCTCTATTTAAGTTTTGTACATCTGTAAAATGCATATGACAAGTTACCAAGAGAGATGCTATTCAAAACGCTACAGTTCTATGGTCTCAGTGGATCATTATATCAAGCAATACTTAGTCTTTATTTGAGTTGTAAGTCAGCAGTTGAGCAGCTCTCAGATGTGAGCTGTAGACTAAAATACACAAAAATTATTGAAAAAAAAATGAAAGAGTTTGAGAACAGGCACCAAACCTTGCAGATTCAGTGTCAAGCCTTGAAGAAAACCCTGACTAATTCAGCTAGAGAGGCAGGTGGTGAAGTTGTCTGCAAGGATAGACAAAGTAAAACTCCCTGGTGGACACGGGAAGTTAAAGAGGCAGTGAAGGAAAACAAGAAAGCATATCAAAAGTTCCTGGCAAATAAGTCAGTTTGTGCTCTTACAGAATACAGAAACAAATGTAAGAAAGCTAAACACTGTGTAAAACTAGCTAAACAAAAGTCATGGGAGGACTTTGACAAGAATATAGAAAATAAATATCAAGAAGGTGGCAAAATATTCTGGAGGTTGTTGAAGAAGCTTAGGAATGGAGGAAAGAGTGCTGTAAAAGGAGTTAGAGATGATAAAGGTGACATGAAAATGGGAGAAAAAGATATCCTTGAAGTATGGAGTAACTACTTTGAAAAACTGCTAAATGAAACAAGCAGTGATATCACAGTGGTAAAAAACACTCAACAGACATACAGTCAGGAATACATATCCATACTGAAGTAGAAAGGCTATCAAAGGCTTGAAATGTGGAACAGCAGCAGGAGTAGATGATATTCAACCAGAAATGCTGAATTATGGTGGTATAAATGTCTTACAGTGGCTGCACTGCATAGCTCAGAATGGCTGGACAGAGGGACGAATTTCCGATGATTGGAGTAGAGCTCTCATAATACCCATATATAAAAAGGGAAATAAAACTGAAATGTGAGAATTACAGACGTATTTCCGTACTGAGTGTTCCTTGTAAGATATATGCTAGTATACTTGAGAAACAGTTGAGAAGAATTGTGGAAGAAAAGCTTGGTGAAGAAAAAGCTGGATTAGGATTGTCAGAAGCTGTCAGGATCAGATCTTCACTTTACGAAAAATAGTGGAGAAATCATTGGAATATAACAAAGATCTGTATTTAAGTTTTGACGATTTGGAAAAGGCATACGACAAGGTGCCAAGAGAGAAGCTATTCAATATACTGCAGTTATATGGTGTTGATGGGGCATTATATCAAGCAATATACGTAGTCTTTATTTGAGTTGTAAGTCAGCAGTTAGAATTGAAGGAAGTACAGGAAGATGGTTTAATGTTAAATCTGGTGTGAGACAAGGATGTACATTATCCCCTCTTTTATTCATTATCTATATGGATCACATTATGAAGGAAAGTGGTATTAAACCTGATATCAAAATTGGAGGTGTTAATGTCAGCTCTTTGCTTTATGCGGATGATGTTATACTTCTGAATAAATCCGCTACAAGTCTGCAAGATTCTCTGACTAAATTGAATAGCTGTTGTAATAGATATGGTATGAAGGTCAGCACTAAAAAGACAAAGACGATGAAAATAGGCAGAATCATTGAAAATGTCAGCTGTGTTGTGAATGGAGAACCTGTGGAACAAGTAAAACATTTCAGTTACTTAGGCACGATTTTTACTGAAGATGGTAAATTAAATATAGAAATAGACAACAGAATCAGCAAAGCTGGTATGGTTGGAAGTCAATTGAATAAATTCATATGGAATAAGAGAGAAATTAGTCGGAACACTAAATTAGCTGTATACAAGGCAGTTTTCAAACCAGTTTTAACTTATGGATCTGAGAGCTGGGTCAGAAGTAAAACACTTGACCAAAGACTAGAGACCGCAGATATGAGAGTCCTGAGAAAGATTAGAGGCGTGAACAGATGGCATCAATGGCAATATCATATTAAAAATGAGGATATTAGGAAAGAACTTGACATTGTCAGCATCCAGGAATGCGTTAGCAGAGCTAATCTCAGGTGGTATGGTCACTTAAATAGAATGGGAGAGGAAAGATTAGCAAAACAAGTGTTCTCTGCCAGGTTGGTAGGAAAACGACCCAGAGGAAAACCAAGATATAGGTGGATTGATACGGTACAAAGTGCCTTAGACGATAGAAATATAAGATCTGATAATGTTGAAGTCTTGACAAGTAACAGACTGATTTGGAGGAAAATTGTAGATAGGAAGTTAGTAATGATGTAAATTTTTCATGTAGTACTGTCATATCCTGTACACCCCCTTGAGGGTATATGGCAGGAATTTGATGATGATGATGATGGTAAATTAAATATGGAAATAGACAACAGAATCAACAAAACTGGTATGGTAGGAAGTCAACTGAATAAATATATATGGAATAAGAGATAAATTAGTCAAAACACTAAATTAGCTGTATTCAAAGCAATTTTAACTTATGGATCTGAGAGCTGGGTTAGAAGTAAAACACTTGACCAAAGACTAGAAACCGCAGATATAAGAGTCCTGAGAAAGATTAGAGGCATGAACAGATGGCATCAATGGCAATATTATATTAAAAATGAGGATATTAGGAATGAATTTGACATTGTCAGCATCCAAGAATGCATTAGCAGAGCTAATCTCAGGTGGTATGATCACTTAAACAGAATGGGGGAGGAAAGATTAGCAAAACAAATGTTCTCTGCCAGGTTGGCAGGAAAAAGACCCAGAGGAAGACCAAGATGTAGGTGAATTGATATGGTAAAAAGTGTCTTAGAAGATAGAAATATAAGATCTGATAATGCTGTAGCTTTGACAGGTAACAGATTGATTTGGCAGAAAATTGTAGGTAGGAAGTTAGTAATGATGTAAATTTTTCATGTAGTACTATCATATCCTGTACACTCCTTGAGAGTATATGTCATAAATTTGATGATGATGATGGTTTGCGTTTGATGTCAGATTGTATGAGTACAGAATCATTGCCGTTAAGCCTAATTTTACTATTGTGGTAGTGACGTTGTTAAGCCTAATCTTGTTATTGTGATCACATTGTTGTTGTTAAGCTTAATCTTGCCATTCTCAGAGCATGTGTACTGGGTGTTAAATTGAAAACTATTGATTATAAGTGTATAATAATAAGATGATTATTTGAAGCAACATATGTCAATTTTATTAGGTATTTTTATTGTTTAATGTTGTATGTGTAATGATGTGTTTGATGAATCTTTTTGGCAATTCCTGCAGTTTTAAGTAGTTAGGGGCATGGTACTTTAAAGAATCCTATTTTTCTGGTAAAGAATCCCAATATGAGTATTTTGGAAGTTGTAATTAAGTGCTATGATTCTGTGGAAGGCACACAGCAAAGAGCTTCAGGTAATGATCATCAGGAAGTAAGGAAACCGAACATGAATATTCATATTGTGTCTGGCTAAAGAAAACGGCATTCAAAGAAGGAAATACAGATAAATAAGAGTCAACAAGGGGAATCGTGAAAAAGACCTATGATGGACTTAGATCTGAACGTTACATAGAGGCAAATGGCCAAAATGTCTGATATAGGTAATGTAAGGAAATCGTTGTCACAGGTTAAGCATCTTGAAACGCTGGTTTCTATTCTACTTAGTAAAATTAAACTGGGTAAATATTTGACAACTCAAGTGACAGTGTTATAGATGACTTGGTATCATTCAAGGATAAGGAGACAGACTTGCCAAACGAATAGGGTCATCTAAATCAGCTTTCTAATGGCCTTGACCGGGTTGCTGAAGGCCAACTGTCAGGTGAATGTGTACATACAAGTGTATTGTCCCTTGTATGTCCTTTTCAGTTTCTGATTCTTCATTTAATTCTCACCTGCCAATCAAAATCTTGGGTAGTGATGACAACAATCCTTTCATCAATTCAGGTGAATGTGTGCATGCCAGTGTATTGTCCCATTCAGTTTCTGATGCTACAGTTAATTCTTACCTGCCAATCAAAATCTTGGATAGTGATGACATCAATCCTTTATTTTCTAGTTTTGATATGTCATCTGAGTCAACCATTTCTTCTGTAGTTACTAGGAATGTCAATTCAGATTACTTAACATCTTTATCATCATGTGTGTCTATATGGTATCACCTCTTGAAACTGATGAGAAGGTAGAAACAAAAGATTATGTAGTCCATTTCACATCTTCTAATGTATCAACTGTTTAGCCTGTATTAATTGACTCGGATAAACACCGAAGTTTTAGTGTAATATATGATGATGCACCTGGTTTGTCTTATGTCCCAAGTTTAAGTGATCATCGGGACTTCACAGTTAGGTGTCATCCATCTCATAGGAAACATGCCTTTTTTTTTCTTTTCTTTTTATCTCAATGTAACTGATAGAAGCATGTGGAGTGAATTGTGTTGTGCACGTTCTCCTGAGACAAAGGAACTGACATTTTTAAATGACTGTAATATATTTCATAATTTTGATCTGACCAAATTGTACAGTCTATCTTGCAGCATTCCAATATGCTCTAATGTTTTTTATGGAATAGAAAGTATGGGGGGAATTAAGAAAGACAAGGAATGAGAATGACAGATTATTTAGTAATGGATTAAGTGAGTGTGTGCATGGAATAAATAGTGCAAAAATACATACACAGAGATTGCTGAGCGATATACAAAAGAATGTGAGAGAAGACCAGGGACAAAAACAAGCATCAGTGTGGGGCAAAGAATGTCAAATTAAAAAGGAGCAAAAAAGATATTGTGCTGTATGGGGATTCTATAATTAAGGGTGTGAAGTATGGTAGAGTAATTAAAGCGTGTTATTCAGGGGCAAAGATTAAGGATATAACTGAGGCTGTGAAATTGCAAAAAGAGGTAGCGAAAGATTTTCTATGAGACATGATTTGAAGGATTTAATGAAAGCAATGAATGCAAAGAATGAGAGGGGAAAGATCATGAGTGTGCCACCAAGATTTGATAGTGATAAATTAAACAGAAGAGCAATTATAGTAAATGGTGATGTCAAGATTGTGTAAAAGCTTTACAAAGAAATGAAACTGAATATTCATTTTATGAATATCTGGGATGAGTTTGATAAAAGGAAGGAGTATTTTAAGAGAGATGGTTTGCATTTAAATGGAATGGGCGCTTGGCATTTAGAACATTTATTGATAAAGGATAGAGTAAATGGTCAAAAACAGGGAAATGAGATTTGCTAGGGAGGCAGGTGATAGAGTCAGCTGTAAATAATACTAAGGTCATTAATCGCTGTGAATTTGGGATTAATTGTTTGCAGTAAATTAACAGTATACAGAGTGGGCTAACTTACACATAGGAAGATTATGGGAGGAGGTGAATATTGCAGTTTATGTATACTAATGCTTGAAGTATTTGGAATAAGTGCGAAGAATTTTTGTCATTACTTAGTACAACTTGGCCACAAATTATGGGAATTAGTGAGACTTGGTTAACTAAGAATGATATAGTTATAGGGATTGATTGTAAGGGATACAGTATTTTCAGGCAGGACAAAGATGACAAAATGGGGGGAGGGGTTTTACTAATGATGATGAAGCGTTAAAGCCAAAAAAAGGTAGAAGTGCCTCAAGGTGATAGAGATCAACAGGGCGAAATATGAAATTGGTTGTTGTTATAATCCAAGGGGTATAAGGAAGAATGTAGATAGTATGTATTGGCAAATTAGCACGATGGGAGAAAGTCGAGTAATCATTATGGGGGATTTTAACTTTGGGGACATAGATTCGGAGAAGGAATGGTCACAAGGAACAAAAGAAATGGAGTTTACAGTTGTTAAGAGATAACTACCTGAGACAGCATGTAATGAAAGGGACAAGAGATTTGAGAATGTTAGATCTGGTCATAACATCAGAGAACATATCAATAAGTAATTTAGTTAACTATTCCCATTTGGGGAAAGCGATCATGTGGTCTTGACCTGGGAGATCATAGGATGTGCTGAATATTCTGTTAAGAAGGGGTATATGTGGAATTACAAGGCTGGTGATTATGACAAGCTGAGACGTCAGCTTTCAGTAGTACTATGGCATGAGAATTTGAAGGGGAGAGATGTTGATGGTGCATGGGAGATTGTCAAGGAGTATTTAAAGAACGCTGTATCAGACTGTATTCCCAGAGTCAGAAGGAGAAATCAAGTAGGAGTAAGATGGATGAATAATATTATTAAGCAGGAGTTGCAGATAAAGAAAGGTTGTGGAGGAAGTATAAAGAAAAAGAAGATGAGCGTTCCCATGAGCAGTACAAGGTACAGGCAAGGAGAGTAACCTGTATGGTAAGGAAAGCCAAACCTAATTATGAGAGGAAGCTATCTGATTAATCCAAAAGAAACCCTAAGGAGTTCTTTCGCTATGTGGCAAGTAAAAGGAAGAATAATCATGGAAAGATTACTTTAAAAAGTGTTGATGGTAGGGAAATTACAGGAGCAAATCAAATAGTTGAGTTGCTTAGTGATCATTTTGCAAAAGTGTACCATCTTGGTTGTGATATTGCAGTGTCAAATGTGTCACTGACTGATGAGAGTCTAGAGATAGATGAAATAGAGGTGCTTAATATATTATAGAACCTTAATGCTAACACTGCCACTGGGTTAGATGGCAGCATATTGGCCCATGTGTTACGAGATGTGCAAGAGAATTAGCACCTCTAACCAGGCTGTTTAATTTAAGCCTCAGTTCTGGTAATAAGTGCCAACAGAGTGGAAAGAGGTGGAAAATAATTCCACTGCATAAGGGAGACTCCAAGACAGAGGTTGCAAATTATAGACCAATCAATATATCTGGAGTGGTGGTTAAGGTTTTGGAGAAATTGGTAAAAATTAGAATTCAGGACTGGATGGACAGCAATATGATACTTTATAAGGGACAACATGGTTTTGTGAAGGATAGGTCTTGCCTCAGTAACTTGCTTACTTTCTATAATAAAGTAACAGTGGAGTTGGATAAAGGAAATTCATACTTAGTTATACTGCTGGACTTTGTAAAAGGCATTTGACAGGATTCCACATGGAACTCTGTTGCATAAATTAGAACAAATGGGTATGGATCCGAAGCTGGTGATTTGGATTAGAGGGTGGATAGATATCAAAGAGTGGTTTATGGAGGAGCTGAGTCCAGGAGAAGGCAGGTGCCTAGTGATGTACCTCAGGGCTCAGTGCTTGGTTCTCTATTGTTTAATTTGTTTCCTTTCAAAGTATTCCCAATGATATTGGGAATACTTTGAAAGGAAATATCCACTTGTTTGCTGATGATGCAAAATTAGGAAGAGCGACAGTCAATTCATGATCATACTACTTAGATGAGCCCTGACCACATATTTTTGAATGCTAACAATGTGAAGTTCTTTCCTAATATCTTCATTTTTAATATGATTCTTCCATTGATGACATCTGTTCAGGCCCCTAATTTTCTCAGATTTCCCATCTGTGGTCTCTAATTTTTGATCAAGTGCTTTGTTTCTAACCCAACTCTCAAATCCATAACTTAAAACTGGTGAATACTGTCTTGTATACAAAATGATAGCTTAGCAATTTGGCTAATTTCTCCATATAAATTTATTCAACTAATATCCACCATACCAGCTTAGTCTATTCTGTTATTTTCCATCTTCACTAACAACTGTGCCAACATAGCTGAAATATTTTACTTATTCTATAGGTTCTCCATCAAGAATGAAGCTAGGATTTCTATGTTTCTAGCTATTTTCATGGTTTTGGATGTTGTATTGCTGATTTTACATGCCAAATTTGTTATAGCTCTATTTAATTTAGTTAAAGAATCCTGAAGAATTGCACTGAATGTGTTTAGGATTACAACATCTTTCTAAAATCATGTTTAATGCCACTTTCTTTCATAATGTGATCTATATAGATTTGAATAACAGTGGAGACAAGTGTGCACTCTTGTCTTGATTTTACATTAAACCATCTTCCTGCATTTCCTTCAATTCTAACTGCTGATTTATAACTTTATATGTGACTAATAAGAAAACATTATTTACCTAAACTGTTTTCTTATTATTTCTTTATTACTCTCAATGCCATTCTGTTGTAAGGTAACAGTAATATCTTCATTCTGAAAAAAATAAACAATATATATATTTATATGAACATGAATGTTATCAAAATAATTTAAAAACATCTAGTTCAATATTATCTGCATATGAAATGAAACTAAACAAAGAAGACATTTTGATATCTTTAATATGAAATATTTCTCCAGGATAATTATGGTAACAGAGACTGGAATGAAGAGACAGCATCTAGAAACAAGAAAATAGATTTTTCAAGTGTTTCAGGGAAAAAAAGATTGACAATCCTTGATTTGATCATTTCATCTAAGGAAGTTGTTAAGAATGAAGTGTCAACCCTGCCTTTAATTGACAAAAGTGAACATGAAGTGATCATCTGGATCAGCAGTGAAGTGATGACCATTCACATGACACCTTTTGTGAGGAAAGGATATGTGATAAATTCAGGAGGCAGCTTGGATTATATAAGAAACAGGAAATATAATGAGGAGTTAGATGGAAAGCAAATCAATACTATATTGGCACCCATGATTAAGAAAATAATAATAACAGCAGCAATGCCTGAAAGCATTCCGAAAGGCTCAAGAATTAATATAGGTGTAAAATGAATGAAGCACATTATGAGCAGTGCTTAGCCAATTAAGCCAAGAAAAATCCCACACAGCTCTTTCAATACATGGGAAGAAGAAGAAAGAATGCATAAGAATGACAGTTGATGAGAATGAGATAACTAAGTAACAAATACAGAAATAATAGTTGAGATATTTAATGAAGAAGACATCAAGGAATTTCATCTTCATAAATTCAACCCAAGGCATATTGCACTCCTTTCTATATGACAAAACTTGCACTATACAAATCAGCACAATCTATAGAGTATCAACTTCCCTCAACCCTGACTTCTGATCTCTATGCTATTCTTCAATGGGGGCTCAGGTAATGTAAATTTCAATGCTAGCAAAAACACAATTCTGCTTTATTTCCCACAAAAATTAACTGTTTTCTTCTAGTATTATCTCAAATCCTCAGACAAGGCAAGAATTTTCTTTTTGGCATTACCCTAATATCAAGCCTCTTTCGGCATAAACACATTATAACCACTGCCCTCCTCAACATTCAAAAAATTACAATTCCTCTTTCACGCAAGGAGTCACTTTACATCCAAACAGTTATTAACCTTAAACAAATTGCAAATTATCCAACTATCAAAAATGCCAATTCTCTTGCCAATTCGCTCCGTTCACTTTCCCACAGGCATTTGGTTTCTGCAGCATGCATCTTCTATAAACACCTCCATAGCAAATGCTCATATGAATTAGCATATTAGCATCAACAATTCCTCCTCTCTATTAAAACCAATGAAATGCATGCAACTGCCACCCAACACCTCTTTACAGTTCAACTCCAAACTTACAGAAAAAGTTTCACTTCCTCCTCTTTCATTCTTTCTATTGCCCTGTATTCTGAAAAAGTCTCCCCCACTTCCTAAGGAATAGAATACATCTTCATATCAAATGTTAACATGAGATCAACATAAAAAAAAAGTGTAGATTTCAAGTGTTGAGGGAGTGGTAGAAGAGAGACTAGTCCAAGTAAGCAGGAAGCATATGAAGAATTAAGTAAACTCAATGTATACTTTCAGGGAATAGAAAGTTTTTTCGCTTGGTTATAAATTAAATCAAAGATGCCAAGAAAATATATTCTTGTTTAATCCTTTATTCAAGTTAAGCAAAGAAAGTTTGCACATGAAGTGACTTCACAACTAGGCTACTTGTATATATAGGCTAATGACTTCATATTAATTGTCTAAGTATCCTATAATGCAAAGCACACATACTTTTGGGTGTATATGGGAAGTGCAATGACCCAGATTGGTTTCAACACTTATTGTGGTCTCATCGGTGGGAGCCAGATGCAGAAGAGATACCAAGAAATAATGCAGAAGTCATCTATTTCCCATATACAAGTAGTGAAAAGGTGTACCATCTTTTTTCTACTTGAAACATATAAATTGGTAAGGGAATGGTGAACGATGAAATTGGTGCCTTTGGGCACCAATTTCATCGTTCACCATTCTCTTACCAATGATCGTCTTTTCACCTTATCAGTGATCATCTGGGCTATGGGGGAACAGTCACAATAAGGGTGGTCCGACAGTTTCCATTTCTGTAGTAGGTAGCCACATCTGCCCTGGTAAGTTGAGTTTCTCTTATTGTGATGACCCTAACCTCAGCCTTTTTCAGTAAAATTCACAGTCATCACATCCTTAGCATCTAAGAAATAAATTTTCCTTCTTCACTATTCAAGAATTACTTTACTTATAAATGACCATATACTCTACACAAATATGTCCAATTACTGGGTACTTGTCTCTAGGTACGTTTTCACATTTTTGGGTGATAACTGAAGAAAGTGATTAGTATGATTAATGACCTGCTTCTTACCAATTCAATACTCTGTTTCACACATATATTCAGTTTCTTCTGCATGCATGAAATATGCAAATATTCAATTCTTTGGTGTGTTGATTGGTAGAGCCTCTGCTACTAATGGCTCGGAAAAAGTTAAGCTAGTTTGAGCGCAGTTAGTAGTTGGAAGAAGAGTGTGCCAACAGCATTGAATCATTCAATGCTGTTGGCACACTCTCCCTCAATGAGTCTTTGGATTCCCTGGAGGTGTCACATAATAATAATAATAATAATAAAATACAGAGGTGACACACAGTGGAAAGATATTTAATTAACTGTACTAAATTAGACAAATAATTTGGCTTAAGTATTATAAACCATCTTTAGTGTAACAAACAGAATTTAGAAATTCAAACATCAACGATGAAAGTGCACAAAGAATGGTTTCTTCTTTTTTTTGTGTGTGTGTGTGGGGGGGGGGGCACATCATAAAAAGTGAAAACTACGATCCAGAACTGGGTTGACAATAGTGGTATTATCTTTGATGGACAGCATGGATTTGCTAAAGGGAGGTTATGTTTTAGTGATCTACTTACTTATTACAATAAGGTGACAGCTGCATTGGACGAGGAAGGTGGATACACAATAGTATATCTAGATTTTAGGAAGGCTTTGATAGATTACAACATGATCAGTTGGTAGTCAAGCTAGATTGGATGGGATTGGATATCAGATTAATGCATTAGATTGGAGATTAGCTATCTCACAGATATCAGCAAGTTGTGTATGGGGGGGAGCAATATCCTGGAAGAAGAAAGTCACCAGTAGTGTGACTCAGGGGTCTGTTTTAGCCATTGCTTTTTAACCTGTATGCTAATGATACTGGGTTAGATTTGAATGGGAATATTCAGTTGTATTCAGTGATGCAAAGTTGGAAAGAACTATGAGGAGTAGAGCAGATGTTGAGGAGTTTAAATAGATCAAGTTAATGGGCACAGCAGCAGGAATGCCAGCTCAATGTTGAAACATGTAAGGTTTCAAAATTTGGAAAACAAAGATAGGATGTGGAATTTACACTTGGTAGGGACATATTGTTGGAGGTGGAGGAACACTCGAGTGATGATAGATAAGGATCTAAAATTTTGAGACCAAAATTGGGAGGATAACACAATGAATTCTGGCAATGATACAGAATATACTGACTTGTAGAAATATGGAGATTCTGGTTCCATTGCATAAGGCCTTGACTGGGCTACTATTGTGCACAGATTTGGTCACCTGGTTTTCAAAATGATGAAAAAATATTGGAAAGGATCCAGAAGTAAATGACTAAGGTAGTTTCAGGTATCTGGAATGCTTTCTTCATACTTAGCATTCCAGATACCTGAAACTAAAGAAACTTGAGAAGATGCAATTTACAGAGTCTGGGGGATAGGAGGAAGAGGGGGGTGATATGATAGAGACGTACAAGTTGGTAAGGAATTGTTATAGGATTAATAGTGAAGAGGTTTTTTCATAAAATGGTGGGAGATGGGGCGAAAAGAAGAGATCATCCCTGGAAGTGGTATAAGGAGGGTGTGAGAAGCAGGTTTTGTGCATAGAGTGTTGTGAATAATTGGAATGCATTGCCTGAGAGTGTGGTGTCTGCAGAGAATTTGAATGGATTTAAGGCATGGTATGATGAGGTGTGTGTGTGTGTGTGAGAGAGAGAGAGAGAGAGACAAAGGAACCTTCCACAATGTGTCTTTCATGAGTCTGACTCTATGAGGGTCTTGGAATAATAATAATATTACCATAAGAATCAAAAATATATGTGTAAGTGAGTGTGTGTAACTATATGTGTGTGTGTGTATATATATATATATATACACCAATACTAAATACTAAAATACAATTACTGATAACAGTTTCCCAAATTCTGGACATGGATGTAATCTGTCATTGAGGTTGTGGTAGGACAGTGGAAAAGGACCACAACAATTCCTTTAAAAAGATGTTCAAATTTGTGAGAGCAACTATAATAATTTAGTATAATGCCAGACGATAATGTGGCTAGTGGTAATAATTGCATGGTTCAGAAAGAACAGTTTATGATGTTTTATAGATTCAACATAGGAAAGGTATTCAAAATATGTTTAATGACAGAACAGCCTGTTTAACTGAAGTAAAGTAACTTAAAATCACATGGAATTGTATAGACTTCAGGTAGCAGCAAAGAAACAAGGAGCTGATTTGATTAATAGGTTCAAATGTGGTTGAAAGATTATGTAATTTTTGTGCACAGATTTGGTCCCTTGGTTTTCAAAATGATGAAGAGATATTGGAAATTTTTATCTCTGGGTTGTAGCTATTGAGAGAGGCATTTTGGTAGAAATTTCTTACTGCAGCACTTCAGATGAAGAACAGACAACACGAGTTCTTGATAGTAGCCATTTAGTAATACCATATTTTTGTGAGGAGGTGATGAGCAGATATGCGATGAATATATTGACTGGAGAAGGACTGTTTACAGTAGACTGAAGAGGATTAGGCTATCTGTTTCTCACTTTAGAAAAACACCAAGAAAGAATTCAGTGCCACTTAATTTCTATTTCCAAGGTAAATTTTATTCTGTAACAAAGGCTATTTATTTTTTCTAGGAAGACATTTGACGTGATTTATTACAAATGGCTAAAACGTAATCCATGTAGTGAAGGAAAAAAGAGCAGGGTTTTGGATCAAAATTAGAGACTTTTGTTTCAAGATGTTCCATGTATTTGGCAGAGTTGAAATTGAGAAGCATATCACAGTCTACTTGTCGGTAAAATTTTCCATTACAGATGAAATATCTGGAGTTCATGATAAATGTAAACAGGTCAATGTCTGATGGAAATTTAGAAGATAACAATTCCAAGGTGTCATTTAGAGGTATGCTGGTGAAGAGAAAGGTAATGTCAAATTTGACCATTAGATCAGAAGAGTCAAGTTTCATATTTCTCATTTTTGAAATAAAATTGGAGGTATACCTTATTAAAGAGAAAAGAACCAAAACGTTAAACATTGTTTGTTACTAATTAAAATGAAATATATATTGATCTTTAATTGACCATGATTTATAAACATCTAATACCAAAAAGTTTCGCTGACGGGGCTGTCCGGCTTCTTCAGGGCTTATAATGGTAAGAGAAAAAAAACTCAAAATGGCTACAGAGAAAATAGAGTAACACTATCGTATTAATTGAACATTAAAACAGAACGCATAACATTACACGCATGGAGCATGTTGCTTTAGTCACTATTATGAGAGCATGTTCTGTAGCTTTGAGCGAAATTTTGGTTCAAAGCTGCATTTTTTTGGGGGGGGGGAAGCCCATATCATAAAAGTCATTTGCACAGAGGTCTAAGTGTTTCCTTTCCTCAACTCATGTTTTTCATTTGATACAGAGGATGGAAAAAATAAAGCTGAGCACAGTATGGAAATATTTTTTCTATTTTGAACATGTATGCCAAGATGATGCAGATTATTTTTTTGCAGAAATATGTTAGCTAGCATTTGAGAAATGAAATGAGAGAAAAAAAAAAAACATTAACTTTTCAATAGCAGCATCCCACCCTATAGGTAGTCTAGTTATTAAAGTAATTTTCAGTCTTAGATGTTTTTGAGACATTTAATATGAACATGTTACTTTTAATTATTATTATTATAATTTTCCTGTGCCCCAAGGAGTCACAAAACTCATTGTGGGAGGTCAACACTAGAGAACACAGTCTATCATACCACTCTTTAAAATCATCCACAGTCTGAACATTTGCCACCCTCTCAGGCAATGCATTCTATGCTCCTATAACTCTCCACGCAAAAAACTTACTTCTTACCCTTTTACTTACTACCTCCTTTTACAACTTCCAGGGATGGTCTCTTATCCTTGTTCCTTTCCCTAGTTCTACCATATAAAAAATCTCCTCAGTGTTAATATGATAATAACCCTTCAACAGCTTAAATGTCTTGATCATATCTCTTTCCCTTGCCTTCTATCCACCAAAATCTGCAATCCGCATGCCCTCAGTCTATCCTCATAATCAATGTTGTACAGTCCTGACATAATTTTTGTTATCTGTATCTGCGCCCTCTCCAAGGTTATTTCATCTCCTTCAAATCCCAGTCTGAGTACCAGATCTGAGTGCAGAAATCCAGATATGGTCTGATCAAAGCTTTATACAATGGGACCAGCACACTTTTATCTCTTGTGGTCAATGTTCTCCTCAATATTGCTGCAATTCTCTGAGATGTCTTCAAAATCTTTGTAATATGTCTTTGGAACTTTAAATCTCTATCTACAATCACCCCAAGATCCCTTGCTTCCTCCACTTCCAGTATAACTCCACTAAGCATCCCTTCTGTGGATCCCAAATTTTAAAACCTTACGTTTAGTTGCATTAAATTGATATTCCATGCTTTTACCCACTCTTCCAGCATATTCAAATCCTTTTGAAGAGCAAACCATCAGCACTACTGCTAATAATCCTCCCAAGCCTCACATTATCTGCAAACAACTGATCATTTCCCTGTAGTCCTGTGACAATATCACTGACATAAAGATTGGACAGCAATGGTCCCAGTACTGAAGTTTGCGAAACTCCACTTCCTGGAATAGGAAGGGAATAACCTTCCTATTCCCTGATACTGCTCCCCATATAGAACTCTCTGATATCTATTAGAGAGCCAATCACCAATACCAATCCACTAATAACCTGATATTTAAACCAATATAATGAATGAATGTAGGAAGACAAGTAGTGTGATAGGAGAGAATGAAAAAAATATATATATGAATGAGAAAATAATAGTTGATAGTGTGGAAGGCACGAGTGACTGTGAAAGTTTACAAGATGGTTTTTGTTTGGGAGAGTGGATTTAGATTAAGAGTGACTGACCTGCAGAGGGAGATAGATGAGCTGAAAGAGGAGGTGGAATGTCTTGTAAATGAGAGCTGAAGTATGAAAGATAAGATTAGGAGAATGGAAGAGATAAATGCAAGCCGAGTCAGAGTAGGGGAGAGAGAGAATTCTGTTAGTGTTAGAAGAGGAGAGAAAGGAAACAGTAAAAGAGAGGGAATGAGTGAGAGGTATGGGGATGCTAGAAGAGGAGAGAATGGAAACAGTAGAAGAGAGGGAATGAGAGAGAGAGAGGGGTATGGAATGCCAGCAGACGAGAGGATGGAAACAGTAGGAGAGAGAGAGATGGAATAAGAGAAAGATATGGAAGTGCTAGAAGAGGAGAGAATGAAAACGGAATGAGAGAGAGAGGTATGGGAATGCTAGAAGATGAGAGGATGGAAACAGTAGGAGAGACAGAATGAGAGAGGGATATGGAAGTGCTAGAAGTGGAGAAAATGGAAACAGTACGAGAGAGAGGTATAGGAATGCTAGAAGAGAGAATAGCAGTAGAGGAGAGGGAATGAGAAAGACCTATGGGAATGAAAGAAGAGGAGAGAATGGAAACAATAGGAGAGAGAGAATGGTAAGAGGTATAATGTATGGCGACTCAATGATCCGTGGTGTTCAAGATAGGATGCATGAGGAGTGTTTGCCAGGAGGAACAATAGAAAGGGTGGCTATGGCAATTAAGAGAGGTGAAAGGGTGGATGAGATGATTGTGATGGTAGGAACAAATGACTTGAGTGCTAATGTAAGTCGGGCAGCGAGAGATATGAGATTTTTGCTTGAGGCTGTACGGAAGAAGACAGAGAGAGAAAAAATAGTGTGCATGTTGCCTAGGTATGATAATGACGAGCTCGGCAGAAGAGCGGTGATACTGAATGGCATAACAGCGAGAATGTGTGACAAGAGAGGGCTGGTATATGTGGATGCTTGGAGTGAGGACGTTTGAGGAAAGAGAGGAATTGTATGCGAGAGACCGCTTACATTTGAATGAGGAAGGACGTAGGCATCTGGAGAGATTGCTGTTCTGAGGAGGATGATAGCAGGGGTGGCTTCTTGTGGGAATGGATATTTGGGAGAAGGGAGACGACATCAGGTAACACTGAGCCCAGTGGAGTCTAGAGGGGATAATGCTGGGTATAGAAACAATGGCATTTATATGCTTTATACTAATGCCAGGAGTATCTGGAATAAGGGAGAGGAATTGGTGGTGCAGATAGCATCAGCCTGACCAAAAATTATTGGGATCACTGAGATGTGGTTGACAGAAGAGGATATAACAACAGGAATAGAAGTCGCTGGGTACAGCATTTTTCAGTAAGATAGGAGGGGAAAGCGTGGTGGTGGGGTACTGCTTATGATAAGTGACGACTTATGTCCTCTAAGAGTGGAGGCTTTGGAAGGGTGTGAGACAAATGATTTTGAGAGCATATGGGGTGAAGTAGAGGTGGGCAAGGCAGGATATTTAATGGGGTGTTGCTACAGACCCAGGAGCACAGAGGATGGGGACCAGGAGATGTTTACACAGTTAAGTTTGGCAAGTGCAAGAAGAATGATTGTTATGGGAGATTTTAACTACAGTAGTATAAATTGGAGAGAGGAAGATGCATGTAGCAATAGGGGAATGGAATTTCTAGAATTCTTGAGGGACAAATGTCTTAGGCAACATGTAACAGAGGGAACAAGAGGTTCAAGAGTTTTGGATTTGGTTATAGCATCAGAAGAGTTGATAATAACTGAGATGATATCTCTCCCACCAGTTGGAGAGAGTGACCATATGGTTTTGACTTGGAAAATGAATAGACATGCAGGAGTATCAAAGAGACGGGAACTTATGTGGAATTATAAAGCAGGTGATTATAATAGTCTATGTCAACTTCAGGAAGTTTCATGGAGGGAGGAATTGGAAGGCCGGGATATCATTAGTGCATGGGATATTGTGAAAGAATATTTGTTAGAAGCAATAGTAAGTTGTATACCACGAGTGAGAAAGCGGACACAATTTGGAGTAAAGTGGATGACAAACAATATTAAACAGGAATTGCATGCGAAAAAGAGGCTATGGAAGAGATATAAGGAGACAGGTGAAGAGAAGATGCATGAAGAATATAAGACACAGGCCAGAAGAGTGACTAGTGTGGTAAGGAAAGCGAAACTGGAATATGAGAGGAGATTGGCCCTAAGATCCAAAGACAATCCTAGGGAATTTTTTAGCTATGTGGCCAGTAAGAAGAGAAATGACTGTGGAAGAATGATAATGTGGGATAAAAATGGGAATAGAGTGACTGATGCAGAGGACATAGCGGAATTGTTCAATGAACACTTTATTGGAGTATTTCATCCTAGAGGAGTCAGTTTTAATGCTAGAGGGATAGGGCAGGTTTGAGGTTTAGAGGTACAGGAGGAGAGTGTGTTTCAGATACTGAGTACGCTGGATGTCAGTAAACCTTTGGGACTAGATGGTATTTCACCACGAATATCTTACCTTCCTTCCAAGGGAATGGAAGGAAGGTAAGATAGTGCCATTGCATAAGGGTAGTAACAGACTGGAAGTGTCTAATTATAGGCCAGTTTGTGTGTCATCAGTAGTTGTTAAGATCTTGGAGAAAGTAGTGAGGGACCGTATACAGCATTGGGCAGATGAGGGTAATGTTATCTGTGAGAGTCAACATGGATTTGTGAAGGGGCGCTCTTGTTTTAGCAATATGCTAGCCTTTTATAATAAAGTTAGAAGAACATTAGATGAGGGAAAGGCATATACTGCAATTTTCTTAGACTTAGCGAAGGCATTTGACAGGGTGCCACATGATAAGCTGATATTTAAGTTGCAGCACATGGATTTGGATGTCAGATTGGTCAACTGGATTCAGGATTGGCTGTCTGATAGGTATCAAAGAGTTGTGTATGGTGGAGCAGTTTCAAGGAGGCAGAGGGTTACAAGTGGGGTCCCACAGGGCTCAGTACTAGGACCTATATTGTTTAACCTTTATATCAATGACATTGCCAGTGGATTGCAAGGGGATATTCAGTTGTTTGCGGATGATGCGAAGCTGGGAAGGATTATTAGTAATGGTGCGGATGTGGTAGCCCTGCAAGAGGATTTGGATAAGCTAGATATATGGGCAAATGAATGGGGGTTTCGGTTTAATGCAGCAAAATGTAAGGTCTTGAAGTTTGGGAAACATCGATGGGATGCTGCATACTCTATGAGAGGAGTTATACTGGAGGAAGTTGGGGAGACAAGAGATCTGGGGTTGATGATTGATAGAAACCTGAAGTTTAGGGGACATATTGCAAAGGTGGTGAAGGTAACACAGAGGATTGCTGCAATTATGAGATGGACACTGACCTGCAGAGATAAAAGGGTTATCATTCCGTTGTATAAGTCTCTGATCAGACCACACTTAGACTATTGTTCTCAGATTTGGTCCCCAGGATTTGAAGGGGATAAATTAACTGTGGAAAGGGTAGAGATGGATGACAAAGATGGTTTCCGGACTGTACAATTTTGGTTATGAGGATCGGCTGAGGGAATGTGAACTGCAGAGTTTGGTGGATAGAAGAAGGAGAGGTGATATGATTGAGACTTTTAAACTGTTGAGAGGTGGTTACAGGGTTGACACTGGAGAGTTCTTTCACTTCTTTGAACAGCGGGAGGGAGTGATGACAAGAGGCCATCCCTGGAAGTTACGAAAGGAAACTGTGAGCAAGAGGGTGAGGAGAGGTTTCTTTGCCTGGAGGGTGGTTGAACAGTGGAATGCATTGCCTCATGGAGTGGTGAGAGCGAGAACGGTCAATGAGTTTAAGTAGTGGTATGATAGACTTTGTGTTTCTTAGGGGAACCTCCCACGATGAGTCTTTTGACTCCATGGAGGCCTGAATAATAATAATAATAATGCAACTTAAAAATCAACTTGTTATGTGGCACCCTGTCAAATGCCTTGGAAAAATCCAAAAAAATGACAGTGTATGCTGTACTTTCATCCACTGCTCTTGCTACTCTATTGTAAAAGGTAACCAGTTTATCAAAACAAAACAACTACAAAGAAACACAAACAGGCCTATAGTTTGATACCTCCACTCTACCACCACCCTTATACAATGGTACTATCTTACCTTTCTCAAGATATTCATTAAACAGCCAAGTTAACAGTACATTCCCTTAAAACACATGGTGAAATTCCATATAGTCCCTCTGTTTTATTGTCATTTAATATATTCGGTACTCAGAATACATTCTCTTCATTCATTTCTAACACTTCACTATTCATTATTCTTCTAAGAATAAAGCCTGTAGCACCAGGATGGAACATGCTAATAAAATGATCATTAAATAGCTCAACTATGTTAGCTGCTTTAGCCACCTGATTCCCATTTCCATCCTGCAAGATAATCTGACCACTATCAATTTTCCTCCTACTCGCCACATAGCAAAAAAACTCCTTAGGATTCTCCTTGGATTGCAGTGCCAGTCTCCTCTCATATTCTAATTTTTCTCTTCTTATTAGTCATTTTCCTTGCTTGAGTATTATATTCTTCTTCTACTTCTTCTAGAAGAAGAATAGTTAGCTTTAGAAGCGGGATCTGTGCACAGATGAGGCATCTGTGTATCCTCTTTCACAATGCAACAGATCATAGAAAAAAGAAAGGAATTTAATCTACCCACCTTTCTTCTATTGTTGACTACGAAAAGGCATGTGATAACTTGAACAGAAATCTACTCTGGAAAATATTACAAGACGATAAAATATCTCCTATATTAATTAAAGCAATAAGTCTATACAGAGAAACAAAAATTTGCAGATGGAACATTATCAGACCCTATAATTATAAATAAAGGAGTAAGACAAGGTTGTGGCTTATCCCCAATCCTATTCAACATTTATATAAACAGAATCCTAAAAGAGGGGAAAACTGTCAAAGATGGAATTAAACTAACAAATAATAAACAGCTAAATACAATACTTTATGTAAGATTATCAAGTACTAATTTCAAATTCAGAAGATAACCTCCAAATTGCAACTAACCATCTAAATGAAACAGCAAAAAAATTTAGAATGAAAATCTCTGAATCAAAAACAAAAGCTATGGCAATGTGTGGAAACACCATTCAAAATGTCAAAATTATGCTTAACAATAAAATAATAGAAAAGTTACAGAATTCAAATACTTAGGAAATATAATCTTGCAATACAATACTGATTCACAATTGGAAGCAAGACTACAAATTTACAATAGAATGAATGGCATAATTAAAAGAAATTTTGGAAAACAAATGACTAAAGAAACTCAATTGAGGTTATATAATATGACCTCTAAACATCTTTCAAATTTTGAAGTGAAATCTGGATTCTAAAACAAAGAAACAGACAAAGATTGGAAGCAGCACACATGAAGTTTCTAAGACCTCTCCTGGGACTCACTAGATTAGATAAAAAGAAAAATACAGAAATAAGAGAACGATTAGATGCAAAGAACATCATACAAGAAATAGAAGAATATCAGCAAAATTGGCTACACCACATAGAAAGGATGGATAACAATAGGATTCCCAAACTAGCATATGGGGTGCTTAAGGGTCAAAGTTGTATAACTGAGAGGAGACCTCCACATAGCCTTTAAAGGAATGCGGAGAACTAACCAGAGCTTCTGACCTAATGTCCAATCCTCATCTTCACGTGGCGCACCCTGTTGGGTATCTACTTGGATACTGAACGAACGAGGATGGGCTGGCAATTTGGGATTTAGCCGACCAAATTGTATTCTTATTGGTTAAACCAAAATAAAAATAAAATAAAAAACTAGCATATAAATATAAACCTACAGGAAGAAGAGACTGCAGACATACAAGATTAAGATGGAAGGACCAACTTCATCTGCAGAGCAGGAACAGGACATAAAAAAGCCTATACCTGAATTGCTCAGATGACGACGACGATGAGTGGTATATTCCTCATTTAACTGCTCGCCAGCTCTGTTTTTATTTATGTTGAGTCCATATAATGAGAGGTTGGTTGATCAATCTATAGTACATTAGTACCATGTATGAGCAGTGGGTTGGGAAAGAAGGTACTTGTCCACATTTGATTTGAATGACTGTATATTGTATTCTTTGAGGAACACAACAGGGGAAGACTGTTTCATAGTACAGCATTTGTAGGGATGAAGGAGGAGGAGAAACTTGTTCTGTGGGTTTCAAGGTGCACTGTGAAGGGATGTTGAGCAGCAGCTGCACGTGTTCCAACGATCTTAGGACTAAGTGGGAGAATTATTGATGCTATTTCAGTGATGCATTTTCCATGAAAATATTTGTAGAATACACATAGTGAACAGACTAATCATCTGTTCGAAAATGGGAGGAGTGAGTTGGTAAGACATGGGTCATTAATAAATTTGATTGCTTTCCTCTGTATTGAGTCAAGCATTTTGAGGGGTCTTTTGGGGATACTGCTCTCCCTCATTACGTGAGAATACTGCTCTCACCCCATATGTAAGAGCAGTATTCAATGGCTGAGTGGATTTGTGATTTGTAAAAGATTAACAGCTGCTCAAGGGTGAAGTAATGTCTTGAGCAAAAGAGAAATTCTAGTTTTTTAGAGGCTGAGGATGCAATAGTTGTGATGTGTTTATGCCAGGAGAGGATTGATGTCAGGGTAATTCCAAGAAGAGAAATCTCAAATTGTCTGGAAATTTGGGTGTTGTCAAAAATAATTATTAAAAAATGTTTATGAGAAATAAGACAGTACTGAATTTTATTAGCATTGAAATTAACTAGGTTATCTGAACCCCACTGGAGGATGGCGTGGAGATCATAACTGACGGCAGAGGTGGTTGATGTTCTGTAGGCTGAGGTGAGTTGCGTAGTAAGGTTTATCAAAAGAAAGGGAGGAGTGCAATGTACTGTCGTCTGCAAAACTGTGTATTGGGTTTGAGATCAGGTGAAGGGTCATTGATATATAGTAGGAAGAGGGTTGGTGAGAGGACAGAACCTTGTGGAACCCCACCATTAGTTGAATGGTGAAAGGATAAGGAACCATCCACCACCACCATACATTGTGTGTGTCCAGACAGAAAGTTGGCAATCCAACTACAGAAGTCTTGAGATAGGCCAAACAATTGCAGCTAGCTTAGTAAGCCCTTGTGCCAGATCCAGTCAAATGCTCTGGAGATATCAAGTACAACCGCTTGAGATTCACCAAACTTCTCCATGGCATTTGTCCAGAGATGGGTGATATATGCGTGAGCAGATCTGTTGATTGGTAGTGAAGGAATCCATACTGGCGGTTGATTATTAGGTGGGTACCTTCAAGGTAGTGTAGGAGTTGAGAATTGATGATTTTTTTTCCTCCATTACTTTAGACAGGATTGAGGTGAGCGAGATGGGACAGTAGCTGAACGGCAGTGACTTGTCTCTGGCCAATTTCCAGGCTGAGGGATGGATACCAGTGGAGTAATATCTGATAGGACAGGAGTCAATTCTGGTGCACAAACCTTCAGAACAATTGGAGGAAAGCCATCAGGGCTGGGAGACTTTTTTTGTGTTTAATTTGGACAGTATTTTACTGATCTCATTCTAGCAAAAGGATATAATGGCACTGTATGTAGGTTATCTGGAATGGTTGGGGATGTTTGCCATTGTCAATTATGCATGCACTGGAAGCAAAGTGTGAGGCCAGGAGATTGGCTTTTTCTGTAGGTGATGATACAATAGAGCCATCTGGTTATGATACGGGTGAGAATAGTTTTGGGCAGAAGTTATGACTGATTGTTTTGGCGAGAGACCAAAATGTTCAGCTGCCATTTGGACAAGCTAATTTACTGCTTTTGCTCTTTCGAACTCTGTTTTGGAAGCATTGATTGTTTTTTTGCATTTATTTTGGGATTGGGTATAAGTTCTAAAGGAGAATGGAGTTTTTGATTTGAGCCAGTTATGGTAAGTTTGGTTTTTCATTTGAACAGCCTTGGTGCATCTTTTGGAAAACCAGGGTTTAGTTAGGGAATGGCAAGTCAGAGTATTGTGGGAAATGTATGTTTCCATGCCAGTGAGCATTTCTTTGGTTATAAGTTCAGTGCATGTATTTGGGTTGGAAGGTATCAGAAGCAACAGTCCAATCATGGGAATGAGGCATAGAAGTTGCAGAGGCTATCCCATTTGGCACTGTTATAATGCCAAACTACTCTTACATGGGAGTGGCTGTGTAAGCGTTGTTGCATGGGGGAGGAGATGAGGACTAGATTGTGGTCAGAATTGCCTAAGGGGGGGGGGGGGCACTATATTCACTGTGTATTTGAAAGGGTCACTTGTCAGGAAGAGATCTAGTTTTTACAGTATAGGCACTCAGAACCAAATCCTATGGAATAGGTTGGTTACTCCTTATTCCTGGAGGTATCCTATGTCTGTAGAAGCTTGTGTTCCAGTTTGCCTGCTTGCAGGAGGAAAAGCCTTGCAGTCCGCACCCAAGACTGGCTAACTTGGCTATGTCTGAGAAAGATCATGTCAGTGACGGGAATCGAATGCAGGACACTCCTTTCCCAGGCATATGGTTTGCGAAACGCATAACTACTCGGCTAACTGCGGTGACACATGGGAGATACTTAAGAAAAAATTATTGACAGCAATGAGATTGTATACTTTGAGTGAAGAAGAAGAAGATAAAGCAATTCGGAGTCAAAAATGGATGACGAAAGAAATAAAAAATTGAAGAAAAACACCAAAATGATGACAGCAGTTGGATCATTGACTACAGACAAGTTAAACTGGTTCAAAAATCAAATGATGCCACTAGCAGCCACCATGAAGACCAGTATTCAGGCACTGCATAGGAAGTGTGCAAGACCCTTGCTGTCAAACATATAACTCCACTTCACTAACATCCGTGGCCTAAACTCCAACCTTAATAATGTCCACTATCACCTTCAGTCCACCAAACCCACCTACTCTTTCTGGCAAAAACTCAAATCTCACCTCCCCCAGCACTATTCATCTTAATCCTCCAAACTACACACTCTTTAACTCCTTTTGACCCTATGCACAGACGCCCAAGGGGGATGACGTCTGTGCATACATCCACTCCAACATACCTTGTCAGATAGCACCCAACCTAGAATTGCCCAACTTTGACCTTCTTTGGATGAAAATATCCCTTCCCAACTCGGTCAGATTTATATGCTCTCTCTATCACTCCCCTAATGCAACCAACTGCTCTGAGCTCTTTAATTTCCTCTTCTTAAAAACTGACTTTCTCCAGTCCCACTTTCCCAACAGCAAAATCATCCTCCTAGGAGATTTTAATGTCTACAACACCAACTGGTTTCCCTCCTCCAGCTATACAGATCACTAATGACCTTAGACAACTTGTTCAGATGCCAACCAGAATATCTGATAACCAGAACCACTCTCCAGAGTGGTTCTGGTTATCGAGGAGGATTTTTGATTTTTGAACCAGTTTAACTTGTCTGTAGTCAATGATCCAACTGCTGTCATAATTTTGGCGTTTTTCTTCAATTACTCTTTTATTTCTTTTGTCGTCCATTTTTGACTCCAAATTGCTTTATCTTCTTCTTCTTCACTCAAAGTATACAATCTCATTGCTGTCAATAATTTTTTCTTAAGTATCTCCCATGCATCTGCGCAGTTAGCCGAGTAGTTATGCACTTCGCAACCATATGCCTGGGAAAGGAGTGTCCTGTGTTCGATTCCCATCGCTGACATGAGCTTTCTCAGACATAGCCAAGTTAGCCAATCTTGGGCATGGACTGCAGGGTTTTCCTCCTGCAAGCAGGCAAACTGGCCCTGTGAACACAAGCTTCTACAGACATAGGATACCTCCAGGAATAAGGAGTAACTAACCTATTCCATAGGATTTGGTTCTGAGTGCCTATACTGTAAAAACTGTAGGTCTACATGTGAGCATAAATCAGGAATCTCCCATGCACTAACGACCACTCTTCCTTTAAATTCTTTCATCTATTGCACTGCTGCAAGCTAGTTTCTGAGTCTATGATAGTCACCTGCCTTATAATTTTACATAACTTCTATCTGTTTTGATGCATCCCCATGTCTATTCATCCCCCAAGTCAGAACTACATGGTCACTCTCACCAATTGGGGACAAGTATACCATTTCAGTCACAATCAGATCCTCTGATGCTATGACCAAATCCAGAAATTTCAATCCTTGTGTTCCCTCCACTACATGCTGCCTAAGACAGTTGTCCCCCCACCCCCCAAGAATTCCAAAAACTCAGTTCTCTTATTATTTCATGCTGTCTCCTCTGCTCTGTTTTTATCACTACAGTTGAAGTCCCTCATAATGATTGCCTGCTTTGCACTTGTCAAACTAATTTACCTAAACATTTCATGCTCATCACCATCTAAATTCCTTGGTCTGTTTTAGTAATTTCAAATATTTCAGTAGTAATTTTTACTATTATCATCATCACAGAAAGACCAATATGGAATTACGGAATTGACACAGATATATTATTATTATTATTATGTGACACCTCCAGGGAGTCCAAGGACTCATCGAGGGAGAGTGTGCCAATAGCACTGAATGATTGATCCCTTCCAACTACTAACCACACTCAAACTTGCTTAGCTTTTTGTGTGAGCCATTAGTAGCAGAGGCTCTACCAATTGACCAACCTTTGCTGGCATATATATGAAACATAATAGGACATGTGACCAGTAATGTGTGATGACTAAGCTAAAAATGTGAGATTCTACAGATGAAGATATCTTCATGAGATTATAGTAATAACAATTTTGAAGGGAAAAAAGTTCATTTTTTAATTAATGACCTTTCAACATTTTCAAGGTGGCTATCAAATAATTCATTTTTAGGTCTTGATGTAGGAAGCACTTGACAAGACTTTAAGTAAACAAGAATGTGAGAAGTTATTCAAAAAAAGAACTTTTGTTCCCTCCAAAACAGTAATGGGGAATATGAAAGGAACATGTAATTTATTTTTATTTATTTTTTTTTTATCAGGAATATTCATTCTCTTTCTCCTTCCTCCTTGCAAAACAGCATTCATTATACCCTCATAGAGATATGTCCATCTAGATATTTTCTGTGCTGTAATCTTTGCATGCCCAACTTAATGTTGTATAATTTTCTAGCAACTTCAATGAATATATGCTGGTCACGCTAGTTAAAATTAGTGGAAAAAATTAGTATAGTAACCAAGATATTTGTGTTGTAATCTGTTATATTAATACTTAACTGCTAGTTATTATATTAAACATTTAAGTGCATTAGTACATAATTTAATTAATTCCTAGGATCACTTTCTTCCTATTTACTTAACAATTAATTTTCAATAATTATTTAAAATCAAGTGATTAAAATTATGAAACAGAAATGAATATCATTATGTATTCAAAAATTCAATTTTTTTTAGTTTTCAAATCACAAATATTTTGGAATTCATGAGCAAAATTAGTAATGTTGACAAGGGTATAGAGAAAAGAGGTCTAAAAACTTCTCAGAATTAATTCTGAATATGCAGCATTTTTAGAAATTTTAGATATTACTGCACAAAATCTATAAAGAAATTTCAGTATACATTATTCTTACCAAAGGGTTAATGATTTCTATATGCTGAATCAAAAGTGATGGTACTGCACGATATGCATACAGCTGCTGAATGGTACTTATTGTTCTTCTTTTCTGAAATATATTTTCATTATTAACTAAAAATAATAATTAATATTATTAACTAAAAATTAAAGGTCAACCACTTAAGTGATAAATCTTAGATTAGGTTTATATTAGATTCAGCTTAAAGGGATCTGTAAATGCAAAATTTTCAGTCACTAACTAGGGTTAAATCTTCAATGTCTAAAATGAACTGATATTCAGGCTGACCCAATAGGCAGGGGTATGCCAAACTTGGCAGTGCCTGCAAAGGCCATCTTGCCACCATTTTGCAAAACAACTACCTTATATTCTTGATAAATAATGTTTGGTCCCTAACACATAACACAATAAGTAGAGAAGTTAGCCTAGAAGAGTTGTTCTATGGGCACTGTTGGGTGGAAAGCCTAAGAATTGTTTCTCAAATCTTGGGAAACTTAATACAACCATATTGGTGTTGGTGGGCGGTAGATGGAGATGATTGGTAGTAGAGGTTCGGTTTAGTGGTTGAGACAGTTGTATAATAGTAGGTGTCCTCCCGCGATGAGTCTTCGGACTCCTTGGAGGTGTCACGAATAATAATAATAATAATAATAATAATATTTATTTACATTAGGCTGATTTTTTAAAATCTGCTGCCGATTCTAAAAATGGTCAAGTTTGTATTTGCTGCAGTGAGGCATAGTAGTCTTTTTCTTATCTGATATGGTGCAAGGTATCCAAAGAATGGTCAACAGGGCCTCACTATAGTTATTGTAATGGATATATTTCTTATGTTCATCAAGGAAGATATTCCAGTTAGAAAACAATACAATAAGCTGCAAGAACATGGTACCTGGTAAACACCTGAAACTAGAGAGGAGAGAGAGTGGATCTCTAGGAGAGCAAATAAGTGCAGACAGCTTCTAATGAGGTTTGAAAGCAGTGTAAAGATTATATTTATTTAAAGTTCTGGCTATGTTTTCAGATGTGCCCCAGAAATAGGGAATAGTAATAGCATTATTGTAACTGCAAGCTGAAGGGGGAGGAACAACTAATTTGTTAATCTTTTTTGGTATTGTAGCCATTAGACAGGAAGGTCTGGAAAATAAAGGAAAGTTCAGCTATGAGTGAAGCCTGGTTGGAACAGAGGTTGGAGGCTCTGTCAAAGAGTTTTAATAACACTTCTGTTGAAAGGGAGGATGATGGGAAAGGTTGTGTGTGTATATCTACTTGTGCTGGTGGGTTTTCTGTCAAGTGAGAAAGAAAAGGTGTCATTAGGAAGATGTGTGATTAGACTATCTAGAAAAGGCAGGCTATTTTTATTTTTATTTATTTTTTTCTATAGTGAACTGGATTCTGGTGTGCTGGTAGTTGAGGTGGAGGAATAAAGAGTCTAATGTGTCTGAGACATGCAGATAAATAGAGAAGACATCACCGATATACTTAACCAGATAGGTTTGAGAAAGGCAGTCATCAAGAGTATCAAGAGTATGTTTTTTCACTTCTCCACTTATTGTATTTTATATTTTTGTATGTGTAGTATTACATTCCATTAAACCTGACTATGGGTTATAAACCTGCCATCAATAGACATTAAACCATCAAACTGAAGAGAATTCTCCAAGAGTGAAATGATGCAGGTAGGTATATCCACAGGTCTTACAGCCAAGCCAAATTTCTATGGTACAGACACTGTATTTCACTGCAGGTGCAATAACACCAAGTTATTTACCAGAGGCATGAAGTAACCAGAAACAATGTTTAGATGTGTTTCTGGTTTATCTTTCCACAAGCAATATGACTAATATTTTCAGTGTTACAATGAACATCATAGGGACACCATGATGCATTACGCTCTTCATAAATAATATTGGGTCTCGATGAATATCATACATCATAGCGATCCAATATTATTTATTAAGAGTGTAAGGCCGTTATTCTGAAGAATGATAGCTAGACAGTAAACTGAACTGAGCCCAGTGTTACATTATGCTTCAGGAAGTTTCATGTCAGACAGTGAATAATTCTTGCTTCAACTATTCTACAAGATCACAATTTGAAAAGCAGTTAAGTTCCCCAAGTGTATGGCCCAGCAAAGAATCCATTACTGTATATTCTGTTTCTCTCAGTTTCATCTTATCATAAACAACAACCTTCCCAAGCAGACAAATAAATAATGTGGAAAAAAAAAAAGAAACAAACAAACAAACCATCCCAAATCTTAACTGATCCACTTCATAAATATACATAATTTCCGTTCTCAATGACATTTTCATTTCATATTTTCATAATTCTAAACCAAAACCTATCTAGTTTTCCTACCAGAAACTCACCATTCACCTTCTTCAATTATTATTCATCTCACTTTTCTCCATTAAATACTCTTTAACTCCTTTGTCTTGAAGGTGACATTTGTGCATATATCTGATTTTAATATTTCATATCAGAGAGTGTCTAAATCATAAGCTTATCTCTTTTGATCTTCATTGGCTAAAATGTTTCTGCTTCATTTCCTCTATTGCATTTGTTATTTCTATCATTCTTTCTAAGGAAAACAACAATTCTAAATTTTTTTATTTCCTTTTTACTATGTCCCACAAATTTTCTAGTGGGTTAATGTCAAGAGAGTTACTTAGCCACTGAAGCAATTAGATATTGTGATTTTTGGTCACTTTTCATCATACCATCAACAGGCACGAGTGATCCTGGACCATCATGTATAAAACAACCCCAGAACATCTTTTTAGTTGGGTATTTAGGAGCTTGTTGAAGATGAGTGGGAGAAGTCTTCACAGCTGCTGATATGTTATATAGGGTACATGCTCTCCTTGGACAAAGAAATGGCTATCATCTGAGAATATGACCTTCTTTCAATTATCAACAGTCCAATTTTTGTACACTTTTGCCCACTGAAGCCTCTTTTTCTTTATAGCCTACATCAAAACTGTTAAGCTGAGAATTATGTGTGGAGAACTAAGATCTTCAAAAAAGACAAATGTGTTTTGGAAGAATTAATACTGACCAAGTTGTTATCACTGTAATGAAGGATGATATGGAGAGCATTGTTTAGGGCACTAATAGTAATTAATTTTGAAACTTGAGATGCTTGATGCACTGCAGGATTTGTTAAATGGGTAGAAGAATACAGTTTGAAGTCAATGAGAGAAGGTTGATTATATACACTGCTTGGAAAGCAGCCAACAGACACTATACTGTACCCACCTAATAAGATGTAGGACCACCTTTTGCTGAGATGACTGCAATCTTATGGGGCATACTTCCTACAAGCGTATAATAGTGATGAGTGGAAATTTTGGGCAATTCTTCCCATAGGCATGTAATGAAGTCCTGGACTATTGGGGGAGCAGACATCCCTTGACCTCACATGATGCTCCACTTCATTCCACAGATGTTCAATACGGTTGAGATCAGGGCTCTGTGGAGGTCAGTTAAGTGTGGTGATGTTCATGCCCACACAGTTGCAGCAGCCTTATGATGAGCATTATCTTGCTGAAAGAGATGCCACAGATTAGAAAACGTTGCATTGTCCAGAATGTTCAGATACCTCTCAGAGTTCAATGTTTGAACTCTGAAACCAAGAAAAATGAGCATACATCACATTGCCATCTCTGAATTTCATAGTTGGGTTATATACTCTGGTAATGTTCGCTGAGCATCTGCCACACCCACACTCATCCATCGGCTCGGTAGAGAGTGAAGCATGATTTGTTTCTCCATAACACAGCTTTCCAAGCTTTCATGTCCCGCTACTGTACATGCTATTTACACCACTGAAAACAATACTGCAAGTTGGTTCAGGTAATGTGGGCATTGCAGTCCTACCATGGAAAGGCTATGTTATGAGCCTTGGTTCTGAATGTTTTTGTGCAGATTTGTGTTCCAGTCAATGCCTGGAACTTTACATTCAATGTGTTGGCCAATGAATGTCGGTTATTACATATTATCCTTTATAGTGTTCTACAGTCATGTTTGGTGAGTGTGATGGGTTGTCCACTGCAACTGCAGTGGACGTTCAGCGGAAGTACAGGGAGTCAACTGCAGTTGACTCCCTGTACTTCCATCTAAGTATGGTATCACTGACTGTTGACCTGGGATAACCCAATTTGTCAAAAATTTGGCAAACATATAGGCCTACAACATGGCATCACAATGCCTCTTGCAAACTCTGTCGGTTCCATTCTCACAGCTGTTTCAGTCAGACACAGTTGCTAACTTGGGAGCATCATATTTCGCCAATTTATAAATTACATTGCACAATGCACCTTGCCCTTGGGGGTGTCCATTAACTTCTTTCCAAACAGAGTGTGTATATATAGATAGATAGATAGATACAAGGAAGAAAGTGAGTGAAATAACAGAGCCCTGAGGAAGAACACCTGCACTAATAGGAAAATATAAACAGCAAGAGAGAGCACTCTCCCATAATAGTGAATGATGCAAGAAAGAACTGGCAATCTAATTATAATGGATGGAATGTAGACTATAAGATGACAATCTGCTGATAAAACCTCAATAACAAACTCTGTTAGATGCCTTGGAAATGTCTAGTGCAACAGCATAAGTTTCTCCAAACCTTCCCAGGGCACCTGTCCAGAGGTGGGTAGTGTAGGTAAGGAGATATGATATGGATTAGGACTGATGGAAATTGGAATTCTTATTTTCAGTCATTGATTAGCTGATCAGTCTTCCAGTTATTGAAGAAGTTGACCACTGGTGATCTTCTCTATTACTTCAGATAGCAATAAGTTGACAGTTTGATAGTGAATACTTGTATCTTTTTTTTCTTCTTCTTCTTTTTGGAATTCCTTGTAGATATGCTTGCTTCCATGATATGGGGCAGATGTCAGCTGATGTAGTGCAGTAATGATAATGGACAGGTGTTAGTTCATGAGCACAAATAGCGGGATACAATGAGGGTCAGGAGTCTGTTTTTGTATCCAGCTTATCAAGATTCTTCTGATGATTTTCTGGCAGAAGCCTACAGGAGACACGTAATGCAATATTACAGGTAAAGCTGGAGGTTATTGACTTTAGTCATTTATGCAGGAGTTGAATAAGAAGAATGATGCCAAGCATTCACTTTATATTTATGTGATGTTGAAATATTGCCATCAAGTGAGTGAGACAGAGTGAGAGGCAGTGAGTTTTCTATATTTAATACTTTTTTCTATACTAAGTCTGACTTTCAAAGTCAGACTTAGTATTCTTAATGATTATTTTGCAAGTGTTATAGACTTTACTGGGTTTTGTAATGAAGCTGGAGCTTTTTCCTCAAATCACATATGAAATGCTGTTTTTTTTTTGTTTTTTTTTAACACTATGACACTTGTTTGATTTAATCTAAATTGTACATGTTCTTCAACAATTTTCTAATCTTTTTTTCAAGTATGTGTGCTATATGAATCTTTCTTGGAACACCGAGAAGGATGATATCTATATAATTTGCACAATCAGTTTTATGTTTTATAAACTAGCACAGTGAGAGCACAACACTACTCATTTGAGAGTCTATCATGTAATCAAGACTTCTGAATTATGCAATAAAACCACTGAAAAAATTTGCTGATCAGTCTTCCATATTTCACTATTAAAAGTTTAATGGCATGTATTTTCCACATCAACTTCTCCATCTAACTGGCTTTCCACATTTTGAGTTTCTAGTGGTTTTTTTTGTACTACCTCAGTATCATTATTATTATTATTAACATCTGACCTCCATGAGTCAGAGACTCATCGTGGGAGGTATATGCTATTGCATAAAGTGCTTATTCAACTGTGCCTTAAATTGATTCAATGAGTCTACATTCACAACACACTCAGGCAATGCATTCCACTCACCAACCACTTTCCATGCAAAGAACTATCCTCACTCCTCTGCTCACATCCTACTTATACAGTTTCCAGCAATGGCCTCTTCTTCTACCCCCCCCCTCCATGAAAAATGTTTTCCATGTTAACCTGATAACAACCCTTGACTAGTTTATATGTCTCAATCATATTCCCCCCCCCCCTCCTTCTATCATGAAGCTTTGCAACTTATATTCTCTCAATCTGTTCTCATATTTCACATTCCAAAGACCACTGACCACATTTGTGAATCTTCTCAGGACCCTTTCCAACATATCCTTGTCACCAAGAAAATCCAGAGACCAAATCTGTGCACAATAACCCATATGAAGCCTGATCAAGGCCTTATTCAATGGCATCATAACCTCTTTATTTCTGCATATCAGGGTCCACCGCATCATTCCCACCATCCAATGTGACATCTTCACAACTTGTGCAATGTGGTCCAGGAATTTCAGGGCCCTTATCTACTATCATTCCTAGATTTCTCATTTCCTTTACTTCCTTTCAAGTTTCCCCACTAAATGTATACTTTGCATCCCATTGTTACTTACTAGATCTCAAAACCTTACACTTAAACATTGACCTGACATTTACTTGCCCATTCATGCAATCTATTCAAGTCCATGTATGGCCAAAACATCCATTTGACTCTGCATTGCTCTTTCCAATTTTGCATCATCTGCAAACAGCTGTATATCACTAGTTAAACCCATTCCAATATCATTAACATGCAAATTGGTGCGAGTGTCTCAAAACCAATCCCAGTGGCAAAACATTAGTGACCTTCCTCTTTTGGTATTTTGCACCACCATATACAACTTTCTGATACCTATGTGACAGCTAGTTACTGATCCAACTCAGAAGTCTGTTATCGAATCCCATCTGTTTCAATTTATTTAACAGCTTGTCATGTGGCAGTCTATGAAATTTTTTCTTCATATTTGCTCCACAATGTTTTCTTTTTTTGTAGCTCTTGCTTTATATCTCTACTCATCCACTTAATTCCCACTTGGTTCAACCTCCTGACTGTGGCTATGCACCCTGACACTTCTCTCAAACAATCTCTGGTCACTTCCCATGCACTATTGACATTCCTTTCTTGTAGCTTTTCAAACCATAGCACGGCTCCAAGATGGCTAACATGAACCCTTTCTTAACAGAGAATTCCATATTTAGTAACTTCCCAGAGCAAGACTGCATGGTCACTCTCCCCAGTTGGAGGCACAGTGTCTATTATGGCTATGAATATATCTTCTGATGCTATTACTACATCCAGAACTCTTAATCTCCTGTTCTTCTCTATGACATGTTGTTCAGGTAATTATCCCTTAGCAACTGTATATATTCCACTTCCATCTTGCCATGCTCGCTTTTCTCGTCTTAATCTATGTCCTCATAGTCAAAGTTCCCAGAATAATTGTTCTGCCTGCACTTGTGCTAATCTGCCAATGTATGGTATATACATCTTTCTGTCAACCCTCTGTCATTTATTTATTCTGTTAATTCACCAGATAGCCTCAATTGAACCATATCATTCACATCAAAATCCTCTTTAACTTCTAATTTTGTTGGTTGTGTTCTTCCTGTATCATCAGCAATAACCCACATCCTGTCTCATTCCATGTACTTTAATGTGTAAACTCTGCTTTGCTTAAATATGGATAAAGGATTAAAAAAAATATAATTATATAAATTAAGTGGATATTAAATCCAACATTATTTCAAAGCCGAATACAGAAACTATAAAAGTTTCATGCCAAAAACTATAAAAGTTTTGGCAAAGTCTGACCAGAGAGCTTACTGGAATACACTCGGCGCCATACTACGAGTTGCCCCCAGGCAAACGATAGGAAGTACAAACGCTAGTATATGGATGCTTACTAGTGATCGTGCTTCCTATCATAGTATGGTGGCGAGTGTATTCCCATAAGCTCTCTGGTCAAGCCTCGTCAAAATGTTTATAGTTTTTAACTATATTCGGCACGAAACTTTTATAGTTTCTGTATTCGGCTTTGAAATAATGTTGGATTTAATATCCACTTAATTTATATAATTTTGTGTCGCTGAAGTGAAGCCTTTTGGATCTTTATTTCAGAAGAATATAATTTCTTGGCAAGATGAATTTACTTAATATGAATGTAGAGAATACTGATTGTGAAATGTTTAGGCAAATTGGGTGGGATTGTAATAAGAAATCCTAATGGGAGACTTTAAGTACAGGAATATAGAATGGAAGGAGAAGATAGTTTATGAGAACAATGAGAGTGAGTTTCTTGAATTTCTGAGAGGAAAATATCTTAAGCAGCATGTGATTGAAGCAACTAGAGGCTTTAATGTTTTGGATTTGGTGATAAACTTCACAATATGTAGTTGTTAATGAGTTGACACTGCTGCCAGTTGGTGGGAGTGATCATGAGGTACTTGTTTAGGAAGAGGTGAAAAAAGAAAACGTTACTGCCAAAAATGGATATATGTGGAATCCCATTAGGCAGGTGATTAAAGGAAGCTCTGTAGAAAGCTAGTATCAATACATTGGGTAAATGACTGTGCAGAAAAGATGTTGACAGTGCATGGAAATTCATAAGGCACTATCTGACACGAGCAGTGTATAACTGCATACCAAAGGTAAAGTGAGTAAACAGAGTAGGAGTGAAATGGATGAACAGTGAAATCATTGCTAGCTGTGTTGGAAAAGAAAATGCTATGGAGAGGATACAAGACGAGTGATGGCAAACGGATCCATGGAGAGTATAAAGTGTAGGCTAGGAAGGTGATGAACATGGTATAGTAAGAAAAGATGCAGTATGAGAGGAGATTGGCTGGGCAGGACAAGGTTAATTGAAGGGCGTTTTTCCACAATATGGTAAGCAAAAGAAAGAATAATTATGGTAGGTTGACACTAGTGGATATTCATGGTAGCAGAATAACAACTGCAAAAGAAATAGTGGAATTATTGAATGAGCACTTTATCAACATATATCATACTGATGTAAATGATGCCATGCAATATATAGAAGGGAGGGAGGCAAATACTAGGAGAACTGGAAGTGAAAGAATCAGAGGTGTATCAGGTGTTGATTGGGTTAGGAATTAATAAGGCTGTGGGAATAGATGACATATCACCATATATCCTAGGTATATACACAACATTAACGATACCTTTGACCTGGTTACTTAATGAAAGTCTTGCAGTGGGTAAGGTTCCAAAGGACTGGTAAGAAGGCAAAATAGTACCACTCCACAAGCATGGTTCTAGGACAGAAGCTTCCAATTAGGTACCAGTCTATATAACTGCTATTGTAGGCAAGGTATTGGAGGGATTGGTTAGATATTCTATTCCTAACCAAATAAGTTTATGGACATTATTCTTTATGATGGCCAGCATAAATCTGCAAAGGGTAGGTCTTGTTTTAGTAATTTAATTGCATTTGATGATAAGGTGACGAGTGTGTTAGATAAGGGAGAATCATATATAGCGATGTTCTTGGACATTGAAAAAGCATTTGATAGATCAGCATTTCCCAAACTTTTCCGAAGACGGAACACTTCACAAATCCTGAAATTGATCATTAATTATTAATTAATAATTAATTAAACATAAACATTTTTGAAAATTATGGAGACAACTATCGTGTTTGAATAAAAACTTTAGTTTAATATAACTAAAATCTACATTCGACGTTTTGACCTTTATGTCAGGGTCATCTTCTGGAGCATACAACTATACACAGAAAACAAGCTACACTACAATCAAACTGGTTTGTTAAAGATACTGACCAACTGCTGCAACAATTGTTGGCCTGACCTCTGGTGGGAAAAAAAAACCACCCACTAAACTTAAAACCATATTCAACTCCTCTAAGAATCCTCTCCTCCCATTAGTGAAACAGGACGGACAATCCCTATATGCAAGAAAGAACACATTAGACACATTAAATATAACCATTATGGTGAAGCAGGCCTCTCAGACCACGCGCTCAACACCTTACACCAAATCAACTGGAAAAGCATAAAGTCTCCGTTCACTCGTAAGTACTTACAAGCGAATGCAGACTTTTTCTCCTGTGTGCTGTTAGTTTTCCCCTCCTTTTGTACATCCTGGAAATCACTTTGTAGGCTGGTGGTTGATAACTTGTGTCACAAACACCTTCAATAAAAGATTTCTTAATACCAAAATTAAACAAAGTCCCTTGTGTCTTATTCATATTAAAATTTAAATCTGCAGGCCTATTACTTTTAAACAATCATGGCACTATGGTTTCAAAACTTTTATACAATACGAACTTGAGAAGAAAGTATTCAGTATTACTAGATTTGAGAACTGGATACAGACTACCTTGATCTTCAATTTTAGTGGAAAAATTTTCTTTATACTTCTTGCTGATTGGTCACTAACATTTGCAACACAGATGTTATTTCTTTCAGTTTTGAGAACAGAGGATACCCCACCCATTGTTGTAATGGGCAGCGTATATTGCAGACAATTTTTATGATCGGTCATAAACAACGGTATTCTCTTTCCTGATTGTTGAAAGATTTCGATGTGTAAAAATTAACGATAATTCAGGAATATTACCATGTTTAAAAATATGCAACTTGGTCACTGAAATTTGCTATACCGATGTAATTTCCTTCAGTTTTGAGAACAGAGGATATGCTGCCCATTGTTATAATCCGCTTGCAGGCAATTTTTATGTCCGGTCATAAACAAAGGTATTCCCTTTCCCATATGTTGAAAAGTTTCGATGTGTGAAAATTAATAATAATTCATGAATAGTTCCACATTTAAAAATACACGGCTTGGTCACTAACATTTGCTACACAGATGTTATTATGCATTCTGGGTCTGAGCTTTTCGACATATTCACGTATATTATTCTCCTCAGAATATTTCCACTATAAAATATTTATTCATGAAAAATGCTTAGAAAACTAAAATGACAAATTCCAGGAGAACCTCGCGGAACACCAGTGTTCTGTAGAACACAGTTTGGGAAACCCTGTGATAGATTACCACATGTTAAGTTGGTGTACAAGCTGCAGAGGATGGGAACAGGTAGCATATTGGTTAGACAGATCAGGGATTGGCTCTCTGAACGATACTGGCAAGTTGTGTATAATGGAGCAGCGTCTCAAAAAAGGAGGGTAAGCATTGGTGTGTCCCAAGGGTTCTGTTCTCCAGTCCATGCTGTTTAACTTGTTCGTAAATGATATATTATTATTATTATTATGTGACACCTCCAGGGAGTCCAAAGACTCATCAAGGGAGAGTGCGCCAATAGCATTGAATAACTAATCCCTGTCCAACTAACCGTGCTCAAACTTGCTTAAGACATTAGTAGCTGAGGCCATAATGTGGACCGACCTGGGATCTTCATTTGTTTGCTGATGATGCAAAGTTGTGGAGAATTATAAGTATCATCGCTGATGTTAATTCTCTTCAGGAAGATTTGAATAGACTTTTGACTTGGACAAAGAAATGGGATTATAGTTTTAATAGTAAAAAGTTTAAGATGTTGGATTTTTGAATGCAGGAATGAGGCTGTGTAGTATATTGACGGTGCCGTACTGCAGGAAGTGGATGAGATTCGAGGTATGGGAGAGATAGTTGACAGCACATTGAAGTTTAGAGGGCACATTGCAAGTGTTGCAAAGACAGCACACATAGGAATGCCACTATGATAAGAAGTACTGCAACATGTAGGGATAAGGAAGTGGTTGTGCCACGTATAAAACACTGGTCAGGCCACACTTGGACTACTGTGAATCATGTGCAGATTTGAATTCTCACAAAGTGCAGATTTGGTCACCTGGTTTTTGTTATGATATGGAAATACTGGAGAGGGTCCAGAGAAGAGTGACTAAGATAATGAGGACTCTGGAATGTTAGCTATAGACAGAGAAACTGAAGAAATGTGGATTAAAAAAGTTTCATGGATAGGAGGAAAAGAGGTGATATGATAGAGATGTTGCCAGTTGAATGAACATCCCATGATGAGCCTACCATGGAGGGTGTAATAATAATATACAGCTGCATCACCTTAGATGCAACTATATTAGCACGTACAGTGAATATCAACTGTAGATGCTAATACAGTTTCAAGTATCTGCTTGAATATGAAGGCTGGGTGCAATGCATAAAATCTTGATTGCTAGGGTTATACATATCAGATATTAGTGCAAATTTATAGTAATATCTGATATGTATAAACCTAGCAATCATGATTCAATGCATTGCAACCAGCCTTCATATCCAAACAGGTCCACGAAACTATACAGTCCTGAACAGAACTTCCAACAAAAGAACACTCCAAATCACAAAACAAGTGCAAGTCTATAACTTGAATGGATGTAACAGTAAAGCATATCTGTAGTTAGAAAAGTGTCTGAGAGAATCTCCAAGCTGAATTAAGAAACAGCATTAAAGTATGGCCAAGATATATTTGTATGTTCATCAGCAGAACATACAAATACTTCAATGAGAATAGAGGAACTAGTGTAGATGCTAATACAGTCTCATGGACCTGTATGGATATGAAGGCTGGCAACAGTGCATGGAATCATGATTTCTAGGTTTACAGATATTATGGCAAATTTATAGTACTTCTAACATAAGCACTCCAAAGTAAAAAAAAAAACAAACATCTGTAACTTGAAGGATATAACAGGGAGCATTGCTGTAGTGTCAGCAATACTCCCTTTGAGAACATCTGGGCTGAACTAAGAAGCAGCATTAAAGAATGGTTAAGACATCACACTTCATCAGCAAAACATATAAATGCTTAAATCAGATTATAGGGACCATCATCATCAAATTCCTGCCATGTACCTTCAAGGGGTGTACAGGATATGATAGTACTACACGAAAAAAATTACATCATTATTAATTTCCTATCGACAATTTTCCTCCAAATCAGACTGTTACTTGTCAACACTCCAACATTATCAGAACTTATATTTCTATCGTCTAAAGCACTTTGTACTGTATCAATCCACCTATATCTTGGTCTTCCTCTCGGCCGTTTTCCTAATCTTTCCTCACCCATTCTGTTTAAGTGACCATACCACCTGAGATTAGCTCTGCTAACGCATTCCTGGATGCTGACAATGTCAAGTTCTTTCCTAATATCCTCGTTTTTAATATGATACTACCATTGATGACATCTGTTCACACCTATAACCTTTCTCAGGACTCTCATATCTGTGGTCTCTAGTCTTTGGTCATGTGTTTTACTTCTGACCCAGCTCTAAGATCCATAAGTTAAAACTGGTTTAAAACACTGTCTTGTATACAGCTAATTTAGTGTTCTGACTAATTTCACTCTTATGAATTTATTCAACTGACTTCCCACCATACCAGCTTTGCTGATTCTGTTGTCTATTTCTATATTTAATTTACCATCTTCAGTAAAAATAGTGCCTAAGTAGCTGAAATGTTTTACTTGTTCCACAGGTTCTCCATTCACAACACAGTTGACATTTTCAATGATTCTGCCTATTTTCATTGTCTTTGTCTTTTTATTGCTGACCTTCATACCATATCTATTACAACAGCTATTCAATTTAGTCAGAGAATCTTGCAGACTTGTAGCGGATTTATTTAGAAGTATAACATCATCCGCATAAAGCAAAGAGATGACATTAACATCTCCAATTTTGATATCATGTTTAATACCTTTCCTTCATAATGTGATCCATATAGATAATGAATAACAGAGGGGATAATGTACATCCTTGTCTCACACCAGATTTAACATGAAACCATCTTCCTGTACTTCCTTCAATTCTAACTGCTGACTTACAACTCAAATAAAGATTAAGTATTGCTTGATATAATGTCCCACCAACACCATATAACTGCAGTGTATTGAATAGCTTCTCTCTTGGCACCTTGTCATATGCCTTTTCCAGATCGACAAAACTTAAATACAGATCTTTGTTATATTCCCATGCTTTCTCGACTATTTGTCGTGAAGTGAAGATCTGATCCTGACAGCCTCTATTTGGCCTAAATCCAGCTTGTTCTTCACCAAGCTTTTCTTCCACAATTCTTCTCAACCGTTTCTCAAGTATACTTGCATAGATCTTGCCAGGAACACTCAGTAGGGAAATACCTCTGTAATTCTCACATTCAAGTTTTATTTCCCTTTTTATATATGGGAACTATGAGAGCTCTACTCCAATCATCGGGAATTCGTCCCTCTGTCCAGGCTTTCTGAACTATGCAGTGCAGCCACTGTAAGACTCTTATACCACCATACTTCAGCATTTCTAGTCGAATATCATCTACTCCTGCTGCCTTTCCACATTTCAAGCCTCTGATGGCTTTTTCTACTTCAAGTATGGATATGTATTCCTGACTGTATGCCTGTTGAGTGTTTTTTACCACTGTGCTATCACTGCTTGTTTCATTTAGCAATTTTTCGAAGTAACTGCTCTATACTTCAAGGATATCTTTTTCTCCCGTTTTCATGTCACCTTTATCATCTCTAATTCCTTTTATAGCACTCTTTCCTCCATTCTTAAGCTTCTTCAACAACCTCCAGAATATTTTGCCACCCTCTTGATATTTATTTTCTATATTCTTGCCAAAGTCCTCCCATGACTTTTGTTTAGCTAGTTTTACACAGTGTTTAGCATTCTTGCATTTGTCTCTATATTCTCTAAGAGCACAAGCTGACTTATTTGACAGGAACTTTTGGTATGCTTTCTTCTTTTCCTTCCCTGCCTCTTTAACTTCCTGTGTCCACCTAGGAGTTCTGATTTTTTTATCCTTACAGACAACCTCACCACATACCTCTCTGGCAGAATCAATCAATGTTTTCTTCAGAGTTTGCCACTGAATCTCCAAGGTTTGATTCCTGTTCTCAAACTCTTTCATTTTTTCTTCAATAATCTTTGTGTATTTTGGTCTGCAGCTCACATCTGAGAGCTGCTCAACTTTTATTCGCTTTAAAACTTTCTTACATGTTATTCTTTTCAATATGAAATTCAATTTTATCCTGCTCAAGATTAAATAGTGATAACTTCCAATTTCAAATCCTCTGTACACTCTGGTGTCCTGCACCAAGGAGAAAACATCACTATCAACAATAACATAGTCAATGAGACTTTTCTTATTCCTTGCCTCTTCTCTCCATGTGAATTTGTGCACATTTTTATGTTGGAACATGGTGTTAGTAATAACCAGTCCATGTCCTGAGCAGAAATACAACAGATATTTGCCATTATTATTAGCTTTGCTCTTTTCTCCAAATTTTCCCAAAATATTTTTGTATGTCTCACAATCATTTCCTACTCTGCTATTTAGATCCCCAACAAGGACCAACTTTTCATTTTTCATTGTGTCAGTTGCTTTTTCTAAAGCCTCAAAAATTCCTCCACTTCTACCTTAGTAGAACCTTCTGTGGCACCATAGGCACAAATAAGTCTCATTGTCCAGTTCCCCATTCTTATATTTGCGCACATTACTCTGCTTGAGACTGACTGCCATTCAAGAAGATTAGCCTCGTATTTTGTGTTGAATACTATGGCTACTCCTTCTTTTCCTTGATTGTCATTGCCTGAATATAACATTTTTGTATTTATTGCTCAGAAAGATCTCACCAATTTTGGTCTTTTTTGTTTCAGTCATCCCTATTATGTCGATCTGGTACTTATCTAATTCCTCAGCTAGCTCCATTTCTTTGCCATTCAGGCTTCTTATGTTGATAGTACCGATCTTTAACTCTGGTGATGTTGAGTTGGCGTTTATTTTCAGATTTGTTCCAGTAGCTGACTTTTCGCTGTTCACCCTGGTTCCCTGGCGAAAACAACGGGGGTCTTGTTTAACCGGGCGACGCCCCAGCCGGCATGAAATTTTGTCATGTTGTACAATCATTCTATATTTTGGTTTAACCAATAAGAATACAATTTGGTCGGCTAAATCCCAAATTGCCAGCCCATCCTCGTTCATTCAGTATCCAAGTAGATACCCAACAGGGTGCACCACGAGAAGGTGAGGATTGGACATTAGGTCAGAAGCCCTGGTCGGTTCTCCTAATTCCTTTAAAGGCTATGTGGAGGTCTCCTCTCAGTTATACAGCTTTGACCCTTAAGCACCCATACTATTGTTAAATTTATGCTGATTAATTAAATCTTGTTGTCTGCGCCATTGTAAAAAAAACTACGATATTATATTATCTTATTCAAAACTAATCTTCAAAATTTTACTTTACTTAATTTACTTTACTTTAACTTTATACAGTCGTATTTCTGAGCATATAATCTGTTGCTTGATTTAATCTCTTAACCTTCAATCCTCTCACTCAACTTAATTCCCCCTTTGTCTCAAGGCCACAAATATTATTGTTCACGTGTGCAAAACCTTCAGATCTAAGAAACTGCCTCTGGCTGGAGCCAATCTCTTTGTGTGAACAACTGGCATTTTTATAAATTGAATTTTGGAAATTTATTTGATTTCTAGCTGTGCCACCAAAATTCTTGGATAGGAGATGAATATCCTTCCAAAGAAAAACACTCAGTTAAACACGGAACCTTTCTCTCTTACTTAATACTAAATCTAGCAACGTAAAACTTCTATACTACAGTCGTGGCTATTCAACTCTAGGACACACAGATTCGAATTTTATGAGCAGTGCATTGTTGAGTAGGAATCAGGCAAATTATTTAAACAAGAAAACAATTTATTCATAATCAAAGAACGTACAAAAGGGTTAATACTAAAATTACAAGTTAATTCACTGGCTCTATACTTCAATAGCAACTCGTGAATACAAATACAATTAAACAATCTTAGGTAAACAATCCTTGTAAAACAATGTGTCTATGATATTTCTTTAGTTAATACTTCAATCACACACAGAGCAACTCTTCCATTCTAAACAAAAGCAGGCTTAGCTAATACCAACAATATTAAGCACATAATATTTCACTTTAAATTATATTAGTTTTTTTCTCATACAACTGAACAAGATAATTCAAAGATTAGCTTAATGCCTATAGTCCTCAATTATTATTACAAAGAAAACTACAGACAAATCACAGTCACAATTCTGTTTCCAGTAAAAACAATATAAAGACCTTACTTTGAAATAGTACTCTAGTCCACTCTCATAGATTCTTGAAATCACTTTCTTCTGTTACCTTCCAATCTTGGCTGTGCACACGGGATCCTCTTTCCGGGAATTGTGAGATCTCTTCTTACTATTATAAATGTCAGGAACTTGGTGGCATGAAAATCCGGTAATAACCTTCTTCAAACACAACTCAAATTAGTTGTCTCGCACTTCTGGCATCTATCAGCTGGAACGCAGGACTCTGACCTTGAATCAGGGCAGCCTTCCCAAACCTGGATCCAAAACAGAACGAAGACGAACTTATTCTGTCACACACACACATCTAATCTGCCTCTCTTTCTGCGTGGCCTTCCACCTGAAGACGATTAGAAAAACTCCGTTGTGACTCTGAACCTCCATTGCCGTAACCCTCATAACTGTGTAACCTGCCTCCCTATAAACCCTCTTGTGACTGCGTCAGCATAGCTCGTCACATCATGTACCCATAACCTTGTGTCATTGCAGCAATCCCCTCTTATCTGTTCCCTTTGACCTTGGGTTCTGCTACATTTCAATCCGCTGGGTATATTGTGGGTCTGCACCTGCCACCTTTTTCCGTGGGTGCATTAAGGTGGGAAACCCTCGTACATATTTGACCTTCGTGATTGTAATTGCCCCAGGTCATAAGTTAATAAGATAATCCATCTGGAAATATCTTTGTCTGGAACTTTCTTTTGACACAAGTTATTTCACATTTAACTTTCTTTGTTCTTTTTACAAAAATTTTGGCAGTTACACTATTTACAATTCACAAGAATTTATTTCTATATTACTAAACATAACAAATTTTGCTGATTAATCACAAGTATATTGAAGAGAATTTCGTCTACCAGTAAAATCGGTATATAAGATATTTTTGTATAAAAATCCTTCTATACACGATTTTACGCTATGGTAGAGAAAGTTTTTTTTTTCCCTCCAAGCAATTCTGTCATATGTCATCATCATATGTATCAAGGATTTAGGCCTAGCATGGCCTGTTCCGGCCTTAGAAGTCATTGTTGAATCGTTTAAGAGGACGTCCTGGTTTTTCTTTTTCCTAATGGCTTGTACTTTAAGGCTTGTTTTGGTAATCTTTCTGTTTTCATTCTTTGAACGTGTTCCATCCATTTATGTTTATATTTTTTAATTTTTTCTATTACTGGTTCTTGGTTTAATTCTTTCATAATATCTTTGTTTCTTTTGTGATCAAATAGGGTATACTTTGCAGTTTTTCTCATAAACTTCATTTCTGCTGTTGTTAATCTTTGTTTGTCTTTTTGTTTTATTGTCCAGATTTCGCTTCCATACATTAAGACCGGTAGGGCTAATGTATTGTAAACTTTTAGCCTGGTTTGTTTTTGAACTAGGTTGGGTTTAAATATAGAGTTAATTACACCTGTTATTTTTAAATATTTTGCAATTTTTACATTTATATCTTTTTCATTTTCATATGTGATCATACATCCTAGGTAGTTAAATGAATTCACCTGTTCTAAGATCTTGTTATTTATTACTATTTTAGTTGTTGCTGGATCTTGTCCTTTAAAGGCCACAGTTTTTGATTTTTCCGTTGATATTATCATACCGTAATCTTTGGATATCTCATTTAGATTTAAAATAGCTTTCTGTAAGTTATCTTCAGAATTTGTAATTATTATTTGGTTGTCGGCAAAGAGGAGAGTGTTTAAGTTAACTGTAGGTGAAAGTTTAATTCCTTGATGTTTCTGTCATATGAATCATCTGTAAATTACTCCCATTATTCTGAGTGGTTCAGGTCTTAAAAAGCAACATCTGAAACTAAACTACATATTAAACTTGTGTACAGATTCTTATCCAAGAATATCAAATATATATAAAACATGGAGAGAAGATACAAGGAATAAGAAGAGTGTCATATGCTATTAGTAGATAGCAATATCTTCAGGACACAAGAGTAAGCAGAGGATATGAAATAGGAAGTGATCATCATGTAATGTTAAGCAGAATAAATCTGAATATCATACGTCATATGAATATTCATATAAATCTGAATATTCATATGATGTTTCTGTCGTATGAATCATCTGTAAATTACTCCCATTATTCTGAGTGGTTCAGGTCTTAAAAAGCAACATCTGAAACTAAACTACATATTAAACTTGTGTACAGATTCTTATCCAAGAATATCAAATATATATAAAACATGGAGAGAAGATACAAGGAATAAGAAGAGTGTCATATGCTATTAGTAGATAGCAATATCTTCAGGACACAAGAGTAAGCAGAGGATATGAAATAGGAAGTGATCATCATGTAATGTTAAGCAGAATAAATCTGAATATCATACTGAAAATAAAATGTGTAAGACTTTCTTTTAGGGTTACATGGTGATCAGCATTCATTTTAAAAATTTTATGGAATTTACAACCGTGTTAAAAAACTTTTTTTTGTTATCCCGACGTTTCGATCTTCACATCAAGATCATCATCTGGAGCGTACATAAATATACAGCTGAGTTACATCATTAACTGTAAACTAGAGAAATAATGATTTGATCGCATGTTATTCTACTGGCGTGACCTCTGGTGGGAAAAAAAAAAATTACATCAAGCTAAATTCTATTTTACAATGACAGGAATAAACATTCTTTTAGATGGTTTTCTTTCAGAAACCACTGGTGTCCTATTTTTAGTATTACAGTTTTATTCTTATTACATTTTTATTTATATTCTTATTTTTGATTTACAATACTGGATTTTCTACAGTCCTGTTTATAGTTGTTCTTGGTGAGGAAGGTTGAATATATACCTTCCATATGTTTGGGATTTTTAGCCCATCATTGTTGTTCAGATTGGGGTGGTTGGTAATAATCTCACAGGCTTCCTTGAATATCCATTCATACCATGTTCTAGTGTGATGTAGACGGCTGGTGGTTTTCCAGTCAATTCTGTGTAAGGTATTCATGGCATGATCAGAAAGGCTAGCTTCACTATAATTATTATATTTAATGTGTCATTTATGTTCTTTTTGTCTAATAGGAATAGTGTGTCCTGTTTCTCCTATATATGGTATGTTGAAAGTACAATAAATCCGGTATACTTCAGGGTGAGCTAGTGGTGGGAGTGGGTCTTTGGATGAGTTGAGTAAGCTTTTTAATTTTGCAGGAGGTTTAAAGGTTGCTTTGAAGTTGTACTTTTGTAGTACTCTGTTTATCTTGTCTGATATTCCTTTAATGGGGAATGGTTATAGTTTTACTGTAGTCTGGTTGGTCTTTGTTTTTTATTGTGGTTTTGTAGAGAATTTTGTTAATAGTGTTTTGGCTGTATCCGTTTTTTTCTAGGTTATTATTGATAATTTTAAATTCGTCTTTCAGTGCCTGTTCACTGGAACAGATCGTCTGAGCTCTGTTTTTTAGTGTGTTGATGACACCTAGTTTTTGTGTTGGGTGGTGGTAGGAGTTTATGTGTATATATTGTCCCATATGTGTCAGTTTTCAGTAAACAGTGAAGGAAAGATTGCCTGAGGGAAGACGTGTGACAAGTGTATCTAGAAACGGAAGTGTGCTGTAAGTTAAGGGGATAAAAATCCCTTATTGTTTTTCAGCCAGTAAGCGAAACTAAGATCGAAAACTACGATCTGTAACGTTTCATGCCGACGAACTGTCGGCGTATCCAAGCGTAAGTGACCACTTGGTAGTGCCACACCACGGCAACTCGTTGCAAAGGTGGAGCAAGCTCCCTCACTGTTCTTGATATTTTCTCATAATGTAAAACACACAGCTCTTAGGAGATGTAGTACTGTTTTACATTATGAGGAGAGGTCACTACCCAGACCGGTTTCAACCTTTTTTGAGGTCTCATCAGTGAGTAGCTAGACCTAGAATAACAGAGTTTAAGTGAAAAAAACTTACATATACTTTTGCTATACGATTGCCAGAAAGGTGTGTCACTATATTATATTATATTATAACATAGTATAACTAAGATGAAAAGCCAAACGGCTATTTTTCTGGCGAGGCTGATAAGTTAAGGGGATAAAAATCCCTTATTGTGGATTTTTATATTATAACTATGTTATAATATAATATAATATAGTGACACGCCTTTCTGGCAATGAAGATCTTTGTGTATTTCCAGATCCTCTGTAGTCATGTCATTGTCTCGCTCCAAATAGCAATTCTTTCCAGTTCAGATCTGCAGCCTTCTCTAATTTTTATTTGTGCTTTAAGATTTACATTTACAAACTGTTCAACTTCTTCTAGATCAGTTTTGTATTGAGAGTTCTCTTCTTTTCCTATCACCATATATTTGGTCTTAGCATGGTTGATTTTTAGTTCACATTTTGTGCTCTCCCATTCAACTCTCATGGAGGGTGGGAAAGGAGAAGAGGGATTCCTTGGAAGCTGAGAATAAATGCCTATAAGAATGGGTGAGGACTAGATTTTTCTCTCATAGGGTGGTGCACGACTGGAATGGATTGCCATTGGATGTTGAGAGTGCAAGCACTGTGAATGAATTCAAGAATAAGTATGATAGCTGGTGTGTGTAGTATGTAGCCTCCCTTGATGAGTCTCTGACTCCCTGGAGGTGTCTCTTAATAATAATAATAATAATAATAATCTTCTCCTCTTCTTCTGCAGCTTCTCCCACTTAGGTGGGGTCACTGTTGATGATGAGTCTCCTCCATATCCTCCTGTCTTGGGCTGTCACCACATCCAAGTTCTTCATCCTCAAGTCCTCTTCTACTAGATCCCTCCATCTCTTCTTTGGCCACCCACATTTCCTCCTTCCTTGTACATCCATCTGCATGACCCTTCTTCCCATATATTCGTCCTCCCTTATCATCACATGACCAAACCATCTTAACCTTGCCTCCTGTATCTTCGCTCCTAAGTTCGTAACTTTCACTGTTCCCCTCACATAGTCATTTCTCAGACGATCCTTCCTGGTCACACCGCACATCCACCTAAGCATTCTCATCTCTGCTACTTCCATCCTGCTGATGTTATTTTTCCTCAGGGCCACAGTTTCTATAGCATACGTCATAGCTGGCCTCACTACTGTCCCATAGATTTTGCCTTTCAGATTGATCGGCACCCTCTTATCACATAACACTCCAGCCATCTCCCTCCAGTTCCTCCAACCTGCTTGTATCCTGCATCCCACTTCCTTCTCAGCTCCTCCATCTTCTTCCACTGTTGAACCTAAGTATCTAAAGTCCCTCACCTTCCTGATGATATTTCCTTCCAGCTCGAGGTCTGTCTCCTGGCCGCCACCCACTGTGCAACACATATACTCTGTCTTACTTCTGCTCAGTCTCATACCTCTCTCTTCCAGTACTTTTCTCCATCTTTCCAGTTTAGTTCCTGTTTCTTCTCTTGAATCTGCACACAGCAAGATGTCATCTGCATACAACATTGTCCAAGGCACATCTTTTTTCACCACATCTGTCACCACCTCCATCACAATGTTAAACAGAAACAGATTTATATGCTGACCCTTGATGCAAGCCAACTGTTACTTGAAAACTTTCTGCCTGTCCCAGACAGGTCAGAACACTTGTCTTCACATTTCTGTACATCTCACGCACCAACCTGACATATTTCTCCGGAACCTTCTTCTCCCTCAGACACCTCCAGACTTCTTGCCTTGGCACTCTATCGTATGCTTTCTCCAGATCAATAAATGCCAGATGTAGCTCCCGTTGTTTCTCTTGAAACTTTTCCATCACCTGCCGTAACCCAAAGATAGCATCAGTTGTTGATCTACCAGGCATGAAGCCAAATTGTTCCTTTGCAATCTCCACCTCCTTCCTCAATCTTCCATCAAGAACCCTTTCTAGGATTTTCATTGTGTGGGGCATCAACTTTATTCCTCTGTAATTTTTACAGTCTTGTGCATCCCCTTTACCCTTGTAGATGGGGACAAGAGTACTCTCCCTCCATTCCTCGGGTGTATTTTCCTGTTGGCAAACTTTCACGAACAGGTCCCACAGCAGGTCCATTCCCTCTTCCCCGAGTGCCTTCCATGCCTCCACTGGAATCCTGTTGGGGCCCACCGATTTTCCACTCCTCATCATCTTCATGGCCTCCGTCACTTCCACTCTACTGATGTTCTGCACCACCCCCTCAGAAGGCTGCCCATCTTCTTTGAAGTCCTTGCATTTTCCTCATTCAAAAGTACCTCAAAGTATATTCTACATCTGTTTCTTATGTCCACATCCCTCCATAATACTCTTCCTTCAGCGTCTTTGATCTGCCTCACATGTAAGATGTCCTTTGCTGCTTTATTTCTACTATTATATTATATTTACGACTATTTGCCTGCTTCTGTTTAGGAGTGCCCCAGTTTAAATGCCATTGGCTCTTTTCTCATGGATTCTTAGGGCACTGTAGATGTATATTTATCAATAAATATATGTTGCATAGAGGACAAGAAATTTGCACATACCTTTTTCTGGGTGTTATGGCTCTTCTTCTTTTGCGTTGTCCAAACTACTGTGTGTGTGTGGGGGGGGGGGGGTTGGCAAGTGGGAGAATTGAAATAACGAATGGAAAAAAACCCGGATTTTTTTGAATAACATATATATACATATATATTATAAGGGATGGGCGGAGCGTTTTTAATATATTTATATGAGGTGGGAAAGGGTGAAAGGGGTTGAAAACAGCAACTGATTTTTGGAGGGGGGGGTTTGAGGGGTGCAGTCCGTTTTGACTATTCATGGTCGTCGTCTGAGCACATGGAGGAAGTGGATGCTATGTCACGTTGGGTAGGTGCTTCTACTTTTGAAATGTTTGTGTTATCACCTATTGGTCGGGGTTGTGACCTCAATTTTAAACCTCAATTTTATGTTGTGTAGCTTCCAAACCTCGGAGATTGGGTAGGGCCCGTGTGCGTTGATAGAATTCGTGTCACTCTTTATGGCTATTGTTTCTGATATTATAAGCATTGTTTCATTGTCTTGTCTGTCTACTATGATAGCCTTGTCGATCTGCGGGGTATGTTTTTGTTCAAGGGCATGGACAGCTATTTCCGTTTTTTCTGTGCTTTGTATTCGATTTTTCTTTTTGATGTTGCATTTTTTATTATTTAAATGTTCTGGAATAGGGATGTTACAATCGTGGAAGTGTTCTTGTAGTCTTGCCCATAAAGACCTGATGGTGGAACCTGTATAGGTGATATCACAGTCTTTTTGGCAGGGAAATTTATAGACTACGTTGTGGTGTTCAAATATTTCTTTTTGTGTCTGAGATTTAGTGGGTTTTAGGAGATTTGCCAATTTTTGGTTTGTGGTGAATACCAGTTTGTAGTCAGTATGTTTGAAGATGTATTTGTAGGCTTTGTATGTGTTTTGGGTGTATGGTAGTTTAATAATTTTTTGTGTAGGGAAGTTTATTTTGGTACTTGGGTTGTTTTGGTGGTTTTTGGCAGTCTTGTTTGCGTAATTTATTAGTTGTGTATTACTCTGATTGGTTGAAAATTTGTACGCATTTATGAATTGTGATAAGATGACAGATTTTTTAACGGAATATGGATGGTATGAATGGAAATGGAGGTAGTTTCTGATATGTGAGGGTTTGTGGTATATTTTCATGACTATTTCGTTGTGTGTTCTGGTTAGTGTCAAGTTTAAGAAATTGATGGATTTGCTCACCATAGAAACTGTTCAGTTTCTATGGTGAATTTTAGTCTGTTGCTGTAACTGTTTAGGGACGCTTTTAAGGTGGTGATGCGTGTGTAGGATTTCCAACGCACAGAATATTGTCCACGTATCTGCCATAAAATGTGATGCTTGGGGGGAGGGAAGGGTGGAGTAGGAGTGATTCTATGTGTGCTAGGAATAATTCCGCTAGTTGTCCGCTGATGTTTTGGCCCATGGGTAGTCCGAAGATTTGAATGTACATTTTGCTAGTTGGTAAATTTTTCTCTGTCCTTCCTTTGTTTCTAATTGATCATACAGATCTTGATATGCCATGGCTATCGCCTGTGCCACAACTCTCTTGGCTTCTTGCTTTCTCTCTCTGTCCTCTTCAACTCTTGACTCATCCCACTTCTGCTTTGCCTTCCTCTTAGCTGTCACTACCACTATTAATAATAATAATAATAATAATAATAATTATTATTATTATTACATAACACCTTCAGGGAGTCAAAAGACTCATCGAGGGAGGACACCTGCTTTACAGCACTCCGCCTCCAACACTCCACTAACTGCAACTACCTTCATCATGTACACCAGTGCCATCTACAGCTGACCACCACTATTTTTACAGACAATCACAAACACCCATGCCCACGGCAGGATTCGAATCCGCAGTCTTTTCGCTGGAGAGTGGATACGCTAACCACTCAACCAACCAGGTCGGCATGCAAAATAGAGAAATGGACAATGAAACTTATTTGAGCCTATGCTCCAACAGAATTTGGATGAAGGAGAGAAATTTTAAGAGTTCATTATAGCAAGCAGCTGACATAAAAAAAAGGGGGAAAAAAAAGTTGTCCTTGTTGGAAATCTAAACAGGAGAGTAGGAATATAATCCCAATAGCCATATAGGAATGTTTTGGTAAAATGTGGGGAAAAGGGCAAAGCTAATAATAATTATTATTATTATTTTGGGCAACTCCAAGGAGTCGAGGAAGTCCCTAACATCATGTCAAGAACAACTATTCGACATTCACACATTATCTATCATACCTCACCTTGAACTCATTCACAGTCATAGCACCCACAAGACTCTGGCAACTTATTCCACTCATTCACCACTCTCCAAGTAAAAAATCTAGCTCTAACACCCCTGCTAACCACATTCTTGCCCAGCTTCCATGTACGGCCCCTAGTCCTTCCACCACCAGTCCTATTCTCAAAAATATCTTCCGGATTAATCTTATAGAAACTCTTCAGTAATTTTAATGTCTCAATCATATCACTCCTTTTCCGCCTATCAAGCAATTTTTGCAACCCACAAGAAGAAACCCTGGCACCCATATCTCCGCACAGTAGTCTAGATGGGGGTTTTATCAAAGCTCAATACAGAGGAACAATAACTTGTTTGCCTCTGCTTGTTAAAGTATTTTTCAGAAGCCAAGTGATTTGATGAGCTGATTTAGCCACTTTTGCGATGTGCCCCCCTAAACTTCAATTCCCTATCCACCAACACTCCCAAGTCCCTGGCCTCATCAATCTCCTGCAGTACAGTTCCACCAATGTGATATACTGCTGCTAATCTTTTCACCCCAAAATGCATAACCTTACACTTTGCCACATTAAATTGACATCCATTTTCCTTGGCCCAGTCCTCCAAACTATCCAAATCATCTTGCAAACTTTTGACATCCTGTGCACTCACAATTGCTCTACCCAACTTTGCATCATCTGCAAACAAATGAACACTTCCTCTCAGATCCTTTCCTATATCGTTAACGAACAAATTGAAAAGTAGTGGTCCAAGAACAGAACCCTGTGGCACACCACTAGTCACAACCCGTCTTTTGGACTCGACTCCTGAATAAACCACTCTCTGGAATCTCTCCACCAGCCACACTCCTATCCATCTCACCAACCTTATATCCATTCCCATCTTCTCTAATTTACTGATTAGAGTTCCATGTTGTATCCTGTCAAAGGCCTTGGCAAGGCCCAGTAGAATCACTGTAAACCCATTACCCTTATCCAGTTCAGCCGTCACTGTGTTATAAAACATGAGCAAGTTACTGAGGCATGATCTACCTTTCACAAAACCATGTTGTCCCCCATACAGCATCCCATTTTCATCTATCCAATCCTGTATTTTTCTCTTGACTAATTTCTCCAAGACCTTGACAATGATTTCTGATATGCTAATCGGTCGGTAATTTACAACAGCAGTCTTGAAACCTCCTTTATACAGTGGAACTATTTTCCCCTCTTTCCACCCCCTCGGGACTAACCCAGACCCGAGACTCAAATTAAACAAAATGGTCAAGGGTACTGACAATTCTTTAGCCGCTTCACGTACGACATGAGCTGGTATAGCATCCAAACCCACAGATGTATTGACATTGAGGTTTTGTAATAGACTACTCACCTTCACTTCATTCACCACAGTTCCCATATAATCTATTGGTTCATTCATTTCTGTAATGTTACCACCTAGATGATATATTCTTGCAAAGTGCTCGCTCAGTAATTCAACTACATCAATTGATTCGGTTACCTCCCTACCATTGGCATTCTTTAAAATCATTCTGCCATATACATTTTTTCTTTTACTTGCAACATCAAAACAACTGTTTGGGATTCTCTTTAGCCTGCATGGCCAATGTTCTTTCATAATCCTTTTTTGCTTTTATTACCACACTTGTTACCCTCCTGGCCTGCGTTCATACCGTTCATGTGCCTGCGGGTCACCTTTCTCCTTAAATTCCCTCCATAGTTGTTTCTTTTTTTGCAGCTCAAGCTTACTTGAAACTTCAACATACTTGGAAAGTAATATGGCAAGTATTTGCTGGATTTCTGCTCATGTTATGGGCTAGTAGTTACTAACATTACATTCCAACATAAAGATGCACACAAGTTCACAGAGAGAGAAGATGCGAGAAATAAGAAAAGTGTCATTGACTATGTTATTGTTGACAGTGATATCTTTGTGCCAGTTAAAAACACAAAAGTGTACAGAGAATTTGAAATTAAAAGTGACCAGCATTTAAACTAGAACTTTTTATTGGTTTTATTCATTGACCCGATATTAATAAATGATATAAATTGTCAACAAGTTTCACCAGCTATTCTGTCTGGTTTCTTCAGGACAAGTATAATGGTACACACTAACGTTTGCCAGTGAAAAAGAAGAATGGAGTAACACAGTCAAATAAAGTCACCTTTTAATTTATTTGACTGTGTTATGCCATTCTTCTTTTTTTTACTGGCAAACGTTAGTGTGTACCGTTATACTTGTCCTGAAGAAGCCAGACAGAATAGCTGGTGAAACTCGTTGACAATTTGTGTATATCATTTATTAATATCTGGTCAACAAATAAAACCAAGAAAAAGCTCAAGTTTTAATGCTTAAGTGACCAAATACAAAACAAAAATAGGAGGATAAAGATGAATATCACATTGAAAAGAACAGTATGTAAGAAAGCTGTAAAATGAATTAAAGTTGAGCAGTTTTTACAGATAAACTGTAGACCAGACTATACATACATTATTGAATAAAAAATGAAACAGTTTGAAAACAAGAACCAAACTTTGTAGTCACAGTGGTGAACACTAAGAAGACAATGATTGATTCAGCTAGGAAGGCATGTGACGTAGTTGTCTGCAAGGATAGACAAATATGAACATCATGGTGGACACAAGATGTTAAAGAAGCAGTCCTGGAAAAGAAGAAAGCAGACCAAAAATTCCTAACAAATAAGTCTGCAGATGCCCTGAAAGAATACAAAGAAAAATGTAAGAGAACAAAGATATTTGTAAAAGTAGCTATACAAAAACCAAGGGAAGACTTAGTTAGAATATAGAAAGTAAATAAATAAAAAAAAAATTAAAATAAAAGATATCTTTCATTAAGTCAAAAGGCTGCAGGTTTGAATTCCGCGTGGGCATGGATGTTGCGATTGTCTGTGGAAATACCAGTAGTGGTGTTGGATGGTAGATGGCATTGGTGTAGTTGGCAGATTGAGTGGTGGAGACAGAGAGTTGTAGAGTAGATGCCCTCCCTTGATGAGTCTTTGGACTACCTTGAGGTGTCACATAATAATAATAATAATAATAATAATATATATCAGGAAGATGGCAAAACGTTTTAGTGGCTATTGAAAAAAGCTTAGAAATTAGAAATGTAGAAAAGGAATCAAAGGTGATAAAAGATGACATGAAAATTGAAGATAAGAATCTCCTAAATGTCTGGAGAAATTATTTTGAAAGACTGTTAAATGAAAGAACAGTGACATATCAATATGAGGTAGAAAGATTCATCAAAAACTTGAAATGTGGAAAGGCAGCTAGAGTAGATGATATGTGAAAAGAAATGCTAAAATAGAGGAATAAAGGATTTGCAGTGGCCACATTGCATAATTCAGCAGGACTGGTTAGAAGGTGACTGGAGTGGAGCTCATAGTTCCCATCTATTAAAAAAAAAAAAAAAGGAATAAAGTTGAATGTGAGAATTACAGAGGTATTTCTCTACTAAATGTTCCATCTAAGATTTATGCAACATACTTGAAAAGAGGGTAAGAACAAGTTGGGTTTAAACCAAATAGAGATTGTCAAGATCAGATCATGGGAATACGACAAGTGGAGGCATGTAAGAATTTGTAGTGGTGGGGCTGTAGCAATAAAAGTAAAAAAAAAAAAAATTAATATGGATTTAAAAAATTATATAATTTATCTGCTAAGTCAAGTTATACACATAAATACAACTGAATGTAAAAAGAAAAACAAAATCAATAGATAAATATCTATTCATATTTAAATTCCATTCTTCATTCTTTTTGATTTACAAATTTAAGAGGGAGGTATGAAAAGTTCTCGGCCTAACAATGAAAACACAAATTTATAATTTCAAAATTATTTTTATCAACATAATCTCCCTTAACACTAATACATTTATTCCAGCAATGCTCTAGCACACCATTATCCCATCCCTGTAGTGGTTCTCAGTAAGATCTGCAAAATACCCCTCTACAGCAGCAATCACCTCTTGATTCGAAGAAAAACACTGACCAGCGAGGAAGAGTTTTAGTTTTGTGAAGATATAGAAGTCAGAGGGAGCAAAATCAGGGGAATAGGGTAGATGTTCAAACAATTCATAGTGCAGATCCCTTAATTTTCTAATTGCCAAAACACCTTCATGGGCAGTTGCAATGTCCTGATGAAAGATGATTTTTTTTCTTCTGCAAACCGTCTTTTAACCTGACTAGATGAAAATCAATTTTTTCATCTAATCAGGTTAAAAGATCGGAATAATATTCCCTGGTTATTGTTTTATCCTTTTCAAGATAAACAAAATGCCTTTAGAATCCCAAAACACCGATGCCATAACCTTTCCTGCTGATGGAACTGACTTTGTCTTCTTTGGCACTGAACAACCGGCTTCTGTCCACTGTTTTGACTGCTGTTTGGATTCTGATGTGTAATGGTGAATCCAAGTCTCATCCATAGTAATAAATCAACATGCGAAATCAATTTTATTCTTGTTAAAAACTCCAACACTATTCAGAGATTTTCATGCGAGTGCATTTTTGATCTGTTGTGAGCAAGTGAGGTACCCATCTTGCACAAAGCTTTTTCATTTGCAATTCTTCACCCAAATTATATCCTACACGTTCTTTTGAAATGCCTATAGTCTCAGCAATTTCATGCACTTTGACTCGCCAGTCATCCAATACCATATCGTGCACTTGATCAATGATTTCTGATGTTGTTACACTTTTTGGATGTCCTTCACGTGGATCATCTTCAAGGTTAATACAATCACATTTAAACTCGGCAGCCCATTTCTTAATTGTCGAAAATGAAGGAGAAGAGTGCCCATAAACTTTTATAAACTTTGAATGAATTTCTTTTGGCATTAAACCTTCTTTTACAAAGAATTTTATAACTGCAATTATAGTTAATTATAGAGGATCTTAAAAACTGTCTAGTGGTAGCGGTCGGTTTAAACACCACTCTGATCACCTAAAGACAGTGTATCTTTTTTCAAATATGCAGGTGTTTACAGCATACCTTATACGTGTGGACTATCCTACATAGGTCAAACTTCAAGAAGCTTAGAAATTAGACAGAAGAAACATGTCAGAGATGTTAATCATAACAGAACAGACACCTCAGGTTTGGCGCATCACTTCTCAACTTCAAACCACGCTATAGATTGGGATAACAGCTCAATGCCATATTTGGAGGAAGATTACAGATGTCGAATATTTAAAGAAGCTGCAGAGGTCCTATGAACAGGAAGCAACCTTAATAGAAACCAAGGAGTAATATTAAAGGATATATAGAAAAATCTTATTAACTCATTAAGTTTAGCAGAATTGCAGTACGCCAAAAACTGTGTAACGCATATTTATAATAATGACTGAAGTATCTCGCTTCACGTATACTATGTCACGCAGTGCCTTCCAATTTTGTTGTCTAACCATTGTAAACTGTTACTATATTTCTCCATTTTTTTGCATTTATTAGTTTTTTCATTGTTTAGTCTTGACAAATCTAGTCAGTTTTGCTAACGAAACTAGTTGATGAATTTGTACATGTGTATTAAACCTATAGTCTTATAATCCAAATATCTGTTTTGTGTTAATTATAGTTAGTAAAGACCAAATATAACTTTCAAGATGAAAAATTTGTCATATTTGTAATCATGTTTTTCTCTATACTTAACATCGCTAAAGCAATAAGTCGATTTTGTGCCAGAATTTCCTAAAAAGAGTTTTTATTCTTTTTCACGTTTTTATTACATTTATTTATTTCCTATAAGTTTCATTTAATTGTGTTTCAATATTAACTATCCCTAACATTCCAAGATTACATACATTTTTTAGATGTTCAGCACATTTCTCATGTTTTTTAATTTTTTCACTTAAATGTTTTAAATCTGTTACTCCTGTTACTCCATGATGAATCACCTCCAAACAAAAGGCATGAAAACAAAGGAAAGCATTTTTCTCTGTACAACCTGTGAGCCAATTATGCTTGTTATAAATACCCGAGTTAAATTTTGATATATAACTCTGTGTTCTACTTTTTGAGGTCGGAGAAATGTTTAAAAATCATGTGTAAGATGCCCCAAAACTTTAATTTCAAGTTTTTCCTGCAGTTCCAGGCATGAAAATTTTGTATTTTGCCAATATTTAACAGAATTCTTCTCTTTGTTCATTTCTACATAGATATAAATTAAATGCTAGTAAATGCACAATATTTACCTATGTTAACGAAAACGATGTTAATTTGTGTTGTTTGTGCGCATGTAGTAGCAATATATCTTGAGCTGCAATGCTACCACCCCAAACTGCACGTAAATCATGCATTACCCCCCCCACTACGTTATCCCCACTAGGTAGCTATTTGGTGCAGTCTGCATTGAATGCAGCTCCAGTGTTGAGTATACTAGCCAGTACAGATAGTAGCCCTTGCCTGCACAGCACATTGCTTATTGCAAAATACAACTACTGCTATGAAATGAATTATATAAAATACTATCGAGTGGTATTGTATTACAAACAAGAAAATAACAGTTTTTAGATAAATATATAAACATTTAAGAACAGAGATAATAAAACAGGAACTTTCATTTTATACTGTTATGGACAAGCCACCACCAATGACAAGGCATCCAGAGAAAAGCTTTTCAAAACACTACAATTATAAGGGATAAATGGAAAATTATACAGAACAATACACAGTCTATATTTCAGTTGTAAGTCTTATACTTGAAGTCTTATATATGACTTACAACTTACAATTGAAGTAAATACAGGAAGATTGTGGGATATAAAATCAGTGGTAAGATGATGCACATTATCTCTGCTCTTATTCATCATCTATATGGATTGCATTATGAAAGAAAGTGGGATTAAACATGATATTATAATCAGATATATCAAACCTAGTTCCATGCTTTATGTAGATAATGTTTATTCCTAAACAGAGAGAGAAGATGCAAGAAATAAAAGTGTTCTTGATTATATCATTGTTGACAGTTATATCTTTGTGAGTTAGAGAATCCTATAGACTTGCATCCAGTGCAAGTCTATAGGATTCTCTAACTAAACTGAATAACGGCGGTAACAAATTTGGCATGAAAATCAGCAATAAGACCAAAAGTATGAACACACAGAAAACTTCAGCTGCATTCTCACAATGGTGAAATGATAGAACAATTAAAATATTTCAGTTATTTAGCCACAGTTTTTAGTGGAGATGGTGAATTAAATTTGGAAATAGCCAACAGAATAAGTAAGCTATTATAGTGGCCAAGTTGGGTTAGAAATAAAGCACTTGATCAAAGACTAGAAACTACAGATATGAGGGTTCTGAGAAAAACTGAACAGACATCATATTAAAAATGAAGATATTAGAAAGGAACTTGACATTGTTAGCATTCAAGAATGTGTAAGGAAGACTAATCTAAGGAGGTAGGCCATTTAAACAGAATGGGAGAGGGAAGATTAGGATAGCAGTGTTTGATTGCAGGAAAGAGAACCAGAGGGAGACTAAGTGAATCAATCTAGGTACATTGATTCACTCAAAAGTGTCTTAGAAGAACAAAATATTAAATGCAACAATATTGGGAGTGATGATAAGTAACAGACTAATTTGGAGGAAAATTGTTGATGACAGCACTAGTGCAAACCAAAGCAACTCCATTACTGAAGGTTATATTCTCATTAGCTCTCAGGAAAATTTTAATCTAACTATACGATCAGAATGAATATATAATGTCCATTATATGTTATTACTTTCTGTTAAGAAATTGTTTGTTTACATCTGCAGCACATGTTCCATGTATTTCATTAGAATATATCATATTAAACATTATTTTTTCTTTCTTTTTTATATATTTGTAACATAGTCATCCATAATTAATACTATTAACTTCAAAGAAGAGACAAAGCCACACCCTTACATGTTGATGGGTACATATATATATGAAACACAAAGGTAAAAATTACAAGAAATCAAAATTATTTTAGTATTTGTAAATGTAGTTCATTAATATTTTGTTTGATAGGAATCCTAGAATGGATATTGCAAGAGACTGCTTCTACTGTCTCTGGATGAGTTTTAAGTTTTGATTTTGAGAGTACTGCATATCTTCTTTTACATCTTTTATTGCAATGAATGTAAAGATGCATCATCCATTTAATTAATTGTAACTACTATGCTCATGCTTATGCGATTAATAATACGGTTAATGAACACACACTATTTGAGATTTTGTGAACTGTGCTTATTGTTTATATTTTTGTCTGTCTATTTTAGCAGCCCAATCTTCAGGCATTTTTAATTCATCTATTAATCAAAAATAACATAACAATGAATATAATAATACAAATATAATATTATATTAAAATTGCACCTTATGTAGTTGGAATTAATGCATTCAGAGATACAAAAAAATTTTCAGTCAGTTCAAATACATGACACAGCAAGCTGCTTTGGAGAATTCAGTATACTATGAATTGACTTACAGAAATTTTTCTTAGAAATGAATGACAAAGCATAATTTCACTATTCTTTACAAAGTATTTAAATAATACAGAAAAAAAGTAGGAGTAAAACTGTAGTGATTAGAAAAGCAAAAGAAAGAGTCAAATGAGGAAGGTATGTCTAAAAAAATACATTTGACATTTATGATATACTGACTGGCAAATAAGAAGAGGAGATAATTCAATAATTTCATGATATAATAATGCATCATGAGTTAATGGCTCTGAAAAAGCAATGATTCTGAGTGTGTATATTTATGTTTTTACACATACTTACTCTATTAAAGCATTTAAATTTGTAAACAATTCCAGATGTGTAATGCATTGCAGTGGCCTCTAAAACAAAAGATAATAAACACATATTAGAAAAATTAAAGATAAAGCTCTCAGGAATAAAACTTACTTCATCAACCATCAAACAGATTTAACTTTTAATAATAGAACAATGAACAAGAAAGGAACTGTCACATTTTATGTAACTGCTTTTTACTTATTTATTGTTCAGTTACAAACAAATATATGCAATAATGTAATGAGTATGCCTGACCTGACTTACATTTATAATTATATCAAAAGTTAATAGTTCTGCAACAAAACTCTATCAGAAAGTTTCATGTAGAAGACATCAAGACTTAAATTGTGGAAACAACACACACACGCACGCACAGCTGGACATTAGCATTAGTGTCAAGGCAGAAGCTAAGGTCTTGGTGAACTATCTATAATCTATAATTTTATATAAACCCAAGCCAATCTGTCTGTTCTGCAGGTTAAAAAAAAAAAAAAAAACCTGTCTGAGAATTGGCTAATGTCACTTCAGTTGTAAATAATCCTTTAATCTTGATATGATTTAAATTAAAATATTTCTGATCAAAGGATAAATGCTATTCTTTTAAATACTCAACATTCACCATCAAATCTATGAAGTAAATATTCCAATGACATATAAAAGAAGGAAGGAAAGCTAGTGTGAATCACATATGCATGCTTGTCAAAAAATTAAACAATTTTTATAATGTAGTAAATTTATTTTATTTTTTTGTCGATCCCATCCAAAAACAGATTGACAGCCTACAGCATATTTAATGTTGCAAGTAAGCTAAAAGATTCCTGCTCTGGAGACCAAAGGGTATTTACTCAATCTACTTTAAAACTTCAACTAGCAGGAAGGTGGTGGTGATACTGATAACAAAAACTGTCAACCACATAAAGAATTTCGCAAAGATCCATGATACAGTGAGATCAAAATACACACTTTCTATTGGCTGTAGAGCACATTTACTTGGCCAAACAGCATGGCTAATTGTAAATATTTCAGCATTCTCAAGCACTATACTTATAATTTCTGTGAAGAAAAAAAAAATATACAAAGAGATGTTCTATCAAAAGTATTAAAAAAAAACATCATTTATGTTAAAGATGCCAAGTAATTTTATAAACTTGGTTTTAATCCTTTTCCCCAAGTAAGCAAACAAGCAGGTAAGTCAAGTTTATGCCTGAAGTATTTTCAGGTCTGAGGCAACTCGTGGTAAAGGTGAAGTAAGCTTTGATCACGTTCCTTAGTATCTCACATAATACAAAGCGCACATCTCCTTGCGAACATGTATGATTATTATTATTATTACGGGTATCTCCATGGAGTCAGTAGACTCATCGCAGGAGACCCAAACTAGCAAAACAATATCTGTCATATCTCTTCTTGAATTCATTTACAGACGAAGAGCTCACAACTAAGTCAGGCAATGAATTCCACTCATTCACCACCCTCCAGGCAAAAAACCTTGTTCTGACACCTTTGTTAATGCCATCATCAATGCCATCCACTATGGGACATAATGGCACATTTTCTTTGTGTATTTTTGGGAGTCCATATATACAGGGAGGGGGGTCTAGAGTTATATGGTTTTGGTCTGTTAGAAAGCTCTCCGTATCTACAACCGGGCAAGCCAGGCTTTACTTTGGGAGCAAATTACCGCTACACGCGGTTCCCTAGCCGACATAAACAGAGCTATTTTAGCACTAGAGGATGAGCTTTCAAATGCACTTAATCACGAACTTTGGTCAATTCTACATGACATCTCATGTACTGTGGCAAATAAAGAAATTGGACGAATATGGA